>NC_042958.1:61567076-61934576 GCF_901001165.1 Salmo trutta | reverse complement strand
CTCTTCTCCCTTCCTCGGACCCGTTCTGTACACCCCCCCCCCCCCCCCCCCCCCCCGCTGTCCTCCCCCTCACTTGCTCTTTAACCCCCCTCTCTCTCTGTCTCTCCTCTTCTCCTCTCCCTCTGTATCTAACCCCCCCCCCCCCCACCCCCCACCCCCATCTCTCTGCTGAATTTAGGTTTTGGGTGGAAACCTGAGTGAGTCTGGGACGCAGGACAAGAGGGAGCCAGCCTCATAAATATCCTGGCTGCAGCCACAGCATCCACACTCTGCTCTGCGTGCACGCGCGCGTGTGTGTGTGTGTGTGTGTGTGTGTGTGTGTAAGAAAGAGTCGCCCACTCGCATCCAAATGCAGAGAAGCGGAAATGTTTTCTCCCCTTTACACTGGCCCATCTATTGATGTATAGCATGAGATATCTACGCAAAGCTCATCCCAGAGATACACAATTTAATGCTGCTAGCAACTATATTTATTATAAACATTTACAATGAAGATTGAAAAAAAAATATGCCAAATAATATGAATTCAAGTTAAGTGTTATGTATCTGAATAGTACGCTCAAACCAAATTGTTTTTTTTCATGCAAGAGCAATTTTATAACACAACAATAAAACACAATTCTAGAACAATCCAACAACATTATCACAAGGCCATATGTGCATCTAGAACCCGTGGAAGGAGATCTAAGCGAGTCGTTACAGTATTCTCTTCTCCCTAATTTGTCCCTCACGTTTGAACTGACAGCTTTGAGGAGTAGAAGAAAGAAAAAGAAAGGAATATTAAAACAAATTCGAACCAAATGAGTGGGCCAGTGCTCCATCCAAAACCGCTTTACACTTGGGCCCCTCGGGCATCGCCCTGATTTTTTTCCACCGAGACTTTGACTTGAGCTTCCTTCTCTTCGATTCCCTTTTGTGCACAATTCAGAGGAATTAGCACTTGGCATTAGCCACCCCCTAACAAAATGCTAACCATCACAATCTGTGTGTGTGTGTGTGTGTGTGTGTGCGTCCACTTACGTAATGTATCTGTATGGAGATAGAGGGAGAAATTGCGTGTGTGTGTGCGTCTGTGTGTACGTGTGTGCGTGTGCATGTGTCTAAAAAGAGAGAGAGGGAGAAAGAGTACGCAGGGGGAAACAAACTGTACCTGTGTTCGAATACCCATACTAACATACTGTATACTACATACTTCATGAGTATATACTACATACTATATACTATTAGTTCATTTTAGTATACTGTAAACAAACTCTCTTTCCAGTTGAGCGAACTAGCGCTTAGCCTGTCTACAGGAAGCTACTGCTGTTGCTATGCAACCTCTTGCTAGCTTGTTAGCATAACAAATGACTAGCGAGACACTTCACAATTTCGGGTGTGTTCGTAAATTCAAATCTGGAGTGCCAGAGTGCGCAAATCCAGAGCGTTGTCAGATTGTCTGTAAATTCAGAGGAGCGTACACCGGACGCTCTGGCCGAGGAGTAGGGTTGATCCGAGCGAGCGTTCTGACCTCACAACTGCAGTCAAGCACCAAAGCACCAAAGTGCCATTTTTGCTGACGTTTACTGACACTGGCCATATTCAACGGGTGTTGAGCATTCCTAAATCCTTCAGTTATCCGGCGCTCTGGCACACTCTGAAATCGGAGTAAATAGACAGAATTAACAATGTCCATTGAGAACTCGCAACGACTATACCACTTAGCTGAGAATGACTTGAATAATCAAATCAATAAATGTTGGGTAGTTAGTTAGATAGCATTTCATTGATATACTGCCTGGCAAGTTCGATGTATTAGTAGCCAACTAACGTTAGGACAGTAACTAGCTAACCTACCGGTACATACTGTAGTGCTATGCGGTTCGTAAGGACAGGATGGTAACTAGCTAACCTACCGGTACATACTGTAGTGCTATGCGGTTCGTAAGGACAGCGTAGCTAACAAATTCTCAGCCAACATAACGTGTAATGTAACTTATTTGAAAAGTAATGACTTTATTACATTGCTTAACATTTTCTTAACATTTGTCATAATAAGTTAAATGAATTTGTATTCCTCTCGTCGGACTTCGGCTCCATATTTTCCGCCATTTTCTTCAAATTTGCCCATGTTTTGAAACCACGCCCATTTTCTGAAGAATTACATTATGGGCCCTAAAAGCACGTAAATAGTGTGCACTGCTTGTATCCTTCATATTTTGGCGAATTTAGTACAACATCCGCAAACTTTTGGCATACTAACTATATCCATACTATGACCAATAAGCATACTGCATACTCAATTTACGTCACAAATAGTACGGTTAGTGCAGTTAATTTGAGTATTCGAACACAGCTTGTGTGTGTGTGTGTGTGTGTGTGTGTGTGTGCGTGCGTGTGTGTGAGTGTGAGTGTGTGAGTGTGTGTGTGAGTGAGTGTGTGTGTGAGTGTGTGAGTGTGAGTGTGTGAGTGTGTGTGTGAGTGAGTGTGTGTGTGTGTGTGAGTGTGAGTGTGTGTGTGAGTGAATGTAAATATATTGGTTGGATAAAAGGGCGTCTGTTTCACTTCTGACATCCAAGTAAAGAGGTCATGTGAGTGAGCTGTCAACAGGGAGGAATCCCAGAAGACAGAGAGGCACCGAGCAGAGAAGAGGCCTGGAGAAGAAAGCCTTTGAAATCAGTCAGACCCTAACGCATGGCACACATCCCCCCCATGTCCTAATACACAGTTTGAGTTGGTGCCACACTCTTATGCACACTCTTTAATTGTTTCAGAACAAAGCTATAAAAAAAACAAACATGATTTATCGGGTGCTGTTTTATCATTACACACACCACACCTCCCCCTGTGAGCGCATTACTCCAGAGCTGTCCAACCTCCACTGGCTCCCCATATGCTCACGCATTGACTTTAAAATCCTGGTTCACACCTACCAAGCTATCCACAACTCTGAACCCAAGTACCTGTCTGACCTCATCCTACCCTGCTGCCCCACACGCACCCTTCGCTCCTCCAGGTCCGTCTACCTTCAGGAGCCCTGCAGCAGACTAAAAACTATGGGTGACAGGGCTTTCAGTTGTGTGGCTCCTCGGCTGTGGAACGCACTTCCAGTCACTGTCAGGGCTGCAGAGCCTCTGGCATCTGGCCTCGTTTCAGCTAAAAACAGAACTGTTCAGAAAAGCTTTCAAGGACCTAGTATGTTAACTCGGTTCTCCTGTCCACCGGATCTGACCACATCTATTTATAGCTTTGATTGTCTGCTTAGAATGTTCTGTGTTTTGGATTGTTTATATTATTATTATTATTATTATTATGAAATGTATTATTATTATTATTATTACTTTGAATCAATGACTCGGTTTTATGCAGCAACTAAGTACCATTCAATCAACAGGGCCCATGAGAGTGCAGTGATATTCACCTAGTGAGATCGGAGGATCCCAATATTTACATTTCACCATTACAATCCTCTGTTGTTTTATCACCTCTGCCTCTTAAAGTCTGAGTGTGTGAAACACTTTTCAGTCGACTGCACTCGTTCAGATTTCATGTGCAATGAGATTTGGCTTAACATAAGAATGTCATGGACATTTCAAAACTCTAATGTTTAAGTACTTCTGTATAGACTTTCCTCTCTGGGCATATTGCAGAGAAATGTTCTGGGAAATAGCGATACTGGATCGGATTCTGGGCTCCAGCCCCTATTGTATTCAGGGATTTGGCACTGCGCTGGAACAGCCTCTCTCCCCCTGAGAGGATATGGAAATAACCCCTTATTAACCAGGCTATACTGGAGCAAGACCAGTGTCCCTTTATAGCCTCAAGTATAAAGTACCAGACATAGAGCATGACTCACGAGGCTGTCTGATCTCTGATGTGTCCGTTTCATCCAACGGAAATGGGACAAAGATGCATGTCTGATAGTGCCTTGAAATATAGACGGTGTACAATGAACAAAGTGGACGTTCATTGTTCACTTACAATATGATGAATATTTTGTATTCTGGGTTAAGATGCACATCTGATCATTGTTTGAAATAGAGACGGTATACTGGACCATAATTGAAGTCCAACGCAAATGTTCCCTTACCTATGTTCTTGGAAGACAAAAACTCTTCCTGTTTGGAACCTAAAAGTGTTCTTCGGCTGTCCCCATAGAATAACTCTTTGAAGAATCCTTTTTGGTTCCAGGTAGAACCCTTTTTTGGATCCATGTAGAACCCTTTCCACATAAGGCTCTACATGGAACCCAAAACAGTTCTACCTCTAATCAAAAAGGGTTCTACCTGGAACAAATCTTCAGTATTTTGGGTCAAGATGGACCTGTGGAGGCCTGATTCTGAGGAAGGAGATTGAAAATGCCCTTAGATAACTGTTGAACCCCCAAAGCCCAACACCCCCAACTCGAAATCCGTTCCCCTCCCATCCTCTGGCAACGGCTTTCATTTTGAATCTGCCGCAGGGATGTCAGGGCCGCCCTCAAGCATGATTAATGATGATGGTTTCCTGATAAAACACTTCAATATGTTGTTTCATATCGCCAGCCATAACCATAACCCTTTTCTCCCTCCGCCTCCCCCTTCTCCCTTCTCCCTCCCTCCCTCGTCTACGAGTCCCCCTAGAGCTCATTTACTGTGATTACCAATAACAATAACACAACCATTATCTTTTATTATGGCGTTCTCCCAGGACCCAGCCAGCACGCCGACACTTTGATAAAGTTACAAAACAGCTCCTATTTCAACCTTTTGCTTGTTTTCTTGGCTCAGGACGTAGTAAATGCGGCGTTTCTGTTTCCGTCCGAGACGTAAGTACAAATAAATGGCAACAGTCCTGTAAATAGATGATTAAGCTTTGAAATTGCCTGAAACAGTTTTATGGCGGGGCACTGGAAAAGCTTGCCTATAGACACCAAGCCTGCTGTTAGATGTAAGTGTCGTCTTACGTCACAGCGTGAGGGCCAAACTTGAGAAGGTTTGTTCTGTGATCAACAGAATACTTCAGCCTCTAGGGAACTAAACCTTATGGAGCCTAGTCATTCATTCCATTTCATGTTCCTTCTACTACAACGGCAGTGGTCAAAACATGACGAGTAGTACTTTATCCTGTGATTAGAGATTATTTGAAAAAATATCTGAATTTTACAGTCCAGAAAGTACCAGACATGTTAAAGGCCCAGTACAGCCATTTTTATCTCAATATCAAATCATTTCTGGGTAACAATGAAGTACCTAACTGTGATAGTTTTCAATTAAAATGGTCAGAAAGAACCATAAATAGATTATTAGCAAGGACTGTCTGGGTGTGGTCTGAGCGGGGAAGGGAACAATTATGTTATTGGCAGAGAGGTTTAGAACTCTTTCTTAATGGTCTATCAACTAATTTACCGCTTGGTGATGTCACCAGGCATGCCAAAACTCCATCCCAACAAAACAGACTGAAATGTCAGGCAGTCTTTTCAAACAGCTATTACACTAAAGGGGTATTATCATCATTTTCACAATTTTACAGTATTATTCCAAACTCATAGTGTGAAAATATATATAACACACAGAAAAATGTAATTTTTTACTACACTGGGCCTTTAACAATTCCGAAAATGCAAGTGCTTAAAGGAAGTTTTCAATAGATGCTACTACTGCACACATGTTTCCGCCGAGGAAGACTGTGCATTCCAGAGTGGCTACGTTTTATTCCTACGGAGCCGGACTGACCCCGTTTCACCTACAGTAGCATGGCTCATCTGTAACCTTGAACGTCTCCTCTCGGGGTCTCGCATTTATGATGTCACAAAGGCCAGTCGTTCTGGGTTTATAACAGTCGCTCTCCCGGAGAAAGTTCTAATCCAGCTGTAGGCTAGTCAACCCCCTCCTCGTAAATGAGTGTGTCCAATCTACCCACTGTGTTTCATTAAGAACAGACCACATCAATCCAGGTCCCTGCGCACCACGCGCTACTTCAGGGAACACGGCCCAGTTAAAGGACCTCACAGCACACCAGTGCTCACAAACTTAACACCAGCCCTGTTGTCGCAGACCACACATCCAGACCTCTAGTCATAGACCACACGTGAGACCTCATGAGACCTCACAGCAGACCTCACCCCTGTCACTCATCAACCAGACACTCGTCCAGTACATACAGTTCAACTCTGATACGTCGAGCACAACAATACAACATTTGGAAAACAGGATTTTTGAGTGTTTTGGACCAGATGAATGGGAGTGTTTAAGGAAGTGCTCGATCATGCTAGATCCTGCTGTAGTAGATCCAATGGTGAAATAGGGGGAAGTAGTGGGGCCAAGAGTGCATAGCAGAAGGTCTGAGGAGAGGATAGATGGATGGACAGACAGAAGTATAGATGGGCAGATGAACAAGAAGACAGGAGGTAGAAGCCGAGGAGAGTGGGAAGGATTCCAATGGGTGGGACAGAACGAGAAAGCAGCCTCGTGATGGAAGGGTTTCAAACTCTTTTCATCGCCTGCCTGAAGACCGGAGCTTTACAAAAGCAAGATGAAGCGGCGCCACTGGAGCAGACTGGCCTGGCGCTCCTCAACGAATCCCAGACGCAGAGACAGAAAAGGACCCCACCCCTACAACTACCCTCCCCAGCCAAGCCCACCCAAACTACTCCCAACACAGCTCTATATCCCTCTATATCACCCCAATGATTCCAATCATTTCCACTGGATCCCAAAGCTGCCACCAGTTTGCATTTCACCATTCAAATTCTCTGTTGTTTTATCACCTACCTCTCACAGTCTGAGCATGTGACTCTTTTCAATAGTATTGATGGAACTAAGGCAGTTTAGATCTATACTCCAATAAGTTCCTTCCATAACCTCCTTTCTTTCATGCCCACTGATCTGAGGACTTGAGAACACCATAGTAGACACCTAGAGTTTCTTTACCGTTGGGTCGTTCCACCAATTAAGTACCTTTTGGCTAGTGCAACTTAGTATAAAAAAATTATAATAATAACAACATTTTAACTTCTTTGGGATAGGGGGCTGTATTTTCACGGCCGGATAAAAAATATACTCGATTTAATCTGGTTACTACTCCTGCCCAGAAACTAGAATATACATATAATTAGTAGATTTGGATAGAAAACACTCTAAAGTTTCTAAAACTGTTTGAATGGTGTCTGTGAGTATAACAGAACTCATATGGCAGGCAAAAACCTGAGAAGATTCCATGCAGGATGTGCCCTGTCTGACAATTTGTTGTCCTTCTGTTGCATCTCTATCGAAATTACAGCATCTGTGCTGTTACGTGACACTTTCTAAGGCTTCCATTGGCTCTCTAAAGCCGCCAGAAAGTGGAATGGGGTGTCTTCTGTCTCTGCGCAAAGTATAGGAGCAGAGTTTGTAAGTGGTCAGCCTGGGGACAGTGAGACTGGAGATGCGTGTTCACGAGAACTCGCCATTTTTTTCTTTCTCTCTTTGACTGAATACAACGTTGCCCGGTTGGAATATTATCGCTATTTTACGAGAAAAATAGCATAAAAATATATTTTTAACAGCGTTTGACATGCTTCTAAGTACGGTAATGGAATATTTTGAATTTTTTTGTCACGAAATGCGCTCGCACGTTACCCTTCGGATAGTGACCTGAACGCATGAACAAAATGGAGGTATTTGGATATAACTATGGATTATTTGTAACCAAAACAACATTTGTTGTTGAAGTAGAAGTCCTGGGAGTGCATTCTGACGATGAACAGCAAAGGGAATCCAATTTTTCTAATAGTAATTCTGAGTTTAGGCTGCCCCGACGTTGGCGGGTCTGAATAGCTAGCCTTGATGGCCGAGCTATCTACTCAGAATATTGCAAAATGTGCTTTCGCCGAAAAGCTATTTTAAAATCGGACATAGCGATTGCATAAAGGAGTTCTGTATCTATAATTCTTAAAATAATTGTTATGTATTTTGTCAACGTTTATCATGAGTAATTTAGTAAATTCACCGGAAGTTTTCGGTGGGTATGCTAGTTCTGAACATCACATGCTAATGTAAAAAACTGTTTTTTGATATAAATATGAACTTGATTGAACAAAACATGCATGTATTGTATAACATAATGTCCTAGGAGTGTCATCTGATGAAGGTCAAAGGTTAGTGCTGCATTTAGCTGTGGTTTGGGTTTTTGTGACATATATGCTTGCTTTGAAAATGGCTGTGTGATTATTTTTGGCTGGGTACTCTCCTGACATAATCTAATGTTTTGCTTTCGCTGTAAAGCCTTTTTGAAATCGGACAATGTGGTGAGATTAACGAGAGTCTTATCTTTAAAATGGTGTAAAATAGTTGGTTGTTTGAGAAAATTGAATTGTGGTATTTTAGTTGGTTTTGTATTTCGCGCCGTGCGATGCCATTGGCTGTTGGCTAGGGGTTCCGCTGGCGGAATGTTTGTCCTCAACAGGTTTTAACATTCTGTCATAAAGAGCACATGTTCAACTTAATACATTTGTGGGATCCTCATGATGATGTGGCAAGTGACACTTTGCTTCTTGTAGTCAAATATCTTGAAAGCTTTACTGCTGACATGCAAAACATTTTGGGACTGTATCAACAGTGGACTAATTTAAGAAATACCAAAGACAGTTTTCCAGTGGAGTTTTCAGAGGAGTTTCCCTTTAAGTGCCAAATAAAGTACCAGAGTTGAATGTCACAGGGTTGAGGATTTAATCTTAAATCAGCCATAAATCCCCTTGTGACAGGGGGAATGAAAGCTTGTTGTGTGCAACAGGGAGGGGCAATTGAATGCAAACTTCACAAAAAATATCAATTGTTAAGCATTCTAGCCTGTCTATCTATGGGTAACAGGGTTGACGTGTTATGCTCGACCAGCTCAGTTTTCCACCACAAAACACCAGAAAATGTACAAAAAGAGTAGAATTAGCTCACCTGCCTTTACACTATGATTTGACGTGTAGATGCTCAATGTTTCCTTCGAATAAAAAAAGTATGTTTTTTTTTGCCACATTAAAATGAAAGTTCTGTTTACCTAACAGAGTTGACCATGAAATGAGGGACAGACGTAAAGGGATCACTTATCACTTGAAAGTAATAATCTTCAGAAATTAATTTGTCAAAGCAACAAAATAACTAGGGCATAACTAGGGACTTACAATGATGGTGAAAACCTGGAGAAATGTTGGGGTTAAGTGGGTTAAAATCGTCCAAGAAGTAACAGAGGATGCACGTCAGATGTATTTAATTTTACATAGTCTATATTAAATGGCACTTTATTTAATATAACAGGCTTTTAAAATGCAATATTGGTGCACAAGTTCTATTTAAAATATCAAAGGGATGCAAAAGATACTCTTTTCGTGGAACGACCCTATTAAAGGTAATGGAGTCATGGAGGCAAGGCTTTAAAATGCAATATTTGTGCACAAATTCCACTTATCAAAGAGACGCAAAAGGTACTCTTTTTGCGGAACGACCCTACTGTATTAATGGTCATGGAGTCATGGAGGCAAGGACAAGGTGAAAATAAGTTTTCCAACACAAGCCATGTTTGGTGTGCAGCAAGGTTAGGTCAGTTCCATTTAAATGAAGTCAATTCAGGAAGTGAACTGAAATTCCAAATTGTTCTCAAAGAGATTGGTATACAGTAACAAATTATTCCAACACAAGCCACGTTCGGTGTATAGTAATACCATGACCCTTACCAGTCCAGACTGAGAGAGCGCCTCCTGTAGGACGGAGGTCTATCCAGTGTAGTCTTCTCAGGTTTGGTCTGCCGCTCTTTTAGGGACAGCCGGTGAGTGAATTTGGATATGCTCGACTCTGGCCTGGATGAGGGAACACAAATACACACAGAGTCAGTATTTAGTCAAAAAAGTAATCAACAGATGAAGCATACATCTCTAATATTAGAACTATTCCCTTGAAGGACTATCGCTTTCTGAGAAAGCAGTGATCACTCTCTGTTGGGAAAAAGAAAGTGAGGTCTTCATCTCTCTATATTAGGTTGGCAATGTCCCAGCTCCCCCTATCTGTCTAAATTAAAAACGGAACATTTTCATATTTCTTGTTATTCATCACAGGCTGATTTGATAAGATCCAGCTCTGGTAATATTGCTGTGGTAACAGTATGGGGACTAATCAGTGCTTTAAAAGCAATTTGGCATCAAAGAGTTGCACTCACAAGAGCCCCGTTTATACTTGGTTCTAACATTCTTCCTTTGTCATGATCTTGTCCACATTCTGATTGTGCCAACATTTTTTAGACAGGTGAAGACGATCAAAAGACGCAATGTGAACTGATTTTGATCAGATCTTTTAAGTGTAAACCAGCCAGATCGCTCAAGATTGATTTACAAATTGGACATCTGTCCATGTTTCGATCCCAAACTAGGGGTGGCAGGTAGCTTAGTGGTTAGAGTGTTGGACTAGTAACTGCAAGATTGCAACATCGACTCCCCGAGCTGACAAGGTAAAAATCTGTTGTTCTGCCCCTGAACAAGGCAGTTAACCCACTGTTACTAGGCCGTCATTGAAAATAAGAATTTGTTGTTAACTGACTTGCCTAGTTAAATAAAGGTAAAATGTTGTGATACACCTTCAAAATTGGCCACTAGGGTCAACAGTAAGAACTGCCATCAAGTAGGCTGGGGTGGTGGATGGGCCCATGACTATTAAAAACAAGTGTCTACCACTGGGATTGAATGCACAGCCTTTGGATCCACCTAGCAAACCAAAATTGGTTCTGTGAAGCTTCCCAGAGCATTCGTAAGGTCGAGGCAACTGTTTTCACAACACAAAAACTGTCCAGTCGTGGTGATAATTCTAGAATGTATGTATAAAATGTTGGGGCCTCACAGGTACTATATTTAAACTAATATTCTGTTCATATATTTTCAATTCATTATTTCACACATTGTACCTGTGGGCTGCCCCTCATAAGAGGAAGAAGAAGAAAAAAGAAAGAAAACATTACAAAAGGTACATAACTACAGTATTGATCATTTTGATCATATTATAAAGTTGAAGTGATAATAAATTCAATATATATATATATATATATATATATATATATATATATATATATATACAGAAATTTCGACCCCAACCTCGCATTCCATTCCCTCAACCTCACCCAGCAAACATGTCTCCATCCAACCCCCAATAGCCAGAAGGGGGAGCCATGGGAAGCATTGAACTACAGAAATTCAGCCGGGGCAACATATTCATTTTGACAATAGATATTCTGCCGGTTGAAGCTGCAATATGTGACTTTTTGGGCGACCCGACCAAATACACAGAGAAATGTTAGTTATAGATCTGTCATTCTCATTGAAAGCAAGTCTAAGAAGCAGTAGATAAGTTCTATGTACGCTATTTCTATGCTTCCCATTCTTACGTTTTCTTTGTGCGTCTTTTACTTTTGGTTTTGTACATCAGCTTTAAACAGTTGAAAATATCATGTTTTTGGTTATAGAAAATATATTTCACAGCGGTTTAGATGGAACAATGATTCTGTACACCCGTCAAACTCAACTCTGGACCTCGAAGCCAGGTCCACTGCATTTTTTGATTGTTGATCTCTAATCAGGGACTGATTTAGATCTGGTGGGTACAATTAATTATCAGGTAGAACAGGAAACCAGCAGGTTCCGGACCTCATAGGGTATTGTGCATATTGCACCTTTAAAGCAACTGGGATGTTATTCCATCTACTGAGGTCGGATTGAAATGATTTGAGCGCTCTGCTAAAGCTTCTGGCAGAGTATGACCATTCTAGTCTATTCAAAGTTTTTCTGCATCGAGAGATAATACAACCCAATGAGCTGTTGTTTCGGATTAAGCATTTAAGATATGTAATAGTCGACGGGGGTTATACGAGCAGAAATGTTTTTTAACAAAGCCGCTTTGGTCCGTGTGGACCAATTTGGGTATGTCTCGAGACGGGATGACAACATTTTGGAAAACAGTTTAATACGCAATATCTGTGTTAGTGAGAAGACTGGCTGGCATCCTTACCATTTGTTAATAAAAGTTACATTTGTGCTGTATTCACATCTCTCCCAAATGAAACTTTGTGAACAGCTGTGTTAATCATTTCGAGCAATAGTGGACCGAATTGATTCTACATTTTTCAAATAGACTTTAGGAGTGCCTTTATTCATGCTATCCAATGCCCTTTTGAGTTCATTGAGGGAGATTTGGGCACCCAGTGAGGTGGCTTCCTCTGTTCAGAGAAGATGAGATCTCAATTATTTTAGAAAGTACTTCTTAGTCTGGCTCGGTGTGGATTTACAATCAGATGTGTACAGATCTTTATAGAAGTGGGAGAATATTTTATTGATTTATTTGGGTTCGGATAATAATTCCCCCGTTTCAGATTCAATAGTCGCTATATTGGCTAATTGATCATTACTGTGTAGCTTGTTGGCCAGTAAACGACTGGGAGGATTACCATGGAAGTAATGATTGAGTCTAACTCGATGGATGGCAAATTCTGATCTCTGTCTTATCAATAAACTAAGTTCTGTCTTGACTTCGGAAAGAGTGTGAATGCCAAGAGTGTGCAAAGCTGTCATCAAGGCAAAGTGTGGCTACTTTTCTGGTTACTACATGATTCCATGTGTTATTTCATAGTTTTGATGTCTTCACTATTATTCTAGAATGTAGAAAATAGCAAAAATAAAAAAAACCTTGAATGAGTAGGTGTGTCTAAACTTTGGACTGGTAATGTATATATATATATATATACATTTTTTTACAGACACTTATCCAGAGCGACTTACAGGAGCAATTAGGTTTAAGTGCCTTGCTCAAGCACACAGACAGATTTTTCAGCTAGCCGACTCGGGGATTCAAACCAGCGACCTTTTGCGGTTACTGGCCCAACACTTTTAACAACTAGGCTACCTGCCGATGGGGTTAGTACTGAACACTAACCCCATTGGCACGATCTCCCCACTCATTTCCCACTTCCATCCCATTCCCATTCACTATTTCCTGAACTCCATCCCAAACAACAAGCATATTTTCCAGTATGAATCATGTGAGAGGGTGTGGGAATATCGTCAGACGGCAGCCTAATTGATGGGAGATTAGGCCGGACAGGGGTTTACCCTGTGAACTCGGTGGCAGGTAACCTAGTAGTTAGAGCATTGGGCCAGGAACCGAAAGGTTGCAAGTTGAATCCCCGAGTCGACAAGGCAGACCGAGGGTGTCTCAGGGAGAGTTGGGAAACGCAAAAAACACATTTCCAATTCACTCATGCGTATTAATACACACATGTACATGTGTGAAAGAGCACCCACCAAATTATTATTATTATTACACTGATAAATTAGACTAGTGCCACTGCTTGTGCCCGCCAAGTACCAAGTACTATGGGGGACTCCAAAACATAATTTACATGCTCCATATTCATAAAACAAAAGGTACTTTAATAATAATTGTAGCCACTCAATAAACTATCAATATAAAGGCCAACATTGACCCGTTGAAGAGATGTCTACAGGGTCGTGTAATGAGAGGGAAAAGGCCAACTTTTTTTGTCATCAATAAATAACGACAGCCAATGATCTGTTTAGAGGTAATAGGACGGCCAATGATCTGGTTAGAGGTAATAAGACGGACAATGATCTGGTTAGAGGTAATAGGACGGCCAATGATCTGGTTAGAGGTAATAGGACGGCCAATGATCTGGTTAGAGGTAATAGGATGGCCAATGATCTGGTTAAAGGTAATAGGACGGCCAATGATCTGGTTAGAGGTAATAGGACGGCCAATGATCTGGTTAGAGGTAATAGGACGGCCAATGATCTGGTTAAAGGTAATAGGACGGCCACCCTTTGCTTTTGATTGTTTGTCAGCACAGTGGTTGTCCTTTAGGAAACTCCTGTTGTAGGGAGTTGAGAATAAGTGTGTGTTTTTGTGTGTGCCTGCATGTGGTGGTGGTAGGGTTATCAACAGAGGGCCACGTTGCCAGAGGGGACTATCTAGTTCCTGCAGTCCCTCCTCCCGCCACCATGCAAACTTTACTTTCTACCCCTCCTACAGCTGTTCCTCATGACATCACCCAGAACGTGGGCACCCTGTGATGATGTCATCCTCTTGGAGGGACCTTCGAACCCAGCCTTACTCTGTGTGTGTGTGTGTGTGTGTGTGTGTGTGTGTGTGTGTGTGTGTGTGTGTGTGTGTGTGTGTGTGTGTGTGTGTGTGTGTGTGTGTGTGTGTGTGTGTGTGTGTGTGTGTGTGTGTGTGTGTGTGAGTGAGTTTGCAGAGGGATGACCTAGATTTCGTCTACCTCTTCTCCACTTAATCAAACTGACGTTGGGAATTTGTCCCTGTGATGTTATTGGTTCTGTACTGTTTTCCCCCTGACACAAACTAAGGCTCATTGGTTCGTTTTCCCCTGTACCAGGGCTTCCAGGACAGTCCCTTGAGTGCCTACATTTTGTCGATAACAACCAGATATGGCAGAAGAGAATATATCAGTATGTCTTACACACACATTCACAAAGAACACACACACACACACACACACACACACACACACACACACACACACACACACACACACACACACACACACAAAGGCTCTTTTCTCTCCCGTAGTACAAGAGTGCCTTTGTTGAGATAGACTCAATGGCTTGTGTAGTGATACGGACAAACCGTTCACCTCTCTCTCACAAACTTAATTCGTTTCAGTCAAACACACCGACATCGTTGTCATAGAGCACACTCCCAGTTGCTGCGAAAAAACAAATGTCACTTTCCCTCTCTGTTCTTCTGTTACCATGGCAGCAATAAAGTGTTCTGATTCTTCCCGAAGCGTCCGTGTTCACGACTGTAGGCGCTCTGCTAAAGCACTGATTGTTCAGCTCTTCTGTACTCCTTTCACAAAGCCTATCATTATCAGTGCAGTTTCACTTCGCTTAGAGCTGTAGGTAAGAGCCTGTTACTGGAGACCGATTGTAATTGGATAGTCAGGGTTTAAGCAACTAGCTTCCATTCAAAACTAAACGTTGAATTAATAGAGTTCCCACTGGGCAAAAACTGGATGAATAAACGTTGTTTCCACATCATTGTTCAATGTATTGTGACGTAGAATCTATGTGGAAAATGCATTGGATTTGCAAAAAGGCATAAAAAATAAAAAATACAAAACGATTGTTTGAGGGTCAAATTACAACCACAGAATTATGTCATCATGGTAACCAATTTTCAACATAGACACACCTTATATAAAATATGTTGAATTTGTACCTTTGAAACAACGTCAGATCTTCAACGTTATATCCACCGTCAAACAGCACCTCCTAGAGAGCTGATCAATCTACAGCTATCCATTTGGTCTCCCATCCAGAGTTATCACTAACTACTACCAACGTACTATTGTGAGAATGAT
Source organism: Salmo trutta (assembly GCF_901001165.1). Taxonomy (NCBI): domain Eukaryota; kingdom Metazoa; phylum Chordata; class Actinopteri; order Salmoniformes; family Salmonidae; genus Salmo; species Salmo trutta. The sequence continues at coordinate 61,919,216 of NC_042958.1, read as the reverse complement.
TATTGAGTGATCTATTAATAACTAAATAGATTCACTGTTGCTATCGAAGTCATTCCAAAGGGTAGGTATTAACAGAGCAAATAAAATGTAAACATTCTATGAGTCATATATCATCGATTATACTGTTTACGCCTATATAGCATTTGCGAAGTCATCAACAGCTATTGTTTCAATTCAAACCAGGGTTCAACTAAAAACAGACCATACAAATAGGCTTAGGGTTTCAAGCTTAGGTTGATGTCAAATTTAATCTTCAAGTTAATAATGTAAACTCAGCAAAAAAAAGAAACGTCCCTTTTCAGGACTGTCTTTCAAAGACAATTCGTAAAAATCCAAATAACTTCACAGATCTTCATTGTAAAGGGTTTAAACACTGTTTCCCATGCTTGCTCAATGAACCATAAACAATTAATGAACATGCACCTGTGGAACGGTCGTTAAGACACTAACAGCTTACAGACGGTAGGCAATTAAGGTTACAGTTATGAAAACTTAGGACACTAAAGAGGCTTTTCTACTGACTCTGAAAAGCACCAAAAGAAAGATGCCCAGGGTCCCTGCTCATCTGCGTGAACGTGCCTTAGGCATTTTGCAAGGAGGCATGAGGACTGCAGATGTGGCCAGGGCAATAAATTGCAATGTCCGTACTGTGAGATGCCTAAGACAGCACTACAGGGAGACAGGACGGACAGCTGATCGTCCTCACAGTGACCCTGTGTAACAACACCTGCACAGGATCGGTACATCTGAACATCACACCTGTGGGACAAGTACAGGATGGCAACAACTACCCGAGTTACACCAGGAACGCACAATCCATCAGTGCTCAGACTGTCCGCAATAGGCTGAGAGAGGCTGGACTGAGGGCTTGTAGGCCTGTTGAAAGGCAGGTCCTCACCAGACATCACAGGCAACAACGTCGCCTATGGGCACAAACCCACCATCGCTGGACCAGACAGGACTGGCAAAAAGTGCTCTTTACTGACGAGTCGCGGTTTTGTCTCACCAGGGGTGATGGTCAGATTCGCGTTCATCGTCGAAGGAATGAGCGTTACACCGATGCCTGTACTCTGGAGCGGGATCAATTTGGAGATGGAGGGTCCGTCATGGTCTGGGGCGGTGTGTCATCGGACTGAGCTTGTTGTCATTGCAGGCAATCTCAACACTGTGCGTTACAGGGAAGACATCCTCCTCCCTCATGTGGTACCCTCCCTGCAGGCTCATCCTGACATGACCCTCCAGCATGACAATGCCACCAGCCATACGGCTTGTTCTGTGTGTGATTTCCTGCAAGACAGGAATGTCAATGTTCTGCCATGGCCAGCGAAGAGCCGGGATCTCAATCCCATTGAGCACGTCTGGGACCTGTTGGATCGGAGGGTGAGGGCTAGGGCCATTCCCCCCAGAAATGTCTGGGAACTTGCAGGTGCCTTGGTGGAAGAGTGGGGTAACATCTCACAGCAAGAACTGGCAAATCTGGTGCAGTCCATGAGGACGAGATGCACTGCAGTACTTAATGCAGCTGGTGGCCGCACCAGATACTGACTGTTCCTTTGATTTTGACCCCCCCCCCCTTTGTTCAGGGACACATTACTCCATTTCTGTGACAGAAATGTACATTGTTGACTCTTGTTATGTTCATACAAATATTTATACACGTTAAGTTTGCTGAAAATAAACACAGTTGACAGTGAGAGGACGTTTCTTTTTTTGCTGAGTTTATATGTTCGATTCACGTCTCCGTTTCATCCAAAAATCTAAGTTAAGCAATAGGACTAAATCAAATCAAACTTTATTTAAAATGCATTTAAAGTTTGATTTGATTTAGTCCCATTCTTTAACTTAGATTTTTGGTTGAGATGGAGACATGAAACCAACATTTGAATTGTTAATTTGTAGACAAACTGGAAGTAAAGTCAGACTAAGCCAATGGCACAAAATACACATCTCCTCCAAATGTTGATATTTGGTTGCATTGACAACCAAACACAATTCAATACCACTTTTGCAGTAAATAGCCTATTAACTTGTCGACAAGATAACAAATGATATACTGGATTCATGTCTCCAACTAAACCAAAAATGAAAGTTATAGAATAGGATTAAGCGAGTAGCTCAGATAATCTCCTTTAAAACATTGATATTTGGTTGCTTTGTCAACATAACCTGAGTCAACAGACAGGAGCACACTCCAACACTCAGACATAATTTACAAACACAGTATTTGTGTTTCATGAGTCTGACAGATCAGAGGCAGTAGGGATGACAAAGTGTTATATTGATAGGTGCCCTAATTCTGGTTGAGCATTCTAAATGTAATGAGTACTTTTCAGTGTCATGTAAAATGTATGGAGTAAAACGAACATAATTTTCTTTAGGAATGTAGTGGAGTAAAAGTAAAAGTTGTCAAAAATATAAATACTAAAGTACAGTTACCCCAAAAAACTACTTAAGTAGTACTTTAAAGTATTTTTACTTAAGTACTTCACACCACTGCTTAAAACCATCTAAAAGCACAACCAAACTTTTGAGTGGGTGAATAAAGATTGAAATGTCATTGATCAACGTCTCAATCACAAATGACCCACGTTGAAATGACGTGCTGTGCCCAGTGGGCTGCTAGTGTTTCTGTTTAGCTTGGTAGTAGCGGTGTGAAGGTCACACAGCACCAGTTGAACACCAGCATTATTCCTCAATGTACTAGAAATACATGGGTATGGTGTGTTGTCATCGGGAACGTGCACAGACCTTTCAGGGGGGCAGGTGCTCAAAATGGTGCTCATAATTAATATCTCAAAATTCATAACATACCAAATGCCTCTGTAGCATCGGCCTGTTGATTTCTGCAACGACGCACTCACTCGTCCTCACAAATGAGCAAGCTAGTCACAGCGCCTCCTAAAGACAGGATTTGACATCGGGAAAAGATGGTGGGCTATCAGCTTATCACTGATGTTGATGATTCATGTAAATCTGCTAGTTAGCTAGCCCGGTTTATCTTCAATGCTCGTATCAAATAATGACTTCATAATATAATATTTATAATCTTCTTACTCATAATATATGGCTGGCTGACTAGAGGCTTGCGTGGATACAGGTACAGTATGCTATCGTAATGTACTGTTAAATCAACGTTTCTTTGGAATTTACGGTAACATACTGCACTTTTTTTTTTACAGTAACTTTCAGGTAACTGGCTGCCAGTAAGTTACCGTAAAAAAAGGACTTCAAAAAAAAATATTTTACAGTGTGGAGTGTAGAATACCTGTGTTGTTACTGCCCTGACACACATGTGCAACCCGACTGAAGAAGGGATTGAGTTGGGTCGGAAGAGTCGTTGACGCAGTCTTTCTGCCTCTCTCTGCTGAGTGTATCAGCCAACCAGACTGTATATTGATAATGATGTAGGCTAAATCAAGTGTTATCAAGTATGAATCAAATGTTATGTTGCTGTGGCAGTACTGTTGATATTTAAACTAGGTAGCTAGCTACACACACTTGACCGGTGACCTCATCTCTCAAGCAATGGATGTTTGGATACCGGGCGTGTGCAATCTCTACAAGGCAGACTGGGAAACAGGCATATCTCATTTACATAAGTATTCACACCTCTGAGTCAATGCATGTAAGAATCACCATTGGCAGTGATTTTTATTCTGTACAGGCTTCCTTCTTTTCACTCTGTCAATTAGGTTAGTATTTTGGAGTAACTACAATGTTGTTGATCCATCCTCAGTTTTCTCCTGTCACACTCATTAAACTCTAACTGTTTCAGATGGTTGTTGATCATTGCTTGATGGCCATTTTCAAGTCTTGCCATAGATTCCCAAGCCAATTTAAGTCAAAACTGTAACTAGGCGACTCAGGAACATTCAATGTAGTCTTGGTAAGCATCTCCAGTGTATATTTGGCCTCACCCTCCCCTCCTGGAGGACCTGAGCCCTAGGATCATGCCTCAGGACTACTTGACCTGATGACTCCTGGCTGTCCCCAGTCCACCTGGTCGTGCTGCTGCTCCAGTTTCAACTATTCTGCATGTGGCTAAGGAACCCTGACCTAAGGAACCCTGACCAGACATGCTAACTTGTCACAGAACTTGCTGTTTTCAACTCTGAATGTACGGCTATGAAAAGCCAACTGACATTTACTCCTGAGGTACTGACCTATTGCACCCTCTACGACCACTGCTTATTATTTGACCCTGCTGGTCATCTATGAACGTTTCAACATCTTGAAGAACAATTTGGCCTTAAATGGCCATGTACTCTTATGATCTCCACCCGGCACAGCCAAAAGAGGACTGGCAACCTCTCAGAGCCTGGTTCCTCTCTAGGTTTTTTCCGAGGTTCCCGTCTTTCTAGGGAGTTTTTCCTAGCCACCTTGCTTCTACATCTGCATTGCTTGCTGTTTGGGGTTTTAGGCTGGGTTTCCGTATAGCACTTTGTGACATCTGCTGATGTAAAAAGGGCTTTATAAATACATTTGATTGATATACAGTTGAAGTTGGAAGTTTACATACACCTTAGCCAAATACATTTAAACTCAGTTTTTCACAATTTCTGACATTTAATCCTAGTAAAAATTCTCTGTCTTAGGTCAGTTAGGATCACCAATTTATTTTAAGAATGTGAAATGTCAGAATAATAGTAGAGAGAATTATTTATTTCAGCTTTAATTTCTTTCATCACATTCCCAGTGGGTCAGAAGTTTACATACACTCAATTAGTATTTGGTAGCATTGCCTTTAAATTGTTTATCTTGGGGCAAACATTTCAGGTAGCCTTCCACAAGCTTCCCACAATAAGTTAAACAATTGACAGTTGAATTTTGGCACATTCCTCCTGACAGAGCTGGTGTAACTGAGTCAGCTTTGTAGGCCTCCTTGTTCCCACACGCTTTTTCAGTTCTGCCCACAAATTTTCTATGGGATTGAGGTCAGGGCTTTGTGATGGCCACTCCAATACTTTGACTTTGTTGTCCTTAAGCCATTTTGCGACAACTTTGGAAGTATGCTTGGGGTCATTGTCCATTTGGAAGACCCATTTGCGACCAAGCTTTAACTTCCTGACTGATGTCTTGAGATGTTGCTTCAATATATCCACATCATTTTTCTACCTCATGATGCCATCTATTTTGTGAAGTGCACCAGTCCCTCTGACGGCTGCGTGGTCCCATGGTGTTTATACTTGCATACTATTGTTTGTACAGATGAATGTGGTACCTTCAGGCATTTGGAAATTGCTCCCAAGGATGAACCAGACTTGTGGAGGTCTACAATTATTTTTCTGAGGTCTTGGCTGATTTCTTTTTATTTTCCCATGATGTCAAGAAAAGAGGCACTGAGTTTGAAGGTAGGCCTTGAAATACATTCACAGCTACACCTCCAATTGACACAAATGATGTCAATTAGCCTATCAGAAGCTTCTAAAGCCATGACATCATTTTCTGGAATTTTCCAAGATGTTTAAAAGCACAGACAAGTTAGTGTATGTAAACTTCTGGACCCACTGGAATTGTGATACAGTGAATTATAAGTGAAATAATCTGTCTGTAAACAATTGTTGGAAAAATGACTTGTGTCATGCACAAAGTAGATGCCCTAACCGACTTACCAAAACTATAGTTTGTTAACAAGACATTTGTGGAGTGGTTGAAAAACGAGTTTTAATGACTCCAACCTAAGTGTATGTTAACTTACGACTTCAAATGTATGTGGGTGTACGAGCTGTGTGCAAGTAGTTTAAACAGACAGCTCTGTGCATTCAGCTTGTCAACACGTCTTACAAAATTAGTAGTGATAAAGTCAATCTCTCCTCCACTTTGAGCCATGAGAGATTGACATCCATATTACTAACACTAGCTCTCCGTGTACATTTACGGGCCAGCCGAGCAGCCCTGTTCTGAGCCAACTGTCATTTTCCTTTGTGTAGTCTAGTGACAAAAAAATAATCATTTAATCCATTATAAATTCAGGCTGTAACAAAATGTGTAAAAATGCAAAGGGTGTGAATACTATCTGAAGGCGCTGTATTATTGCTTAAGAAGCTGTTGCTTTGTTTTATCTCAATCTCAGCCAACTGAGCTTTGACACAACGCACACACACACACACACACACATACATACTTATTATTGTTATCATGATGGCAATCCCCTCTCTTGTTCGATCCAGGAACATACCCTAAAGTGTTTCATTAGCCAAACAAAAAGGCTTTCAATGCTCCAATCATAAAGACCAGGGCCAAGCTATGAACATATCCAATTAAACCTTCCTCAAAGAAAGGCTTTTTTTCCCATGGATACATCCCAAATGGCACTCTATTCCCTATGTGGTGCACTACTTTTGACCAGGGCCCATATGGATCTGGTCAAAAGAAGTGCACTAAGTAGGGAATATGGTGCCATTTGGGAAGCACACATCTCTAACTGCTTCCAAACCAACGTCTGGAATCTCTAGATGTACATTGGTTTCTTAACATGGCAGACGATGCCTCTTTTATTTCACTTCGACGCAGCCTAGAATAGGCCAATAAAATATATTGATATTTTCGAGATAACAAGCAGTAGAATATTTCTCCAATAATTAAATAATTGAATGACTGAGCCCTGGCGTGGAAAGTGTGCATTGGAGTGTCATTGGAGTGACATGTGTCATCGGTAGGGGGGTAAGTTGTTACAGCTTAAGGCACATAGACTGTATTAGGCGACCGTGATGTCCATTATGTCTACATGACACCTTACAGTACATGGATATTAAAAAATATATACATTTAAAAAAAAAATCAATTAGTATTTCAAGGCCAATTTTTTGTTGTTGTAGTGGGGACAGCAACATTAGAACTTTCTAAAAAGTATACTTTAAGGAAAATGCATTTATATATTTAAAAATTGTAAATGTTTATCTTTAGCTCACATAATGTAATTTAAAAGTATGCTTTAAAGCTGCAATCAATAACTTTTTTGGTGACTTGACCAAATTCACATAGAAATGTGAGTTATAGATCTGTCATTCTCATTGAAAGCAAGTATAGTTTAGCTTATTTGCACAAATGGAAAGACAGTTTGTAACAGTAAAAAACAACAACAACAGTATGTGCAGGAGGAAAAAAAGCCCAAAAGGGCTTGTCGAGTAATCCCCCCGTAATGGTCATAAATCCCACAGATTCAGCAGTGTGGACAAACAAATGATAAAATAAAAACTAGACGCAAAAGAGATAAAGGAATTGAAAATCGAAACAGAAAGTCAAGCTACTGGGGGGTGTAGAACTGTGATGGACAGTAGGTGCCTTTCTTTTTTAACAACGACAGGGATCGCTTGGCAACGTCAGGAGGGAATGAGTTCCAGGTCATAGGGCCTCTGTAGGTAAGTCGGAATTGAGAATTGGTTGTTCTTGAATAAGGGTGACGTAGCTGTTGTCTGTTTCTTGCTGAGTAGTTATGGAATTCATATGTGGCTGTAAAAAATGTTTGAAGAAAGAGTGTAATAAGTGGTTTAAAGGGACGTAAACAAATGAGCAACTTGAAAATTAATTTGATAAATATTTAGGAGTCCAATTTATTTTTTAAAGTGGCGCTGAATTGTTTCTAAAACCGGCAGATGATATTATTCTTACAAAGCGTTTCTGCAGTTTGGTATGGTGTGTGCTGGCCCATGTCAGGTTACAGGAAATTATGAATGGGAAGATCATTGCGTAATAGAGACTGAGATATCTAATAGGTTATTGTCTTTATGTGTGCTTTCCATGACAACTCATCATCAATCAGAACAACAAGAAAGCGGGTTGTACAGGCATGATCAACAGGAATATCATCAATATGGACCCCTATATAATCTGCATTGTATTTTGCTTAAACACAATTTTTTTTAGATTCATTGATAGTGCCCCATAGTGCTCACATTTTGTTCTTACGCTTTGAGAGTTCACTGTCCTACTATACTTTTTGGGTTGTTATTAATAATTTGTTTCTAATTGTTTTGAATCTTATATAGTTGTATGGAATAGGGTTTGAAATATAAACTTTTTGAAGAATTTGTTCTTAAAAGAAAGGGATTTAATAATACCACTGGCCAGCCAGGGTATTTTTTTATTTTAGGCTGTACTTAATCATCTTTCTTTTTTTCAGGGAAAGCAAGATATTAAGATCTGGATGTTTAACTGAAAAACTGTTTGCTGAGGATCATCAGCCTTGATGCCATCAACCTGCCTCCTTACTGATGTCAATGACATTAGGGATATGGGAAGATTATCAGAAATATCCATGCAAAGGATAGCAGAAAATAATTCCTTATAAAATACGTTATGAATCAAGGTTGCTGAGTTTTTTGTTTTGGTTTGACAATCGCAGGATATAAACAATGTGAATACATGGTATTCAAAAATACTTTAGTAAGATCATGATTGACAGAGTTTATGATTGTAATATTGAAGTCTCCCATTAAATAATAGCTATTTCCCTCCCTGGTTACTATAGCAAGTGCGTCAGCCAAGCGGAGGTTGAATTTTATTATATTATCACTGCTTTCCACAAACGTAGTTTCTCCAGATTGGAAAAAAACATCTTCAATATAATTTATTTGCGAGAATCCTATGTTCTCATTAATGTACAAAGAGACTCCTCCACCGGTTCGGCCTCCTCTATACCTGTAGACATGATTATAGTTATCAATATGGTAAACCTCTACATTATCTTTATGCAACCATGTCTCTGCAACTCCAAGAATAGAAAAATTGCAATTAATGGTAGATAATCCACGGATAAGGTTATCAACGTTTTTAGGCAAACTACAGGCATTTATATGCAAAAGAGATAAAGTATTGTGTCCAAATGTATTTTTCTGGATGATGTCCGAAATGAAATCTTTCTCAAGAATACACTTACAGTTTGACAAAAGACGTTGCTTTACTCCGGGAAAGCAATTTATGTCAGTATCACATCCAGATAGAAAAGCATTACTATGGTAGTAATTCTCTCTTATCAAATCAATCTCACATTGGTCAATGGAATGTGTGCATTAGATATTATATTCCACCTAGATGTTTCAGACAGTGCTATACCAAGCTCTTCGTCACTGAGATGATTAAATGGACAATGGTTCAAAACACCTAGATCGTGTAAACAATCATATCATTATTGGGAAGAAATTAGCAGCAATTTGTCAGACATGATAAAGAGCTAATGCTGTAGATATCAGTCACGATGAAACCAAGTGACTGACACAATCACTGAGAATGACATGGAACATCAGCATACAGAGCCATGCTTTTATGATCACTGTAGCGACGGACTCATGATCTCTCTGTGATTTCTCATCCTCTCTGGGCCCGACTACAAGGTGATCATAGCTGATGACAGCGTATTCGCCCAGGGCACTGGCCTCCCTCATAGCTGGCAGCAGTTTCGCTCTCTTCTTACGCAGTCTGTCGGAGAAGTCCTCATTTTATGTATACAGATGTGTTCTTCAGGAATGTTCTGGCCTTGGAGAGGATTAGGTGCTTGTCCTCGAACCTCAGCAGTTTGACCACCACCGGCTGTGGTCTTTCAGCATCCTTTCTGAATTTTCCATTATTTTGTGCACGTTCGATTTCAATCTTTTTTTGGAGTCCAGCTTCAGATTGTTTGTCAACAACTCGCATACTTTGCGCTCGGTGTCAGCATGCGTTTCAGTCCCACGATCAGACGTGATTCCCTCAATGACAATGTTGCTGCGCCTGCTTTGATTCTCCGTGGAATCCAGTTTCTCAAGGCAATCAAACATTTCGGGGACCACCTTGGATGTCGAGGCAAGACTGTGAACTTGAGTTTCAATGTCATTGATCTTTTGTCCCGTTAATTTTAAATCTCATCAATGTCTTTTTGGGAGTATTGCAAACTGGTCTTTAGGTCTTGTACTTCCCTGACTAGCGTATCAATCCGGTTGTTTGCAGAATCTAAAACAATCTGTATAAAAGATCGGAAGTTGGCCTCCTGTCTGTTTAGCATTTCGTCATATAAAGTCCTTTGTTGGGCAACATTTTCATACATTTTCATCAGAAACACAGTCCTCCTCAGATTTTTACGAGTGTTGGGCGGTGGCATATTGACGTTAGGAATGGAATGCAAACTCGCTTAACAATCACACATACAGTAAACCATGATTTGTCAATGAAGATCTGATGTAGTGTGGTAATCCTTGTTGTGGAAATCCTTAGAGTTATCACTTACAATCAAACAAATCTAATTTGTATTTACAGTAAGTGCTCTGTTCTGCTTGTTGCCGCGAGGTGCTAAGAAGCGGTAGATCTGTTCTATGTGCACTATTTCTATGCTTCCCGCTCTTTTACTTTCGGTTTTGTACACCAGCTTCAGACAGTTGAAAATGACATGTTTTTGGTTATTGAGAATATATTTCACAGCGGTTTAGATGGTGCAATGATTCTCTACACTATACATTGCTTGTTTTGTCACATTAACTGATCAACTGAAATTAGGTGAACTATTAGAATTTTACCAACCAGGAAATGGCAGAGCGATGTCTGTATATTACACCTTTGAGGTGTGTGTATTAGAATAAATGTGGCATTAAGAAATTACATGAATAAATGCATTTCTATAGCATGCAAAATATTTTTTACAACGGTGGGGGAATGCCAAGATGGAGGCGCTGTGACTTCAAAACAGCGCCCCCTTGTCAGTCATCTAGTGTATATATAAATCATTGGTATAAATTCACCTTTCTTTCATTCTATTGACTTTGATGTGTCTTTCATGCAAAAGCTGATAACCTGAACCTGAGGACATTAGATGACCTGCCAATGAAAGTGCCATTCATTTTTAATGGGGATTCACTTCCATTAGGAGTCAGTTCACTTCCTGCATTGATGGGCGAAACTGGGGTAACACACACACACACACACACACACACACACACACACACACACACACACACACACACACAATGTTTTTCAGGAAAAGATTTTGAAAAACATGCCCTTACATCGATCGTCTTGAAACTTTCTCGACAAAGCTAACTTTCATCAAGGTTTTATACGGTCTATAATTGATTTATCTATTTATTGTCAGTATCCTATATCAGCGTTATGATGTTAAGCCAAGCCTTTCCTTCAAAATGGCTATCCATGTTTTGACCTAAGACATACAAACTCACAGACCTTTGCTAATATGTTCAATTTCTCCAAAAAGCTTGTCCATTTCATGTAACATCTATAATGCCTCTTATTTGCTTGCCAACTTCCCAATATTTAGAAGCCTGCTTTTTGGGGTAGAAACTCCCCACAAGGGTACCATAGTTGCACACATCAAAAGTGCAATTTATATTTTCTTTGTCTATTCTGTGAGACATTAAAGTGAAAGTTGTGATTTTGCATACAAATGTAACATCCATAACGCTGGAATCGCCCATATAGCCTGTATGCTTGCAGAGGCCATGCTTTTGTGCCTTACAGATGTTGTATAGACAAAAAAATCTTGGAGTTCAAACTTTTCCCCGCAACCGGGAACATTCCCAGGAAATTAGCCAACATGCCCATTAAAGGGGTGCTGAACAGCCTGATTTAGTCCCCATTTCAATCCTCCTCATTAGTAAATGCAACTGAGAACGAGATTTGGGTCTTGGAGGCGTGCTTTAATGTGGGTGTCTCTTGTGTGTGTGTTCGCATGTGGGAAGCGTTTGTACATTCACTCTGCCAAAACAGTACACAGTTACAGTCACACACCCTTCTAGATAACTTGAAACCGTCTAACCAGGTCTTGTGTCTGGAAGTAGCCTACAGTAGGCTAGCCAGCAAGTTAGTCAACTTATTTTCCAATTTAGCTTTAGCTTGCCATTGTGCAAGCGTGTTTTGACTCTGGATAGCCTATCTGTGGGGCTAGTTAGGGAATGACAATATAGTACACAGGGATATCCAAAGTCAAACCTAATTAACCGTGGTCAGTGTGCTGGGCATTACGACCGGGTCAAATGCAACTGCGCTCTGAATTGATGATTACTTTGGTGCTGTCAGCCATGGGCACGTGGGCATGATTTAAATAACACCAAAACAAGGAAAACTGTTACTTAACCTTCATAACAATACGTATTAGGATGATAACATTCAAATAATATATTTGATATCAAAATGTTTTAAATCCATGCAATGTTCTCCTAACACTCACTAAAATGTTGTGCACAACATCTGTAACATCCACCACAGAACATTCCCACAAGGTTCTTATTAGGTTTCAGGGTAATGTAATAACAAAATGATTTCTGGGAACATTCTTGCAACATCAGACGAATGTTTTATACAAACGTTGTATACTCATCAGAACAACTGGACAGTTTTTGTGTTATTAGAACTTTTGGGACAACCTAATGAATGTTCTGGGACGTTCACAGAACCAATTTTGGTTTGCTGGGTTGACAGTCGGACTATTCTTTCCTTAGAGAAAAACGCCTTGACAATTTGGATTCCACAAAGGTGTGAATTCATTGCATGTCTTTTCTTGGTCCTACCTGAAATCCTTGAAATCCTCTCTACACAATCAATGCCAATCTGAACATTTTACAATGACAAATATATCCGGAGGCCAGGGGCAGACCGAACAACACCTGATTTATACTGCTACAATTTACCATCACAAATGCCCAACATTTCACAATCGAATGGCAACATTTCTCCAACATCTCATTGTGCAGAGCATTCAACACATTATAAATTGAAACAAACACGAGAAGGGCCTTACAAGGCAACAGCTGCCGTCTTTTAGAACAGAGGAAGAACGAAGCGAACCCCGACAAAAAACTAGGGGCCTTCCCAGTCTGCCTGTCTGTCTGCGGACTCCTTGGCCGGGGGAGTAAGGGTGTGAGGGGGTGAAGGAGGTATGGAGAGGGGGCGTAAGGGTTGAAGGAATGATGGAGATGAGGTGAGTGTGTGTGTGTGCTCCCTGTCTGCCTCCTTCCTTGCTTACAGACTCGCTGGTTTCATGTGTATAAGGGGGAGAGGGTGGGCTTGCGGAGGCCCTCTGGTATGCTGTTTACGGGCTGAGCGTGGCTCCCACACTGCAGCAGGCAGGCAGACAGGACACTTTTCCCAAGCCCACAATTGAAAGCGGCGTCAAGATTCCAATCAGGGTCAAGTCTGCAGACTGCAGGGATTATTTGTGCTGGAGAGGAGAGGGAGGCTGGAGGAGACCCAGGAGTGTGTGTGTGTGTGTGTGTGTGTGTGTGTGTGTGTGTGTGTGTGTGTGTGTGTGTGTGTGTGTGTGTGTAAGAAAAGAAAAGGGAGATATTGGAGTTGCACTGACACAAAAGCAAAGATATCCACTTCTCATATTTGAGTCCAAGGAAGGTAAACCACAAGCACAGATGCATACAACCAAACCCACATAACGTGAGAGAGAGAGAGAGAGAGAGAGAGAGAGAGAGAGAGAGAGAGAGAGAGAGAGAGAGAGAGAGAGAGAGAGAGAGAGAGAGAGAGAGAGAGAGAGAGAGAGAGAGAGAGAGAGAGAGAGAAAGAAAGAGAGAGAGAGAGAGAGAGCTCCCATTGTGTGACTGTCATATGCCTGTTCTTCAGTGGTACTGAACTGACACCCTGCTGAAACTATGGATTACATCATGAAAAGACAGGAGACTCAAAAGGTGTGTGTGTGTGTGTGTGTGTGTGTGTGTGTTTGTTCCAACTAGCTCTCACAGTCTAATGTCAGAATTAGACGTTCATCCATGTTTCTCAAACTCAAATTTCAACGTTTTTTCAAACGTCAAATTTCAAAGTGTTTAAGGTTAAGTGTAGGCATTAACTACCCGTTTTGATGGTTATGCTTAAGTTTAGGTATTAACTCCGGTTAAGGTAAGGGTTACGGTTTGGGATAGGCTTAAAACCAAAATCTGAAAAACAACTTTCTATTGCTGGATTCGAACATGCAACCATTGACACCAAAGGCAAATGTTTACGCCCCTCCACCATCCCCAACACCTTTAAAAATGTCCACCTACTTGTAGGTAACAGCGCTCGCTGCCTAGTGTCCGGTTTCCACGTCATCTCCCCACGTCCTCAGACATGGATGGACGTTGAATACTGACTTGTATCACGGGTGACCTGGCTGGTGTGTTCAGAGCGGGAAGGTGGGTCAGTCGGAGCGACATCTGAAAGGCCGATTTCATCTGTGTGTGTGATCTAATCTGTTAGGCGTGTGAGAGGGTCTGTCGGGTGCTTAGGAGTGCTTATGGCGGTAGCCTCCCTAATGCTCTGATGCAGAGCGGTCATTTTTTTGCACACACACACACAGACACAAACACACAAACACACATGCAAAAGTATGCAGCCACGCACATGCTCACACACATACACGGACACACAGATGTTGCTCCCATTCCATAGCTTTCCTTTAAAACAGTCACACACTTTGTTTCCTTCTCTTAACCTATGAAACTCCTTCAAAGAGTCCCCCTCCCTCCCTGTTCTCTCCCTGTTCTCCTCCCCTCTTCTCTCCATCTCCCTGTCCCATCGTTTTCCTCCTCCACCATCTTCTCCCCATTTCCCCCATTCCCTGTTTCTTATCGTCCCCTCTTTCTTTTCCTCCTCTCTCCTCCCCAGCAGGAAGCAGTAGTTTTGGGGCTCTAGGCACATTCACACATCAGCCACTTGAAAGGCAGCCATATTGTTCCCCCCTCTATCTCTAAAGGCTCAGATAGCACTTTATGGAATCAGCTCTACGATGGTGTTTACTGTTAGAGGGGAACAGGCAGCTCGCCTCCATGTTTCTAACACCGCCAGTACATTTTTTTGTAGTATGGTGCTTCAAACGCCAGCGATTTGCTTGTAATGGAAGCATACGCTGTCCAACATGTTCGTAACAAAGTCTCCTGAAAATCGGTTCGTTAAGCTGGGTTGCTCTCGCTCTGTGTGTGTGTGTGTGTGTGTGTGTGTGTGTGCGCGTGCACTGTATATGTGTATGCGTCTATGATTCAGAGGGCCATAATGGAAAAGGCCATGCTTCACAGAATCCCCCTGTAAAAACACACAAAACTAAGCACTCACTCACACACACACGCACGCACGCACGCACACGCACACACTCACACACACACACACAATTGTGGCCAGGGTGCCTTCCCAAAACAATCGGCGTCTCTGCCTGCGAAACGCTTTGGCATCATCGCTCGTGCTTGGGAAGTTCTGAACCATCAGAGCTGCACTGCAGCCAAACCCACATCAAAGACAGCCGCTGTACGGCGCTTTACAACAAGCCACTCACACACACATACACACACGCACAGACACACATAAACATGCACTACACACACACACACACACACAGTCTTGCGCAGCTAACCTTGTGGGGACATACAATTTGGTCTCTTTCAAAACCCTATTTCCTTAACCCCTAACCCTAACCCTAACCCTAACCTTAACCCAAAAACCTAACCTTTACCCTAACCCTAAACTTAACCCTAGCTCTAAAACTAACCCTAGCTCCTAACCCTAACTCTTATCCTAATTCTAACCTTAACCCTAAACCCCCTAGAAATAGCATTTGACCTTGTTGGTCAAATTTTTGTTTGTTTACTATTCTTGTGGGGCTTCTGGTCCCCACAAGTATAGTTAAATATGTCCACGACACACACACACACACACACACACACACACACACACACACACACACACACACACACACACACACACACACACACACACACACACAGAAACCCTGGGAGCCAGCAATCTCCTTGGCCCGTCTGCTCCCTCCACCGCCGCTACTGTAAATATTCCAATATATGTTTACACAGCATTTTCAAAAACCCAAGAAAAAAAACCAGGAGAAAATGTAAGACTATGTTTCATATTTCTGCAGACAGGGGAACCCTCAGACTCCATTAGCTGTCTCCCCAAGTCTAAGTTGGCTTTTTCTCTCTCTCTCTCCTCTTCTTCCCCTATTTCCAAGGAATGTTTTGGAGGCGCATTCCTACTAACGAAAGGGTGCCGGGTAATGAAGCGGCAGACCACCTAAACACTGGGTTCTGGGGCTAGGGCTGGGGCTAGGGCTGGGGCTAGGGCTGGGGCTGGGGCTAGGGCTGGGGCTAGGGCTAGGGCTGGGGCTAGGGCTAGGGCTGGGGCTAGGGCTAGGGCTGGGGCTGGGGCTGGGGCTGGGGCTGGGGCTAGGGCTGGGGCTGGGGCTGGGGCTAGGGCTGGGGCTGGGGCTGGGGCTGGGGCTGGGGCTGGGGCTAGGGCTGGGGCTGGGGCTAGGGCTGGGGCTAGGGCTGGGGCTGGGGCTAGGGCTGGGGCTGGGGCTAGGGCTAGGGCTGGGGCTGGGGCTAGGGCTGGGGCTAGGGCTGGGGCTGGGGCTAGGGCTGGGGCTGGGGCTGGGGCTGGGGCTAGGGCTAGGGCTGGGGCTGGGGCTAGGGCTAGGGCTGGGGCTGGGGCTGGGGCTGGGGCTGGGGCTGGGGCTGGGGCTAGGGCTGGGGCTGGGGCTAGGGCTGGGGCTAGGGCTGGGGCTGGGGCTAGGGCTAGGGCTGGGGCTAGGGCTGGGGCTGGGGCTAGGGCTGGGGCTAGGGCTGGGGCTGGGGCTGGGGCTGGGGCTGGGGCTAGGGCTGGGGCTAGGGCTGGGGCTAGTGCTGGGGCTGGGGCTGGGGCTAGGGCTGGGGCTAGGGCTAGGGCTGGGGCTGGGGCTAGGGCTGGGGCTAGGGCTAGGGCTGGGGCTAGGGCTGGGGCTAGGGCTGGGGCTAGTGCTGGGGCTAGGGCTGGAGCTAGGGCTGGGGCTAGGGCTGGGGCTAGGGCTGGGGCTAGTGCTGGGGTTAGGGCTGGAGCTGGGGCTAGGGCTGGGGCTAGGGCTGGGGCTAGGGCTGGGGCTAGGGCTGGGGCTAGTGCTGGGGCTAGGGCTGGTGCTAGGGCTGGGGCTAGTGCTGGGGCTAGGGCTGGAGCTAGGGCTGGGGCTAGGGCTGGAGCTAGGGCTGGGGCTAGGGCTGGGGCTGGGGCTAGGGCTGGTGCTAGGGCTGGGGCTAGTGCTGGGGCTAGTGCTGGGGCTAGGGCTGGGGCTAGGGCTGGAGCTAGGGCTGGGGCTAGTGCTGGGGCTGGGGCTAGTGCTGGGGCTAGGGCTGGGGCTAGTGCTGGGGCTAGGGCTGGGGCTAGTGCTGGGGCTAGGGCTGGGGCTAGGGCTGGGGCTAGGGCTGGGGCTAGGGCTGGAGCTCTCCTCTCCATCTCTCCATCCTCTATCCTCCTCACCATCGACAGCCTCAGTAGTGTTAATAAGGACTGTGCACTGAGGATACAGTACCAGGAACCGTTTCCAAGCACTGATGTCACCATCGACTTAAAGGTCCAATGCAGTCGTTTTTATCTCAATATCAAATCATTTCTGGTAAAAATTAAGTACCTTCCTTTAATAGATGAAAATGGGCAAAAGTAGCTTTTTAGCAAAAAACTATTTCTCAAGCAAGAATTTTGCTAGGACTGTCTAGGAGTGGTCTGAATTGGGAGGGGAAAACTGAAAACTATGCAAAGCTATACAAACCCGCTGATTAGAAGGTCCTGTGAAGATTGTATTTTCAACCAGCAACTTAAAAATAAAAACACTTTTACAGTGTTAGTTTCATCAGCTGTTGTACAATATGCTATAAAACACAGAAAAACATGAATGTTGACTGCACTGGGCCTTTAATCTCTTGTGGACAGTCTACATAAACTGTACCGTAGACCTGTCATGATACAACTGTATACGTGAGATTATGAGCAGCATTAGTTCAGGTGCTTTGGACAAATCACGATTTCGCAGGTGTTAGCATCTTTCGAATTTAGGAAGGGGAGGGGACATTTGGCCCATAGACTTGCCCGTAACTTGCAAAGAGAGAGGGTGCAGCTTCTCATTGCGGTTCCGAGCCTCGTTCTCTCTCTTCACTTAACATGTATGGACTTCATCGTGCATCTGACCAATTACGTGAGACTTTAGTTCTGGGTTAACCCAGATTACCGTCAATTTAGAGGTGGAACTCCGCCGTTAGGGCCAAGGGGGCTTTGGCTCTGATTGTCACCGGGGAGAGTCCTTGGGGCGAGCGGCTGTAAAACGGCTGAGTCACCCTCCTATTCTCACCCCGTGGAAAGACAGACGGACGTAAGACGAGAATGAGTAATGAGGTGAGAAATATGTTTTCAAACCTTGTGAAAGAGTGAGACAATAGCTAGATGAGTGTGAGAAGACTGAAGCTATGTTTCCATTAACTTGTCCAGGGATTTTTTTTTATTGACATTTAGAACGCTTGCATGGAAAATATATGTGACAATTGTCGCTACAGTGCGTTTTTATCGAACTGTCTTTTGTCGATAAAAACAGCTGGACGTAACGATGTCACAAAAATGTTATTTTTTTTTTTTTTAAACGAAGTGGTTGAAGTGTTTCCATTATCCATTTTGGCAAATTGCACATTAATACATTGGCGAAAGCCTGTATGCCCTACCACCTACAGTATCTGTTTCATCTCAGGTAGCTCGCAAAAGCCAGCATGGATAGAATTCAAGAATTTACTAATATTTGCCATATTCTTTTTTTTCTGTATTTTTATCCTTTTTTCTCCCCAATTGGTAGTTACAGTCTTGTCACATCGCTGCAACTCCCGTACGGACTTTGGAGAGGCGAAGGTCGAGAGCCGTGCGTCACCCAAAACACAACCCCGCCAAGCCACACTGCTTCTTGACACAATGCCCACTTAACCCTGAAGCGCCCAGCCCACCACAAGTCGCTAGAGTGCAATGGGACAAGGATATCCCGGCCGGCCAAACCCTCCCCTAGCCCGGACGACGCTGGGCCAATTGTGCGTCGCCTCATGGGTCTCCAGGTCGCAGCTGGCTGCGACACAGCCCGGTATTGAACCAGGATCTGTAGTAACGCAGCTAGCACTGCGATGCAGTGCCTTAGACCGCAGCACCACTCGTGAGGCCCATATTTGCCATATTCTAATAATTGTTATGTGCCAACCTACCACCACAGTCCATGCCATGGTGGTGAAACTACTGTAGATCTGAAATAATTGGATGGTGAAACTTCAGCCAACCAAAAGGCGAAGAAATTCAGGCAAAAAAAACGATTCATTAGGCATTTTAGAATTACGTATGAAGTGGAGATTTATAGATACTTTATGACATGACATGCCCGTATCTAAAAAATGTGTTTTATTTATTATAATTTATTTGAAAAACACAGTTTCCATCATCATTTGTAATAAAGAAAGTTTGACAAACGAAAAATCCACCAGACGAAAAGATAAAAATGTTGTCGATCTTTAGAACATTTCTCCTATAGCTGCCATTTCTATCGCACGCGTTTTTTTGTTTGTTTGTTGCGTCATTGCTTTTGTTGAGTAAACCTGGGTGAATGGAAACCTGACTAATAAGACAGTATTGAGACGTAAGTGAGACGCCAATAAAAGTTAACATCTGTGAGGTCATGGGATGACCGTCAAATAAGAGTTGGGTGCACAAGAGTGAGACAAACTTTCTCAGCTCCTCCATCCACCTCTCTTCCGACCCTTCGCCCTCACCTCTAACTTAACCCCTCCCTATTCTCTCTCCACTCCCCCCCCATCTGAGAACAATTACACGGGCCTTCTCCTCTGAATAAATTAGGCTAATCAAGGGTCTTTCTCCTTCACATCCGTTCCTTAAATTCTCTGCACCACCCGTCCGTCGCGCTATCGGCTCCTCCAACCGCATCTCTTCCTTCCTGCACTGTCTGCCCCCTCACTTATGTAAAACACACACATACCCTCACTCACTGCACTAAGCCCTGCTAGATCCACCTCTGGGACTTATGGGGGAAGAGAATACAAGATGGGTAATATGGATGGCCGTAGAAGACTGGGTGTCTGCACATAGTTCTAGTGTTTCAGGCTATTAATGATTTCCATATGGGTCACGTAAAGACAGAGAGAGCGAGAGAGAGAGGTGAGTGAGAGAGAGAGAGAGAAGGAGCTAGAGAGAGAGGGAAAGAGAGAGAGAAGGAGTGCGTGGCGGTGTTTGCTTCAGAACTTTCTCTCACCCTCTCGTTCAGTCTTTTTATTTACAGCCTACTTTAGGAGGTTACACATCATTACCCCTCACCAAACCCCTCTATTCTGAGACTCGTGTCACATGACTTCACATGACAGCTTCGCTTGGCCATGGAGAATGCTGCTTGTCTCCAGGCAACCGTGGCGAGGCAAGCCGCATTATGGAGTGACTGCCCACCAAGACTGCCCACATGGCACATGCAGTGTGTGTGTGTGTGTGTGTGTGTGTGTGTGTGTGTGTGTGTGTGTGTGTGTGTGTGCACGTGCGAAACAGGAGGTTGTTGGCACCTTAATTGGGGAGAACAGGCTCGTGGTAATGACCGGAGCGGAATCAGTGGAATGGTATCAAATACATCAAACACATGGTTTCCAGGTGTTGCCATTCCATTCCGGCCATTATTATGAGCAGTTCTCCCCTCAGCTGCCTCCACTGGCGTGCGAGATGTGAAATGCATGCAAGCGTACTTGAGTGTCCGTGCATACTTGTGTGTGTGCATGTACAGTAGTACAGTACGTGCACAAATGTGTGTGTGTGTGTGTGTGTGTGTGTGTGTGTGTGTGTGTGTGTGTGTGTGTGTGTGTGTGTGTGTGTGTGTGTGTGTGTGTGTGTGTGTGTGTGTGTGTGTGTGTGTAAAAGCCAGTCTTCTGGAGGAGGCATCCAAACATTAAAAGATACAATATGAATCATCCCAGACTAACATCATAGAAGACTTACAGATCATTTAGTTAAGAGCAACAACAATGCACCTTATCACAAAACTTTGCATAACACTAGCGAGGTCACAATTTCAAACCCCCAGCCTTACCTGCTCAATTCAAGTGATTACATGGCTTCATATAATAGTTTGGAATTACCTTACAAATGCCAGGGACATTTAAACTCAAACCACCCATTCATAACCCAAAGAATCTGAAAACAACTGTTCAATAGATATGTAAGTGGCGCATTCTCCAGCGATTGTTGGTCCGAGTCGGAATGGAGGAATGTAGCGGTCACAACACACACCTCCATGTTCAGCGAGCGAGAAAGCCTGTTGCTATGAAACCGCCCGAGCGCAATTCAAATGGATGAGCATGGTACTCTGTGGCAATGCCACCAGTCTTTTACTGGGGGGGGGGGGGGGGAATTTAGGGGAACACTGACGCCCACACACTCATACTCACATGGCCCTAATGTACCTTTTGAAAAAGAGAGATGAGAGAAAAAGAACCAACCGTTACATGTAAGCCAGTGGGGAGTTAGGTTGATGTGAACATTTGTGATAACATTCTACTATGCCATAGTCCTCAGCAGAGTTTCAATGCCAAGTAACAACTTGACATTAAAACAGGAGCTAAAAATGTTCAACTGATTTCACAAAGCAAAACCTACGAGATCCTGCTCGTTGTCGCTAAAATTCAATGCGACAACATCCTATTTTATGACCTTGATCTGATGACAACAACGGTGGCCATTTTGAGTTCTCTCAACCATTTGAAATACCTCCTTTCTCATCACTGCCATTTGTTGCATGATCTATTTCACTGACAGAAAGATTATCCACTCATCTAGCGTGTTTTTTTCTGTTGACATTTAGAAAGTTTACCGACAATTATACTTTCATACGTTTTTTTGATCTAACAGGTACTTTACTCGCATTAAAAATGGTTGGATGGAAACATGGTTTCTGAAATTGAGACAGAAACCAAGTTAATTTCCTTTGAAGCAGAGACAATGAGGTGAATTGCTCTTCACTCACATCAGCATTGAAGGACATCTAATAATAATGCTTAGAGTGATCGTCTCCATGTAAACAGGTGAGACACATTATAAAAGCTGCCATGGTTTTGTTTAGAAATCCGGGAGAAAATAATTAGTGTGAAATTACGTCAAACACGCGGGCGCAAATAACAGGCAATTAACTCAAATAGCTTATTGTCAATCAAAACAGTGACGCGCCGAACCTGCTGGCGACTGGAGAATTATCATAATAATTCACTTACTGTTATTTATAATCTGTATGAGATTAGGAGGGATTACTGGTCAGGTTAAAACCGAATTAGCGAATTAACATCCTTTCTCCAGAACCTGATTCAGAGCCAGGTCAGATTCCTCAAGGCGGCCAGGGGCCTTATTCACAAAGCGTCTCAGAGCAGGAGTGCTGATCTAGGATCAGTTTGGCCTTTTAGATCACAATGAATAAGATTATATGGACAGTGGGGACCTGATCCTAGGTCAGCACTATTACTATGAGAAGCTTTGTGTTAGAAAGCAACAGTAGGTGGAGATCTAGCAGTTTATCTAACTGTTTAAAGCAGGTATAAATGAAAAGGACTCTGAACACAAACGACCGAAGAGTAAAACAGAGAGGAAGGGTAGGAGAGGGACAAGGAGAAATAAATAAAAAATGAAAGCAAGGGACTTACTTCTTTTGTTGGAACTCTTTCCTGTCCGCTGACCCCAGACTCTGTGAAAGAGAGAGAAAACAGAGAAACATTTGAGCACCATAGACCAGTCCTAAAAAGGATACCTAGTGTGGTCAGCAGTCAAGATGGATTCCTCTGCAGAATTTCCCCATTAGATTCAAAGAAAAGTCCTCACTGCAAAACGCAAACTCCAACCAAGTGCAATTCTGTAATCCCAAACTGTGTCAATGAAGTGTAATTCAAAGACAGAGAATACAAAACACACACAGATCACTGTGTAAATAGGTTTATATGGTTAACACCCTTGACAAGCCTTGAGGCTGAAACATTCGAACCAGTGACCTTTTGGTTAGTGTCCCAACGGTGTTAACCGCTAAGCTACCACCCGTCCCATATGTAAGCATGTCATTCAGGTAGTTTGTTTTGTTCTTTTACTTCGAAATGCAGCTGGGTTAAGATATTTGGCATTTGTTTTCGAAAATGTCAAAGAGTCGAACAGATACATCATAGTCTTGACTTGATTTTCAAGTCCCTCAGTCGAGCACCTGATTCCCTTTTTTTGTAAGATGAGCTGAAGCGCGTTTGGGTATACTTTTTCCAGATACATCATAGTGTCATGAACTTAAAGAGACTAATGACTTCAAATGCACCTCATTATGGGTAATACTACCAGGCCAGTGCAAGCTCATTAATGACAGAGTGATTGACAGACATTTGAGCAAATGGGGAGGAAAATAACAGCAACATGTGAAGCTCTCGCCCTTTCTACGATGCGAAGATCCCGGAGGAGTGGCACTCAGTGCAAACGAAGCCTACAGCCAAGTTCATTAACCTGGAGTAAGAAGATGATGTTCCCAGATACTGATCCGAGGTCCCTTTTGTGTTCTGATCCGAGATCAATGTCTAATGCCAATTGCACAGTAGAAGCCATAAGAGCTTCCAAATGTTCACTGACAGAGAAGCTACCACACTGACATGGGTTTTCAATAAAAGTCCAAAAATAGTCCTAATTCCCCTCACGTCGTTTAATCTCTCTCACAACAGGGGACATAAAAAAAAAAAACACACACATACATACACACATGGCAGCCCCCCTACTGTCCACAGCTCCAGGAGAACTCTGGGAGACACAGGCAGAGGGAGGAAGACAGACACAGCTTGTCCATAACTAGCTCCAGGCTGAGACACTTTTAGAAGACACCAGCGCAATCATCTTTTTGCATTTTGCACTTTTATTTTTTTAAATTTATGCTGAGGTAAATCTGTCTTCACACCATAGGGTGTATCACCACAGGCCTCTGCACCCCCAGTGGGGTAAGAGGAGCATCTGAACCCACACAATGGGTGGGATAAGCAGGCCCTGTCAATCACTGTTGCAATATAATTTCTTAGACTCCAATGGAATGCATTATGCAACGGGTGGGTCTAATCCTGAATGCTGATTGGCTAAAACCTCATTCCAGCCAGTGTCTATTCCACAGGTTGCCACCGGCTAAATCTATGACGTTAAAATGCCGATTTACTCTGTTCCATCTGTCTGCGCAATCCACTGTCTCATCACCCCAGCCAGGCAATTTATAAACTTGAGCTCCACTATAAAAAGCATCTAGACATTATCTCACATTTCTTTTAGACTAACTTTTCATTTTCAACAGCGGAGATTTGTATAAACCTTGCTGTTTGTCTCTCCGACCTTTGCAACATTGTTTCAATATTCAAATTCTCCTGCTGTCCTATAGTAATGACCGAGTTGGGACGAGACAGACAGGTAGGCAGCATTTCTCAGCCAGTCAAAATCATGAATCAGCTGCCATCATTTTTATAGATATATACAAACAAATGCCAATTGAAAAAAGGTCAAATGAAAGGCAGCTAATTTGCAGTCTTTCCAGCTTCAGTTTGAAGTGATTGCGTTACTGTAGCTGTTTCGTTAGCTAGCTCCTCTAAACAACAGTGTCCTGACGAGTGAGCACATTTTCTATGCCAGGCGAAATTGCGCCTCATTAGCTGATTGCTATGGATGTATCCAAATAAATGTCACTTGAAAACAGCTTAAACAAATGCAAATCCAGCTACTTTGCTGTTATTCAGGCTGCATTTTGACGTGACTGTAAGTTAGCCGTTGTTGGCTAGCTAGCAAGCAAGGGATGAGAACATTGCCAACCAGTATGGCAATGGAACATTTAGAACAAAAAGACTGGATCGCGTCCATAGATGCAGAATAAAAAGACTGAATGACTGGGTCACGTCTCTAGCAACACTAGATTTGTGTCGGGACTATATCTTGTGGAAGGATGAAATAGTATGAATAAATTATTCAAAACAACGATTATGTAAACATGTCAATCATTTTTTGAATATGTTGGTAACCCATTGTATAAAAGTGATAATGCACTCGAAGACGGTGTTTGGAAGATATATTAGCACGGTTTGCCAGCCCTCGACTTCATCTTGGGTCTAACAACACCCATGACAATATATCCTCCAAACACCCGCTTCTCGGGCATTATCATTTAAATAGAATCCAATATAATGCAATAGAATTATAATGCGATAGAAGCTCTTGGATGCGGGGAGACATTATCTTTCACTCTGATGTTGGTACATATGTTAGTATTGATTGCAAATTATAGAGTTCTGTCAGACAGTGTATGATAAATGTATGATAAATAGTAAAACACAATAGCACATTATATATCTGTTTTGTGTGCTAAAGAGAGTGTGGTCAAAAAGTGTGAAGGGCATTCCCCTTTCTGTTCGAGGCCACACATCTGCGTGTGTGTGTGTGTGTGTGTGTGTGTTCCAACTTCTGAGTCAGCCAGTGACATTTTGACCACTGAGTCTTTTTATGGAGCTTTTCATCCCAGCGCCTACGCAGTAGGGAGAAGTCCCCCATGCAATCACTATGACCTTATCCACCCCCACCACCCCCTCACTCCTTGTCAGTACACCTAGCCAGGACATCTCTGCGGAGGGCAGGTGGAAACCCATGATCCTGGAGAGTTAGTGGGGTTAAATGTAAATATTTGTAAATTGTATTTATGAAATGTAAGTGTACTTGAAATGTGTATACATGTATTTACCTCTACTATACATCGGAATGCAGAGGGTTGGAGCATGGGCTTGCAACACCAGAGTTTCGGGTTCAATTCCCGCATTCGCCACATACAGTGCCTTCAAAAAGTGTTCACACCTTTCCACATTTTGTTGTGTTACAAGGTGGGATTAACATTGATTTAATTGTAATGTTTTCTCAACGACCTACACAAAATACTCTGTAATGTCAAAGTGGAAGAAAAATTTGAACATTTATAAAAAAAATATATAAAAAAATAAAGAAAACTAAAACACGAATATATCTTGATTACATAAGTATTCAACCCCCTGAGTCAATACATGTTAGAATCTCCGTTGGCAGGTAGCGGAGGGCGGCAGGTAGCCTAGCGGTTAGAGCATTGGGACAGTAACCGAAGATTTGCTTGTTTGAATCTCTTGAGCCGTTCTACCCTTGAGCAAGGTAGTTATCCCCCACAACAACTGCTCCCCGGGTGCCGGTGATGTGGAAGTCGATTAAGGCAGCCTTATTCAGAGGGGTTGGGTTAAATGCGGAAGATATTTCAGGTGAATGCGTTCAGTTGTGCAACTGACTAGTTATCCCCTTTCCTTTTAAAAGCTTTGCAAACCTGGATTGTACAATATTTGCACATTATTCTTTAAAAAATTACTCAAGCTCTGTCAAGTTGGTTGTTGATTATTGCTAGACAGCCATTTTCAAGTCTTGCCAAGGATTTTCAAGCCGATTTAAGTCAAATCTGTAACTAGGCCACATTCAATGTTGTCTTGGTAAGCAACTCCAGTGTATATTTGGGCTTGTGTTTTAGGTTATTCTCCTGCTGCAAGTTCAATTTGTCTCCCAGTGTCTGTTGGAAAGCAGACTGAAACAGGTTTTCCTCTAGGATTTTGCCTGTGCTTAGCTCTATTCTGTTTCTTTTTATCCTAAAAACTTCCCTAGTGCTTACTGATGACAAGCATACCATGATGCAGCCACCACCATGCTTGAAAAGTGTTGGATTTGCCCCAAACATAACACTTTGTATTCAGCACATGAAGTTAATTTCTTTGCCACAGTTTTTGCAGTTTTACTTTAGTGCCTTATTGCAAACAGAATGCGTGTTTTGTAATATTTTTTGTTGTGAAGTAACTACAATGTTGTTGATCCATCCTCAGTTTTTATGTCACCATTGGCATCATGGTGATATCCCTGAACGGTTTCCTTCCTGTCCGGCAACTGAGTTAGGAAGGACACCTGTATCTTTGTAATTAATAACTTCACCATGCATAAAGGGATAGTCAATGTCTGTATTTTTGTAGATTTTTTTACCCATCTACCAATAGGTGCCCTTGTTTGTGAGGCATTGGAAAACCTCCCTGGTCTTTGAGGTTGAATCTGTGTTTGAAATTCACTGTTCGACTGAGGGACCTTACAGATAATTGTATGTGTGGTGTACAGAGTTGAGGTAGTCATTCAAAAATCATGTTAAACACTATTACTGCACACAAAGTGAGTCCATGCAACTTATTACTTGACTTGTTAAGCAAATTTTCACTCCTGAACTTATTTAGGCTGGCCATAACAAAGGGGTTGAATACTTATTGACTCAAGTCATTTCAGCGTTTCATTTTTTATTAATACAAATATATATATATATACACTGTAAACATAATACACTTTGACATTATGGGGTATTGTGTGTATGCCCGTAACACAGAATACATTTTTGGGGGAAAAAGTCGAGGGGTGTGAATACTCTCTGAAGGCACTACCCATATGTTTAAACAGTAAGTCACTTAATAAGTGTCTAAGATAAAAGTCAGTAAGATAAAAGCATCATCCCAACTTACTCCCGAGTGGTGCAGCTGTCTAAGGCACTGCATCTCAGTGCTAGAGGCGTCACTACAGACCCTGGTTCGATCCCGGGCTGTATCACACCCGGCCGTGATCGGGAGTCCCATGAGGCGGCGCACAATTGTCCCAGCGTCGTCCCGGGTTAGGGGAGGGTTTGGCCGGGGTATGCCGTCATTGTAAATAAGAATTTGTTCTTAACTGACTTGCCTAGTTAAATGGTTAAAAATAATAATACATGCTAAAACCACCATGCTATACATCTATATTACAATGGCTCACATCAAATGGACAATAGCAACAGTGAGGACTACAAGAGTTCATTTCGGACGGTCCCTCCACAGTGCTTCACTCAGTGCCCTGACTGCCACCTCTGCACGAGCTTCATTTCCTGCAGCCCTCTCTCCCTACAGCCAATTACACGGCTGAGAGTGGTGGCACTTAAAAACCCCAAAGGAGCCATGGCAAGCATCCATGCCGAGGGAACAAGAGTGTCTAACTGTCCATTTTACACAGGCGCGCGCACACACACCTCCGTAGCTCTTTTAATGGATAGTTTGCCTGGAGAATTGGCAGGTGTCAGCCTCTAAAATAGTACTTTAAGATCAATGTATGTCAGGTGTAGAACAGGTGGGGAAAGACACAGGAAAAACAATTGGGCTTTTAACAGTGGTAAATGCATTTATGCAAACATTGGCCTGTAAGTGCACTATCAAAACAAGCATATCCTTTTCAAAAAAGACAAAGACAAAGGGTAATTGATGAACAATAGTGCAGTGTCTGTGTGTGTGTGTGCGGTTGTATGTGTGTGTGTGTGTACTGACTCTGCTTGCTTGTATACCTGTGCACCAGGTGCTGTGAAATCCTGTCATGCCAACGCTAAACCACAACCTCCCTGAATTTGTAGAAAGAACCACACAAATACACACAGCTTCCCCATATCTTCGGCATACCTTCACATTTGCAACCCGACTCTCAGCAGACACATACCTGTCGCGTCCAATGCCAGCCACAGTCAAATAATTCCTTCCCCCGCCACTCTTCACTTTGCTCTCCCTCCTCCCTCGCTCCTTCTCTCGTTCTCTCTCTCCCAGCCTCAACCCTCACTCTCTTCTTCCAACGGCAGCTCTCTTCCACTTTGATGCAGTCAAATCACCGGCAGCGTTATTCACCTGTTCAACTCTTTCTCGCTTTCCCTCCCTCCTTCTCTCTTCTTCCCTCTCTACAGTCGGAGCGTGCTGTCACACCGAGGTGCCTGCTCAGAACGGTGGCTGCCACCGAGTGAGTTGTTGTACTTTAATTGTGGTTGCCAGGCGATAAGCTTCTCTCTAACTCTCTCACACACAGTGGAGGGGAGGACAGAGAGAGAGAGAAGGGAAGGGGTGAGGGAGAGAATGGGAGAAGAGGGAGGGAGAGGGGTGGTGAATGCTAATGACTGTCTCACCAGAGCCTGAAAAGGGGGAGATTGGAAAAGCTTATAGTGGATGGGGGGGGTGGCAGGTTTTGCCCCTGCGTGGAGGGAGGAAAAAAAGGTGGGTGCTAAAGTAACAGGTGCGTTTTATCACATTTACTTTTACTTTGGGTTGAGGATTTTGACACAGGAAAATCGTCATTCAGTTGAACGAGGTAAATTAGTTCACCACAGTGTTGTGGTCAGGGCTGTTGCGGTGACCGTATTACCGGCACACCGACAGTCACGAGTCATTCTGGCAGTCAAATTCCACATGACCGTTTAGTCACGGTAATTAGGCTTCTCCAAGCTCTGATGCTGCAGGTCATTAGTAGCCTACCAAACTTGCTAACTGCCTAGTACGCCGCACTCTTTTGTCCCTCTAATCAATCTGACATCAATGCAAATGTATTTGAAAATCGAATCAAACACTTAATGAGAGCCCATGAGCTCATGTTGCGCAATATTTCTATAAGCTATGCAATTAAGGAGAGAAAACAGTGATGGCCGCAAATAAAAAGAAGATCCCATCAGCTTTCTATAGGCTAGGCCTACTATATTTATTTCTCAACTTTCCTAATATTAAGCACATTGCTTATCTTTACAACAGGAGTGCAGCCTACCTGGCTGGCATGAAAATGAACCACGGGGAAAAGCGTCCTCCATTCGCTATTTAAGTGCGTAGATGACATGTATTTTTTCCCGCTGCCCCTGTTTGGATACAGAAGCATGATAATGGTCCATTCTAAATCAAAACAAATGTCACACATACACTACCGTTCAAAAGTTTTGAAAGAAAAGCAACATTTTCCTTTAAAATAACACCAAATTGATCAGAAATACATTGTAGACATGGTTAATGTTGTAAATGACTATTGTAGCTGGAAACGGCTGATTTTTAATTGAATATCTACATAGGCGTACAGAGGCCCATTATCAGCAACCATCACTCCTGTGTTCCAATGGCACGTTGTGTTAGCTAATCCAAGTTTATCATTTTAAAAGGCTAATTGATCATTAGAAAACCCTTTTGCAATTATGTTATCACAGATGAAAACTGTTGGCCTGATTAAAGAAGCAATAAAACTGGCCATCTTTACACCAGTTGAGTATCTGGAGCATCAGCATTTGTGGGTTTGATTACAGGCTCAAAATGGCCAGAAACAAAGGACTTTCTTCTGAAACTCGTCAGTCTATTCTTGTTCTGAGAAATGAAGGCTATTCCATGCGAGAAATTGCTAAGAAACTGAACTTTTGAATGGTAGTGTATATTATTTAGTATATGTAAAGACAAGATTAAATCAAGGATAGTCTGATCAGTGACAATATTAGCTGATCAGTGACAATATTATCACTACATTATATATTATCACTTATAATGCCCAGCATAAGAAACAATGCCTTTTTTTCACACACCTCATGTAGCCTAGCCCAAAGTGGCCAAATAACTTCTTAAAATTAAGCACATCAATTGCGGTCACTTTTGATAATGATCTTTTTCACTAATGGAACATTTGCGCTTATAGTCTACTACCATGTGCGCATTGCTGCTCTTATAATGTGAAGAAATAGTCTAATAGTTTATCAACATTTTAAGCTAAACATTCTGATCTGTTGCGTCAGCCACATTGCATAAAAAAGGTTTTGATGCTAGTGGTTGTATTAATATGGGATCCATCGCATCCTACAACTGTCCCAGACTATATTTGGAATATTTATTTCTTGCACAGAATAGAGTATGTCAACTTTTGTACTATGGGGGATAGTAGATTGACATATGCTAGTGCTCTTGCTGTTTGTTAAGCCTACTCATCTTGTTGGCTGACGAAAAGTAAATGTGGACAGTTCTTCCAATATCTTCAATATGCACCTCGGAATTGGATAAAGACGTGTGCAGTTGCATCCCCGATGTGTCTGTCTTCACTTGTAGCCTGTGAGAAAGACCCGATCACGTGACATAGAGCCATGTGAGTGAGAGGCGCTTTGGATTGTTCAGCACACTCAGGAAGAAGGGCACAACGCAGCACTCCGGGCCGCAAAAGACATGGATTATTTTAGAGTGCATTACGTGCTGGGGATGCCGCCGTGAAATTTGACGCATTATCAAGTGCTTATCAAATTGTGAATGAGTGACTATTGGAGTGTGTACAGCCTGCACAAAAAACAAAGCAGAGCTCATGCCTTTCAAGTGACTTTTTTCCAAATCATCATTAGTCTCATCATGCAGTCTTACAGTGTATTAAAAATCAAAACATATAGCCCAACGTTTACAGAACAACGAAAGTTACATTAATAACTCTAAATTAAGCATATAGGAATACCTAGGTTAATTACCTGTTGAGGTGTAGGGGGCAGTATTTTCACGGCCAGATGAAAAATGTACCCAAATTAAATGGGTTACTACTCTGGCCCAGAAACTAGAATATGCATATTATTAGTAGATTTGGATAGAAAACACTCTGAAGTGTCTAAAACTGTTTGAATGGTGTCTGTGAGTATAGCAGAACTCATATGTCAGGCAAAAACCTGAGAAAAATCCAACCAGGAAGTGGAAAGTCTGAGAATTGTAGTTTTTCTTTTGATTCTCTATCGAAACTACAGTTTCTGTGGGTCACGTTGCACTTCCTAAGGCTTCCATTGGCTGTCAACAGCCTTCAGAAAGTTCTTTCAGCATTCTCCTGTCACTGGGCAGATAATAGGAGCTCAGTCAATCAGTGGACTGCCTGCGGACAAAGGGATTGGATATGCGCGATCCTGCGAGTGCGCCGTTCCTTCTTTTTCTTCTTGAATGAATATGCTATTGTCCGGTTGGAATATTATCGCAATTTTACATTAAAAATACCATAAAGATTGATTTTAAACAGCGTTTGACATGCTTCTAAGTACGGTAATGGAACATTTTGACTTTTCGTCTCTGGTACCGCGCTCGCGTGTTATGCCTTTGGATAGTGCTCTGTACACACGAACAAAACGGAGGTATTTGGACATAAATATGGATTATTTCAAACAAAAACAACATTTCTTGTGGAAGTAGCAGTCCTGGGAGTGCATTCTGACGATCAGTAAAGGTAAGAGAATATTTATAATACTAATTCTGAGTTTAGGTGACCCCGAACTTGGCGGGTGTCTGTATAGCTCGCTGTGATGGCGAGCTATGTACTCAGAATATTGAAAAATATGCTTTCTCCGTAAAGCTATTTTAAAATCTGACACAGCGGTTGCATCCAGGAGTAGTCTATCTATAATTCTTTAAATAATTGTTATATATTTTGTCAACGTTTATGATGAGTATTTTTGTAAATTGATGTGCACATTCACCGGAGGATTTTGGTGGGAATACATTTTCTGAACATCACGCGCCAATGTAAAATGCTGTTTTTGGATATAAATATGAACTTTATCGAACAAAACATACATGTATTGTGTAACATGATGTCCAAGGAGTGTCATCTGATGAAGATCATCAAAGGTAAGTGCTTCATTTAGCTGTGTTTTGGGTTTTTGTGACATGTCCTTGCATGGAAAATGGCTGTGTTATTATTTTTGTCTATGTACTCTCCTAACATAATCTAATGTTTTGCTTTCGCTGTAAAGCCTTTTTGAAATCGGACAATGTGGTTACATCAAGGAGAAGTGCATCTTTAAAATGGTGTAAAATAGTTGTATGTTTGAGAAAGTTGAGTTATGACATTTTGTTGTTTTGAATTTGCCGCCCTGATATTTCACTGGCTTTGTCCCGCAGGTGGGACACTAGCATCCCACGTAGCCCATAGAAGTTAACCGCTCAACACAGAATAGTCGCATGTGCGCAATCCCTCAAATCGTTGACAAAATATTTATATTTCATTCAGCTATATTCTTCATACTATAAAATGATATAAAATAATGTCACGGAATTCTAAGCAAATCTTGTCTGCTAAATCAACTAGTGTAGCCCACAGCCATTTGGCATAGCCAGATCAAGACCTAACATAAGGACAACTCAGGGTATGCTATTCTTTTCTTCAGATCATGCTTCTTTAAACCTGTCTAAAATAAATAATGGATTTATAATGAATGTGTAAGCTATATTACATGGATTTATTAGACTTTTTAAAAATGGCTTGTAGGCTATTTGTGGAAGCCAGGAGATGCTAAATGTGTTTGTTAATTAACAGTTAATTACCATGAGACCGACAGTTATTTGCTTAACAATCGTGACCACCACAGCCCTAGTTGTGATGAAAGAAATGTCACCATGAAAAAAATGAACATTTCCCCCAAAAGGGTCGTATTTTGTCCCGTTTTTTATTAGATAACGGCACACATTGTGCCACTATTTAACTTTTATTCAGATTCAGACCAATTCAAGTGTCTGTTTCTTGACTTGCCTGCACATGGTTTCCTTTGATAGCTGTTTGGGCCCTGTCTGTTAGGTAGCCTGGTTAACACTAGAACTGCCATAGGACTATGGCCACTGACATTTGATTTAGTAAAACAATTTCAATCAATGTTCTCCGAAAATTGCAACGCCCTGCTCCTTCCCTGACTTTTCCTAAATATGTATATTTTACAGCTATTACTAACTTAAGGGGCCAAGATAAATGTGCCGAAGGCCATTGGTACCCAGGCGCTAATGTGAGCGCATCATTCAGTCTGGTTTAACCAGGCTCGATTTTGGGCCTTCTAGCTCATTATAACCAGGAAGGAGACTTCAAAACTCGCTTCCCCAATTAAACATGTGGGACCACATTTACTGTGACACCCGTCAACAGGAAATAAACAAGACCAATTAGAGTGGAGTAACAAGTTGCTGCCACGAGCATTCATAACAACTCACGTCATTTATATTTAGGACCAATGAACTTCTCTTGTCCATTTGTGTTAGTAAGCTAGATTCTAGATATATAGACAGAGAGATGAACATAGATGAACATAGAGATGTGCACCTTGCATGCCATTCAAGGTAAGTCGATAGCGTTGTATAGTTGACATGAAGAAAACAAACATAGGGTCAAATTTGGGATTATGAAACCGGTTTGACAACGTAGTGAGGGATTTAAAAGTGGGGTACAGAACACTGTCAGTTGTCCTATTTATGTTCGTATTGTTGCTTGCAGGTTCTTTTCCCCGCATTGTCAGGGGAAAGAACCCGCAAGCAAGCATTTATTTGGACAATGTATACCATGCGTATCCCATACAAAGTGGTCAGATGAAGCAAATGCTAAACTACAGGACTGTTTTGCTGTCACAGACTGGAACATGTTCCGGGATTCTTCCGATGGCATTGAGGAGTACACCACATCAGTCACTGGCTTTATCAATAAGTGCATCGAGGACGTCGTCCCCACAGTGACTGTACGTACATACCCCAACCAGAAGCCATGGATTACAGGCAACGTTCGCACTGAGCTAAAGGGTAGAGCTTTCACTTTCAAGGTGCGGGACTCTCACCCCTGAAGCTTACAAGAAATCCTGCTATGCCCTGCGACGAACCATCAAACAGGCAAAGAGTCAATACAGGGCTATGATTGAATCCTACTACACCGGCTCCGATGCTCGTCTTATGTGGCTGGGCTTGCAAACTATTACAGACTACAAGGGGAAGCACAGCCGCAAGCTGCCCAGTGACACGAGCCTACCAGACAAGATAAATGACTTATATTCTCGCTTCGAGGCAAGCATCAGCTGTTCCGGACAACTGTGTGATCACGCTCTCTGTAGCTGACGTGAGTAAGACCTTTAAACAGGTCAACATACACAAGGCTGCGGGGCCAGATGGATTACCAGGACGTGTGCTCCGGGCATGTGCTGACCAACTGACAGGTGTCTTCACTGACATTTTCAACATGTCCCTGACTGAGTCTGTAATACCAACATGTTTCAAGCAGACCACCATAGTCCCTGTGTCCAAGAACACAAAGGCAACCTGCCTAAATGACTACAGACCTGTAGCACTCACGTCAGTAGCCATGAAGTGCTTTGAAAGGTTGGTAATGACTAACATCAACACCATTATCCCATAAACCCTAGACCCACTCCAATTTGCTTACCGCCCAAACAGATCCACAGAAGATGCAATCTCTATTGCACTCCACACTGCCCTTTCCCACCTGGACAAAAGGAACACTTATGTGAGAATGCTATTCATTGACTACAGCTCAACGTTCAACACCATAGTACCCTCAAAGCTCATCACTAAGCTAAGGATCCTGGGACTAAACACCTCCCTCTGCAACTGGATCCTGGACTCCCTGACGGGCCGCCCCCCAGGTGGTGAGGGTAGGAAGCAACACATCTGCCACGCTGATCCTCAACACTGGAGCTCCACAGGGGTGCATGCTCAGTCCCCTCCTGTACTCTCTGTTCACCCACGACTGCATGGCCAGGCACGACTCCAACACCATCATTAAGTTTGCAGATGACAACAGTAGTAGGCCTGATCACCGACAACAACGAGACAGCCTATAGGGAGGAGGTCAGAGGCCTGGCCGGGTGGTGCCAGAATAACAACCTATCCCTCAACATAACCAAGACTAAGGAGATGATTGTGGGCTACAGGAAAAGAAGGACCGAGCATGCCCCCATTCTCATCGATGGGGCTGTAGTGGAGCAGGTTGGGAGCTTCAAGTTCCTTGGTGTCCACATCAACAACAAACTAGAATGGTCCAAACACACCAAGACAGTATATGCATAGTCACTTTAACTATACGTTCATGTACATACTACCTCAATTGGGCCGACCAACCAGTGCTCCCGCACATTGGCTAACCGGGCTATCTGCATTGTGTCCCACCACCCACCAACCCCTCTTTTACGCTACTGCTACTCTCTGTTCATCATATATGCATAGTCACTTTAACCATATCTACATGTACATACTACCTCAATCAGCCTGACTAACCGGTGTCTGTATGTGGCCTCGCTACTTTTATAGCCTCGCTACTGTATATAGCCTGTCTTTTTACTGTTGTTTTATTTCTTTACATACCTATTTTTTACCTAACACTTTTTTTGCACTATTGGTTAGAGCCTGTAAGTAAGCATTTCACTGTAAGGTCTACACCTGTTGTATTCGGCGCACGTGACAAATGATTTGATTTGACGTATGACTAATAAAACTTGAAACTATATTAGAACACCTTACATGTGATACTGACTGTCACACCCTGATCTGTCTCCTGTCCTTGTGATTGTCTCCACACCCCTCCAGGTGTCGCCCATCTTTCCCATTATCCCATGTATTTATACCTGCGTTCTCTGTTTGTCCGTTGCCAGTTCGTCTTGTTTGTCAAGTCAACCAACGTTTTTGTTCTCAGCTCCTGCTTTTCCCAGTCTCTTCTTTTTCTCGCCCTCCTGGTTTTGACCCATGCCTGTCCTGACTCTGAGCCCGCCTGCCTGACCACTCTACCTGCCCCTGACCCTGAGCCTGCCTGCCGACCTGTACCTTTGCCCCACCTCCGGATTGTTGACCTCTGCCTACCCTGACCCTGAGCCTGCCGTCCGGTACCGTTGCCCCACCTCTGGTTTCCTGACCCCTGCCTGCCTTGACCTGTCTATTGCCTGTCCCTGTTGGGATATTAAACCATTGTCAATTCGACGTGTCTGCATCTGGGTCTTACCTTGATTCCTGATAGACTTGACTATATGGAGGCATAATCTTTCCCTAGGAAACCCACAACAATGACTGGTGATCCCCACTCCTGTATACATATTTATCTCACCCACATTGCCATCTGGCATGGTTTTTCAATTCAAACTAAACTTAGCATTGACCATTCACAGAATGTTTTTGAACCAATAAAAAATGGATGCTATTTGGATGAGAAAAGGACCACCACTTATTTGGAATAGATCTCTGCCACCCCCAGAAAGGCATTCCTCAGGGAGCCAATGACAGAGCCACGGAGAGCTGACGGAGCCACGGAGAGCTGTAGAGCCCCCCCCCAGAAAACTGCTGATGCACAACCAAATTTCTAAATTGCACGTTGTGTATTCTACTATTCTAAATAACAGGTGGGGATCCCGTAGAGGCTGCGGGGTCCTAAACGGCCGATAACGTCGCTTATGCCAACAAATGGCACTGTGTGTGTGTGTGAGTGTGTGAGTGAGAGAGGAGTGTGCGAGTG
This sequence comes from Salmo trutta, assembly GCF_901001165.1. Taxonomy (NCBI): domain Eukaryota; kingdom Metazoa; phylum Chordata; class Actinopteri; order Salmoniformes; family Salmonidae; genus Salmo; species Salmo trutta. The sequence continues at coordinate 61,882,337 of NC_042958.1, read as the reverse complement.
TGTGATGATCAAGTATGACACCCTGCCAGCCCCAGAAAGATCAAGAAAGAGGAGAGAGAGAGGCAATGTAGCAGAACAGACGTTATCAGGGCTAGCCTATCACCACAGAGAGCATACACCGCACAAGTGACCCAAATTAGCCCACACTACTTTCTGCCCAACGCTAATTGCCGTGAGCGATGTTGATGATGCATAAGAAGTAGTGGCAGCGAGCCGAGCTGAGCCCAGTGACTTCAGTCACACAGCAAAGAGTGACAGGACCTGAGGGCTAAGACTAGCACCAGGGCTAAGGGGTTAAATGGTGTTATTCCAGGTTCAAGCCTTCAACCTATTAGAACTCACTCAAACAATCCATTGAATTGTATATTTATACTGTATAACGTTTTGTGTTTAACTACAGTATTGGTATTGGTGTTCGTATTGTGTTATTTGAAATGCCTCTGTACTTGTTTTTCTGACTTCTCTTGCTGAATCCAAGTCTCCCCACCAAAAAAAGGGATTTATCCTGATTAAATCAGAATCACACAACGGTGGTTTCAAATGGTGTGACTCACCAGCTGGTCACAGGAAGTCTTAGTAACACTGTCCAGAGAAACCCACAAAGGAGAGGACATTGGGGGGGGGGGGGGGATGGACGGACGACAGAATGCAAGAATATCAGAATGCCACATGGTGTGGATGTGGGTAAGTCCCAACTTCTTCTAGCTTCCTCCTCCCTTGTACCCTTCCGTTTTGACATTTGCAGACCCACAGTTGTGTTCGTCAAAGACGTATGAGAAAATCAACTCAGCGGCCGTGACACAGCTTCTTTTCATTGAACTGTATGCCCTCTGTGACTAGGTGCGAGTGTGCATGACTAGGTGCGAGTGCGAGTGTGTGTGTGTGTGTGTGTGTGTGTGTGTATTACTCATAGTCAGAGTAAATGTCAAGCATACCAGCACTCTAATGAAAAGGCATACCAAGGTCATCATCATTTGAATCCATTTCTTCACCGGATATGAAAACTGTAGCGGAAAAGACATCGAAGAGACACCAGGAAGACGACGGAAATTGAAATCAACAATTCCGGGAAGGAAGAATACGTGTTGGGGAAGGATATGTGCCGTAAATCAGCCCACAGGGGTTGGCCTGCCAGGGACCTCGGAGAGAGAATGCCAGGAGAAGTAGTTCCCACTGGCATCACCAGGAAGATGACATCCTCTATCCACCAATCAATCAGTAGCTCCTGGCCATGTCCGGGAATCCCAGAGCTCCCAGCATGCTCCGCTGAGGCGCAGCGGCGTGGGGTAGCGGGGCGTCTCGCACACCTGTCAGTCAGTCAGCAGGTAGAGGGAGAATGTGGTGGCGGTTATCTAATAATTCACACACAGACACACACACACACACTTTCATTTGGTTTCTTAGAAGCCTCTCCCTGGGTTACCAGTGGCCTTTCGGGAGCTGCTCTCCTATGCACAGTCCCTTAGGAAGAGATTATGACAGACAGCCCCAGGACACTCTCTCACACCTAAGCTTCTAAATGTTAAGGGGGTTTAAACAGATCCCTGTTCCGTTTCACAGACAGATAGGGGCAGCCTGTTCCCAGGTTTCTTTAGGCTGTTGGATCATCTCTTATCGTTTCGTTTTGACAACAACCAGGTCACGGTTCGGGTAGGATTGATACCAGCTGAACTGACGAAACTAAACAGTTACAGTATAGCCAACTCCTGGTTTATGCAGTGGTTTGGTTCGGTTTTGAATGCATGCAAATATCCAGAGCAAGTTGAATGTAGTATTTTGGGACTGGTCAGAGTACAAACTTGTTTTATTGTCACTTATACAGGATAGGTGCAGTGAAATGTGTTGTTTTACAGGGTCAGCCATAGCGTTACGGTGGCCCTGGAGCAAATTAGGCTGAAGTGCCTTGCTCAAAGGCAGCGACAGGTCTTCCACCTATTAGCGGTCTACAGCATATCTGTAGACTGCTGAGCTAATACACATCTAGCTGAAGGGGAAGACTAGCTCTCTTGAGGTTTTTAACGGGTCTTAACTTTAGAGAGGTGTGACTTTTATGTTGTTTAGGTCTCTCTTATGCCCTCTTGGTCAGCCCCTCATACTTAGGTATACGTTATATTTACCACTCAATCTTTGGCGATAGACAGTTAAGCTGACGTGGATGGGCCACCTGCTCCGTGTTGTGTTAAGACAGACAGCACACTACGGCGATAAACAACCGATAAACAAGTCAACTGGTGCCTCCCAAATAGATGCGCTGGTAGAGAGATGGAGAGGGAGAGAATAAAAGAGAAAGAACATAAATTGAGAGACAAGCATAGAGAAAAACAGTTACTGTGAGTGTGCGTCAAAGAGAGAGAAAGAGAGAGAGAGAGAGAGAGAGAGAGAGAGAGAGAGAGAGAGAGAGAGAGAGAGAGAGAGAGGAGAGAGAGAGAAAGACAGACGGTTGGTGTGAAAGTGATTGCTGTAGGCTACAGTCAGTGTCGTGCTTTGGCAAAGCTGGTTCCTGATGCCGAGTCAATAAAGCCTGTTTGAATGTGAACTTGAGAGAGAGTGGGATGGACAGAGAGATAGATCAGGAAGGAGGGGGGCCATGGAGGGGCTTCAGAGGCTATCCTCTCACACTGTGTGATCTGGACATTTGTTTGAGCATTTATCGGCTAACGGGTTAGCCGCTAGTAGAATCTCTGATTGTCAAGTGGCACCAACAAAAACGGCATCTTTTAATTGTATGTCTTTTCATGGTACTCTTACTTTTCCAAGATCACTCCTTTAAGACTTAATTGCCATTTCAGTTGCAAAAGCAACACAGATGATTTGCGTGTATGTGCACACACGCGTTTGTGTGCAGTGTGAAGGAACCAGTGTCTGATTTAACGAGAGAGCGGCGGAATCTAAGGAGGGTGGCGGTGGGGGCATGAGAAGACGTGGCTTCTTGCGGGCAGAGTTTCTCTCTCTTTTAATTCTTTTTCCAACGCCCCACTAGACAGGGAGAGTTAATAGGGCTTTAAACAGCCCTGAGCGAAACATCGGAGACTTGGACACACGGCCCACCATATCCTATCCCCCCCGCCCTGCCCTCTCACTAAAAGAGGAAGTCCAGACAGACACTCAGTTCACAGTCAGGTAATGGCATGATAGAGGAAAGGGGGAGAAGGACGGAATTAGTCAGAAAGAGACAGAGGATGGGGCAAAGAGATAGTAGATGGGCAGACGGACGGACAGATGGAAGTGTGTCTTCAAAATCAAATATGATCCAGTCGCAATGCTCAGTTCCTGTCTGTCTGTCTGTCTGTCTCGCTTTGCTAGGTGTGTAGTGGTGGGTGTGTTGCCTTCTCAGTTTTTTTCCTTCTCTTTCTCTCTGTACAATCCATACTCTCTCTCCCTCTCTATCTTTAGCTCTTGTCTCTCTCTCTCTAGCTCTCTCTCTCTACAATGTCATTATTTGGATTGGATTCCCCCTCCCAAGTTTTGTGGTTTGGGGTGAAAGGGGCCAGAATATGAAACATAAATCAACACTCAGAAGGGGGGACGCAAATATTACCCATAAATCAGTTTGGCGGAGCCACCTACAATCATACTAATAGGGCTGGAAGACGTGCTGTCATCCAAACCATGATGTCACCCCCGCATGAGGCCTTGCGAGTGTGTGTGTGTGTGTGTGTGCGGTGGTGGGTCTCTACGTACGTGTCTGTGTATGTGTGTGTCTCTGTCTGTCTATAGGGGTTTGTGTCGGTTTCTGTGATTAAGGGTGGTCTCTATGTGTGTGTCTGTGTGTATGTGGAGGAGTTTCTGAGTGTGTGGGTTTGTGTGTGTATAACTGGGGTCTGTATGTCTATTTGTGCGCATGCATGTGTGTGTGTGTGTGTGTGTGTGTGTGTGTGTGTGTATTCTGTGGTTTGTACTGGCTTACAACGAGTGTGGCATTCCATCGAGAAAATCTAAACAAGTCGAGTGGTTTAAGTCTGTGTGACTCGTTTTTCCCACAATGGCATTCTTGGACAATTGAAATGATTGAAGGGACACAAAAGGTGACACTCATTGCCAATTACATCTTTGAATAGGGACTAATTGAGAAATAATTATATTTTGTTTGAACAATTAGATCAATCATCACATAATCGTTCTCTTTAGTTTTGTTCCCAACACTTTCTTCCGAATACAACAGGTGTTTACTTTACCGTGAAATGCTTACTTACGAGAGCCCTTTTCACAACAACATTTAAAAAGTATAAAACATTTGCAAAAAATGTAATAGGAAACAGTAACACAATAAAAGAACAAAAACGAGACGATATACAAGGACTATCGGTAGCGAGTCAATGTACAGCGGTACGAGGTAGTTCAGTTAATTTAGGTAATATGTACGTACAGTACATATAAGTGACCAGGCAATCAGGGTAGATAATCAACAGAATAGCAGCAGCATATGTGAAGAGTTTGAAAGTGTGTATGTGTGAGTTTGTATGGTGTCAATATGCATGTGTGTTTTGTGTGTGTGAGAGCATATGTAGTGTGTGTGGGTGTATGTGTGTGTTGGAGTGTCAGTGTAGTATGTGTGAGTGTTTGGGTAGAGTCCAGTGAGTGTGCATAGAGCCGGTGCAAGAGAGTCAGTGCAAATAAACAAGAGGTCAATGTAAATAATCCAGGTAGCCATTTGATTAACTGTTCAGCAGTTTTATGCCTTGGGGGTAGAAGCTGTTCAGGAGCCTTTTGGTCCCAGACTTGGCGCTCCAGTGCCACTTTCTGTGCGGTAGCAGAGAGAACAGTCTATGACTTGGATGGCTGGATTCTTTGACAATTTTTAGGGCCTTCCTCTGACACCGCCTGGTACAGAGGTCCTGGATGGCGGGAACTCTGCCTCAGTGATGTACTGGGTCGTGCGCACTACCCTCTGAAGCGCATTACGGTCAGATGCCAAGCAGTTGTCATACCAAGCAGTGATGCAGCCAGTCAAGATGCTCTTAATGGTGCAGCTGTATAACTTTTTGAGGTTCTGAGGGCCCATACCAAATCAGCCTCCTGAGGTGGAAGAGAAGTTGTCGTGCCCTCTTCACGATTGTGTTGATGTGTTGGAACCATGACAGGTCCTTAGTGATGTGGACAACGAGGAACTTGAAGCTCTTGACCCGCTCCACCACAGCCCTGTCGATTTGAATGGGGGAGTGCTCGGCCCTCCGTTTCCTGTAATCCACAATCAGCTCCTTTGTCTTGCTGACGTTGAGGGAGTGGTGTCCTGGCACCATATTGCCAGGTCTCTGACCTCCTACCTTTAGGCTGTCTCATCATCTTCGGTGATCAGGCCTACCATCGTTGTGTCATCGGCCAACTTAATGTTGTGTTCACGGGTGAACATGGAGTACAGGAGGGGACAAAGCATGCACTCCTGAGTGGCCACCGTGTTGAGGGTTAGCGTGGCAGGTGTGTTGTTGCCTACCCTCACCACCTGGGGTTGGCCTGACAGTCGAGGATCCAGTTGAGGGAGGTGGGAGGTGTTCAGTCCCAGGAGCCTTAGATTAGTGGGGGCTCTATGGTGTTGAATGCTGAGCTCTAGTCAATGAACAGCATTCTCACGTAGGTGTTCCTTTTGTCCAGGTGGGAAAGGGCAGTGTGGAGTGTAATAGAGATTGTGTCATCTGTGGATCTGTTGGGGTGGTATGCGAATTGGAGTGGGTCCAGGGTGTCTGGGGTGTCTGGTTGATGTGAGCCATGACCAGCCTTTCAAAGAATTTCATGACTACAGATGTGAGTGCTATGGGATGAAAGTCATTTAGACAGGTTACCTTGGCGTTCTTAGGCACAGGGACTATGGTGGTCTGCTTGAAATGTAAGCATTACAGACTGGGTCAGGGATATGTTGAAAAACGTAATTGAAGACACTTGCCAGCTGGTCAGCGCATGCTCTGAGTACGTGTCCTGGTAATCAGTCTCACCCTGCGACCTCGTGAATTTTAACCTGTTTAAAGGTCTTACTTACATCAGCTACAGAGAGTGTGATCATACAGTCATCCAGAACAGCTGGTGCTCTCCTGCATGATTCTGTGTTGCTAGCCTTGAAGTGAGCATAGAAGGCATTTAGCTCGTCTGGTAGGCTTGTGTCACTGGGCATCTTGTGACAGGGTTTCCCTTTGTAATCCATGATAGTTTGCAAGCCCTGCAACATCCGACGAGTGTCAGAGCCGGTGTAGTAGGATTCGATCTTAATCCTTTATGGACACTTTGCCTGTTTGATGGTTTATCGGAGGGCATAGCAGGATTTCTTATAAGTGTCCGATTTAGTGTCCTGCTCCTTGAAAGTGGCAGCTCTAGCCTTTAGCTCAGTGCGGATGTTGCCTGTAATCTATGGCTTCTGGTTGGGACATGTATGTACGATTACTGTGGGGACGACGTTGTCGATGCACTTATTACTGAGGCCATCAGATGAATCCGGGAACATATTCCAGTCTGTGCTAGAGAAACAGTCCTGTAGCTTAGCATCTGCTTCTTTGGACCACTTCCGTATTGAGCGTGTCACTGGTACATCCTGTTTCAGTTTTTGCTTGTAAGCAGAAATCAGGAGAATAGAGTTATGGTCAGATATGGTCAGCTTTGTATGCATCTCTGTGTGTGGAGTAAAGGTGATATAGACTGTTTTTTGCATCTAGTTGCACGTGACATGCTGGTAGAAATGAGGTAAGACGGGTTTCAGTTTTCCTGCATTAAAATCCCCAGTCACTAATAGCGCCTCATCTGGGTGAGCATTTTCTTGTTTGCTTATGATACAGCTTGTTGAGTGTGGTCTTTATGCCAGTATCGGTTTGTGGTGGTAAATAGACAGCTATGAAAATATAGATGAAAACTCTCTTGGTAAATAGTGTGGTCTACAACTTATCATGAGGTATTCTAACTCAGAAGAGCAGAACCTCGAGACCTCAATATTAGAGATTGCGCACCCGCTGTTGATAACAAAGAGACACACAACACACCCTTTGAGTTTACCCAATGCTGCCGTTCTGTCCTGGCAATGTATAGAACAAACAGATAGATTTATATTTTCCATGCACTTGTTCAGTCACGACCCTCTGAGAAACATAGCATATTTAAGTTCCTCAGATCACGTTGATAGGATAGTCTCGAACAGAGCTCGTCCAGTTTATTCTCCAGTGATTGGACGTTCGCCAATAGAACAGACGGTAGATGCAATACGGATCTCTACATGCAATAGATGACAGTTAATTCACTTGCTTATTTCCTATTGTTAGGGCCCTAAGTTTGAAAGGAATCACCCTTATCAATAAATAAAACAGGACCACGTCTACGGATCTCTAAAAACCAAGCTAGAGCCTGTGATTATGACGCCATGCAGCGGCTGAAATTTTCCAGACCATAGACCAGTGATTTCCCTCTTCCTCTTTTAGGCTCCAGTCTCAAAAACTATTCTCTCCCTCACACACTCTAACACTCTCCCACTCTCTTGACATCAGCAGCTCATCACTTTCAAATTAGTCAATAAGCTCACTCAGTGACAATGACCTGGCCCTTGATGCCCCACCAGTGTGTGTGTATGCGCTCGTACGTGCCTGTCTGGAGTGGTCTCACCCTCACACTTCAGAAATAGCCCCATCTCATCCCTGACCTAAGACAGTGAGACAGGATGTAGGAGCTGAATGGAGTATATCCTCATCTGACTCATTGAGAAAAAACACTGGCGACTGTCATACAGTAAGTACAGCGTAACGTCATGTCACCTGTTGAGAGGCTGTCCCAGTTCCTCTCTATGGCTAGTCCTTGATATGCCCTTCTGCTTTGACCGTTTCTCCTATTTGCTTGGAAACGCTATGGTAGGATAAAGACATTAGAACGATACGAAGCCTTTGAAATTCATTCTGTCTTATCATCTCATAAGGTGTATCCGCTGACATGAACACATACACACACAGGCGCGGATGCACGCACGCACACACACACACAAACCAAAGTAGGCCTACAGTGCATACGAGAAGCAAACAGATAAATCACACACACTCACTCTCGCTCTCTCTCTCTACCTTCACAAGTCAATGGCAGAGCTGTCAAATATTTTCCCTCATTAGTTTTACATTTGCCATCCAGACATTACCGTGGGTCCTGCTTTTAATCATTGGAGAAAGCAGCACGGCGGTTGATGTTCCCTTTGATGTTCCCGTGGCCGCCAGTAGAGTGAGCGAGGCGAATGTCTCTCACTGCAGATAGCAGTCTGTCTGTGTTACTGTTAGCACTGTCTCATCGCTTTCCATGTGTCATCACACACACACACGTCACTTCACACCATAACACACCGCTTCACACACACACACACACCGCTTCACACATACACACACACACACCGCTAACAGTACAGACTTGTGACTGTCATCCAGATAAGGCAAAGAGTGGGACACACACACACACGGAGTGGGATACACACATACCCTCGCATACAAACACACACACACACACACACACACACACACAATCTCGCATACACACAATTAATGGGATAGCCATATCCCTACGCAATCGCCAAAGAAAACGCCATACCTGGCCATACCTGCAGCAACAGAGATATGGCTGGCCCTTTTAATTATGGCGCCTGGAACCGTCTGTGTTACATATTTTAGCCGTATGTTAGCTGTTAGTCAAACTGCGCAAAAGTAAACCGAAACTAACATTGACGGTTCATTTTAGGAATTAATAATTAATACAATACTTTTGTCACATTTACATAACATTTAGCAAAACAAGTGCCTAGCACTGGGATTGAACCCGCAATCCTCGGAGCGGTAATAGGCACTCGCGTTGCCCCTAGTGGACAGCGGGAAATTGCCATGGAAATAAAATGCCACCCCATGCCGTAATTTCACCATTTCAAACATGCCTAAACACGCCATAATTCTGCCATGTCCACACCAGTTAGATACTGACATTGTAGGGTATCCAGTGCAGAGGTTAAAGTCTGAGCTATATGAGTCAGAATCAAACCGATTCAAAGACATTACATATAGAAGTCCAAGAGAGAGAGAGGCTGTCAACTGTTCCAATGAATCCATCCATCCATCCGTCCAGACAACCAAAGTACCAAAGAACAGGCATTGGCTGCTGCCTCAGTCTGAGGTTCGAGCTCATGTTGCCTGTTGAGGCTTTGGCTAGGGTGGGCTCGGAATAGGCTGGGCTGGGTTGGTGGCTGGCGTACAGGGATTTGTGGGGAGGTGGGGAGTGTGCGTGTGCATGGTCTCTTTGCTGCTTGTACGAATACAGGCTGTGGTGGAATGTTTCCGTGAGTATGCGTGCACATGTGAGTATGCATGTGGAGGGTGTAGATGTGTGTATGTGCGCGTGCATGAACATGTTTGTGCGTGTGTGTGTGTATGTATATGTGTTCTGGAAAAGTCCTTTTGCGGGTGGGGGGTAGCTACAGTAGAGACAGTCTTCAAATGAAAATTAACAGGAGCAGAGAGAGAGAGAGAGAGAGAGAGAGAGAGATGGCAATAATAAGCCTATGGGTGACATCATCATAGTCATTGGAATGGCATCAAAGATCTGCTTTTCATTTCTCTCCTTCAAACGAATAATATCTGGGCCTAAAGCGGGGACTCGCAGGCCTAAAAACACACTCTTACGAACGATTGCACTTCATTCTGTTGGCTGGCTGGTGGCTAGACTAAGGCCTCCATGCATTCCAATGAGAGGCCATAAAATGTGGAAGACTGGATAGGACTTGAGAGGGAAAACTGCTTGAGGAATAAGGCCTATAAGCCCCTATAGTTGATCTTTTAATCACATATTTGACTTATCTCTCTTCCTCTGTGACCACTGATAGGTACAGTATATTGACTGGATAGATCTCTACTGTAATGCTATGAGTATATTCTAAGTCTATTCAGATTAGTGGTGAAAAAGGAAAGGAGCCACGGGAAGGAAGCCAGATGAGTCTATTGGGAGCCAGCCATATTTCATTTGATACTGCTGGGTGGTACTGCAATACAGATTGTATGTTCCCTTCTGATCCCGGGTGATTTATTCCATTTTTCTTTTGGAGAATGATATGTGTTTAGTCATGAGACATTAATAGAGTTGAAAACAACGTGATGAAAAACGAGCCCACTGACGTGCGTGTGTGTGTGTGTGTTCTGTGAGAGCCCGAGGCCCACGTTGTCACTCAGCCCAGCAGGCAGGGTGGTCTAAACACTGAGGCCTCTTTACTCAGTCACTCACAAGCACACACGCACATAACCACACAGATACACACACACACACACACACACACACACACACACACACACACACACACACAAACGCTCACAGATCCATACCTAACAACAACATACATACATACATACATACATACATACATACATACATACATACATACATACATACATACATACATACATACATACATACATACATACAGTGCAGAACAACAAAGTGCACAACATGAACACATAATGAAGCTAACAAATAAGCTCCTGTACCTAAACATATATCTAAATAGACCTACATACGGTCAGCAAGTTACCAGAGACGAACCGCCAACAAGATGAAGACTCTCCCAGCTTATGCTTGTATGAGTCAGTCAGTTAGTCAGTCAGTCGATGGGTTGGTTGGTCACCGGGCCTATTAGAAGGTAGTCAGTCAGTCAGCTGGCTACTCAGCTATCTAACCAGTCAGCTCAGCTATCTAACCAGCCAGGCAATTGGTCAACTCTTCATCAGTCAGCTGGTGAGTCTTTGTGTCTGTCAGTCAAATCTGTGCATCTCTCTGCTTTCTGTCTGTCTTTCTGTCCGCCCCTCAGCTAGTCCGTCCGTCCGTCTCTCAATCCTTATGCCAATCTGTCAATCTGTCTGTCTGTTCAGTCAAACAATCCATCTCTCCATCCTTATGAACGTCGATCCGTCCGTCCTTCCGTCAGTCCTTATAGTTTCCATGTCCCAGGCCCTGCGGAGAGCGGTCTCCGGAGTGAACGGCACCAACCAAACAGCAGTGATCAGCCTAACATACGCAGATCAAACCGAGGCCCTAATTAACAACGTTAGCAGACCTGAAACGCAAATCTCTAGCAGCCCCGCCAGGCCCGCCACTCACCACTACAAAGACACGGCTGCATGATTACTTACAGGATCTCTGCAGAAGAAAAAAATAAGGAAAGAAAGAAAGAAAAAGAGAGAGAGAGAGAGAGAGAGAGAGAGAGAGAGCGAACGAAAAAAATGGCTTATGAAATGCATGTATAATTACGCAGAAAGCACCTCGAGGAATGATTGTACAGGGAACTGAAAATCTCAGTTTATAGCAAAGTGATGCGAGGGTGGCAGCGAGATGAGCGAAGGTTTTGGTTCTGGAGGGTTCTGGAGGGTTCTGGAGGGTTATGGAGGGAGAGAATAATAGAACTTTACTTTTGATGGTTCTGGACGTCACATTCCCATGAAGAAAGACCATGGATGGAAGTGTAATCTATCAAGAACTACAACAACAAAAAGCAGTCTGTGATGTTGCAATTGAGCAGAAACACGTTCCCTCCTCCCAGTATTACCCACGCTTTTAGTTTCCATGTCTGTTGCTCCAAAAGACAACAATCCATGAGGTTCTGGTTTGAAGAAATCAAAGTGATTTATTTGGGCTATTAGAGTTGCCATGTCTCTGGATTAGCTCGGGTTGAGACTTCCAGGTGAGAGGGAGATGAATTGTTAATATTTGCACTACGCTACAGTACAACTGCTACAACATCTCGCGCAGCAGGCAATACATTCCCCCATTAGGAATCCAAAGAGCAGATATGGCATGGTTCCCCCAGAACGGTAATAAGCTCTAATTGCCTGTAATCTGAATACATTAGGCTAATGAGGAGCTCTGTATTCTTTGTGTGCAATCACAGAATACCTCGTGACTAAAATAAGACCAGAAGGAAGTCGTATAAATCTCTCAGGACGGTCAATATAATTTATTTCTGTGAATACTCTCCAAAAGTGTTCCTCGATAAGAAACAGGTCACGATCACAAAACTCAAAAGAACACAAGCTGTGAGTCATGGTGCTTGTTTTGTAGGCGATTACAATTTAGTAAATGCTGCGTGAGCGTAAGAATGTCATACTGTTTGAATAGTCTCTGGGGTCTCCGAGCACCATAATCTGTGATTGATGATGGATGCTGGCGTTGAAACCGCTGCTGGCGTTGACACGGCGTCCTCAGACAAGCTGGATCGGTGAGAGATGACATATTTCGCAGTCTTGAGGGAGAAATTAGAACTTCGCCATCCTTTTTGCCCGGGCAGTCCACCTATACATGCTGTTCTGTTTTTTTGGATCCCTCACTGTTTTCTCTCTGTGTGTTTTTGTTTTGAATGGCCGCCGCCACCGTCACCACCACCGCTGGCGACTGGCTGCTCTCCCTTCACCAGGGACGTCTGTCTGGAGCTGGCACGCTTGCTCCCTCTCTTTCTCCCTCTCTTTTTCCCCTCTCTTTTCCCCTCTCCCTCTCTTCTCTCTAGGGTCGGAGGCGCCATTGTGTGTTTGCTGCTTGTTTACGAGGAACGCTGATTCACCCAAGGAGGTTTGGCTGGCTTGGATGAGGGGGAAGAAAATATGAATGAGCCTACAAGCCCCCAACACTCCCTCCCTCCTGACTCTCTCACACTGCAAACTACCCGTCTTCCCATCTTCTTCCCTGAGCAACCCCGTCCCCACCAGCCAGCCAGCCAGTCCAGTTTCCAAAGGGGTATGTGTGCTGAGCCAGGAGGAAGGCTGGGGAGGCCAGGGCCTCATTCTTGTGGCCAGGCAGTGTGTATCCCATCTCGGGGTGAAATCCTCCAGCTACTCCCATACCCTGGGGTTTCCAAGGTGTCCAACCAGCCCACTTAGTCATTCCTGGAGAGTCCTCGCCAAAACCCAGACCTCAATTTCAGGTCGTTATTAAAAATGACAAGCTGCGAAGCTTGCAAGACATCGAGAGGGAAAAAAAAGAGAGAAAAAGGGGGGTACCCAAAATTGGAAAGAACATTTTAGCTGGGCTTCACGGATAAGTTGGTGATAGGAAGGACTAATATGGCACCCACTTAGGTTGGACTAATATGGAGCGGTATGTCCCAAAAATGTCAAGGTTAAAAATGTCTGCTTGCTGATGGTCATGTTCTCTCAAATATTCCAAGCCTGAGGTTGTCATTGAGACCAGCGATATTCTCCATTCCGGTACAGTACCTATTTTGAGCTTTTATTGCAGACATACGCCTTTACGTTCAAATGCTGCAGTAAAAACAAATGTCTAAATATGGTCACATTTGTTCATTAAAGTCAAACATTATCATGTGCTATCATGACGAGCAGCATTTGAAAACGCCGGCCATCTGCCTTTCAATCCAGCATTAACAAGCCCTCGTGAGTTTCTTCGCAACACGGATAACTAAAGTCTGAGCACGCTTTTGGCTTGGAGCTCCGCAAAGGTTCACATGGCAAATAAAATAAAAAGGCACATGTTGGATTTGAGAAAGTTCAGGAGTTCAACCCATCGGTGAGGTGGGGGGGGGTAGGGATATTTGATTTCTTGCTGACAGCAGAGGAAAACCTGGTCTTAAGAGAGAGACGGTCCTGGAGACAGCAGCATCCTCGGCTTCACACCTCTTCTTTCCCACGGTATTTGGTTTGTTTACTAGCAAGAGTCAGTGACAAGAGCCTCCCAGGTTTCCATATTCCGTCCACCACTGGGCTAGTTAGGAGGGAGAGTGCCAGGCAGGCCTTCTGCTTAAAGACACAGGATGCCGCCAGAAAGGTGGACCTTCTTAACACATGTTATCGACGTCAAACTCAGTCTCCGCGACGACACCAAGCCGCAACGCCTACTCTCTTTACCCTTTGCTGTCTCATTCTCCCCTTCGCCATACCCTCCCTCTCTGTTTCTCCCCCTTTCTGGCTGCAGTAACTGTGGCGGTGGGACCTCCGGCAGGGTCTCTCCCCGTCTAATCGTTTCTCCAGTTTGTGACTTGTTCGGCATCGACGTCCGGGAAGCGATACCCAAGACGCCAACCTGACCCATGCTGACCCCCCCCCCACCCCACCCCACACACACACACACACACACACACACACACACACACACACACTCCCTTCACCCCTCCACCTTCTCTCAGGCTTGTCTCAAACCCTCTTACCCCAACCTCCACCCTGTCCCTGCCTGCCAGTGGGGGCTAATTTACAGTGTTTGTGTGTCCTGGGATATCCGTGAACAGCTGGCTATTCTGGGCATGTGGAACACGGCATTAATGCCGGATACTTCTCCGGATACTTAATGCCGGATACCCAGGCATCCATGTTATTGACCCCCCCCACGGCTGTGACGCGGTCTGCTCCCACGTAAGCACCATAAGCATAGTCATCGGCCATATCTATTTATTACGAAAAGTCCTTTGGGGTAGATCAGTGTTCAGGATCAATTCCATTTGAGTTCAGTTGAGATGTAGTGAAGTTTTATTTCAGCCTGATCTCATAGGCTAGACGTAGCATAGTAAATACGTAAAATATTCAAATTAGTATGATCTGTTACGTTTGGTATGGTTACATAAGACAGAAGGTTACTTAAGGCAAAAACTAAAGTAGGGTGGTTGGTCGGGTTGGGTGGCCATATAAAGCGAACATCTAGCAACTCAAAGGTTGCGTGTTAGAATCTCATCACGGACAACTTTAGTATTTTAGCTCATTAGCAACGTTGTAACTACTGACTACTTTTTATCTACTTAGCTAACCCTTCCCGTAACCCTACCCATAACCCTTTAAACTAACTCCTAACCCTAGCCTTAACCACCTAGCTAAAATTAGCCACAACAAATTGGAATTCGCAAAATATCACACGTTTTGCAAATTTGTGACATATTGTACGAATTGCAATTCGTAACATATACGAAATAGATGGACATTCACAAATTAAAACATAACATAGGAAACGTAACATAACATACTAATTGGAGTGTCCTGGATTTACTTTTACTATGTCACGTCTACCCCAGGTTATTTATTTTCAGATCATTTTTTAATTCTTGGATTGGAATACCCAATTCACCACTGGAATTGACTGAAATAAAATGTTATGTTGACAGCAACACTGCAGTGACTGAAAACATACAGAGTTAAAGTTAGAATGTAGGCTAACTGCCCTACAAGAAACACACACACTGGGAACCACAGACTCCTGATGGACATAACCAGTACGTGTGTTGACAAGACTGTGGACAACATAAATAGCAATGTTTGTGTGCGCTTGCATGAGCGTGACTACATGGGTGCCTGAGTGTGTGTGTGTGTGTGTGCATGCATGCGTGTGTGAATGAGAAGTGTTTAACTCCAGAGCCAGAGAGAGAGAGAGAGAGCGAGTGGGAAGAGAGAGTTAGAGAGGGGCCTAGGAGATTCTGTATTCCCATAACACGCATTCCCATCCCAGGCATTTGGGGGGAAAAAATACCACAGTCTCCACAACTCTACAGCTCTCGTAAATAATCTGGGTCTGGGCGCCACCTCAGAATCCCTGGCTGGTGGGTGCCATGTCCGCTCAGGCAGGGGGGAGCCGATGGTCCTCGGTGGGGGGGGGGGTCGTAAGCCCAGTCTTGCATCATCACGGCCGGGGGACTAAATACTGGGAGGGAGGGGGCAACCTGGGTATAACTGGAGGTAAAGGGGGTGAGGGAGGAGTAGGTATCCTCCTTCCGTCTCCTCTCGGCCCCCCTCCTGACTGCTATGTCTGCCCCCTCTACGCTTCCCCATGTGGAGATCTTCTCACGAGGTTACAGTGAGAGGATGTGTGTGTGTGCCCGTTTTGTCTCTATATCTATCTACTGCATGTTGCCGTCCCATGTCCCCCCACGGTCTAAACTGTCCCCAATTTGTCCCCTCTCCTCCATGTCCAAACCAATCCCACTCTGTCCACATTGTGTACCGTATGTCCCCTCTAATCATAAACTGTCCCGACCCTGTGTGTCCCCAACTCCATGCAAGGTCCAGCAGTACTGGCATAACGTCAATAAAGGTGTTTGCAGACTGTTTTTTTTTATCATTCGGTTTTCGAGGTAGGGGGTGTGTCTGCAAGCGTGTGTGCGTTTGGGTCATGTCCCGAGACCTAGAGTAAGCTCTGATTTTGTGTACAAGTCTGTGTGTAAGTCTGGCATAGGGCCTCTGCTTTTCGGGCCAAACATTTGACACACTGCCTTCACTCAATAACACCTCTGGCTTCAGAATGTTAGCAATACATTTCAGGGAGCTTAAGTTCTGGACTAAATGAAAATAATGCAGCAGAGGAACATAATAGAGGAACATTTTTCATTTATTTGTCCTCCCTCGCTCCCTCTTTGACCAATGGCTTCAAAAACAAAGAATGTTTATGGAGTAGACGAGTGGCTGCAGAAACTGAAGTAAACGATGGTTGTATTAATAAAGTTGCCTCACACACTGAATATTACGTACACATAGACATATAGACACACACTATGAGAGTCACACACAAACACATACAGTAGCACACCAACGCACACTCAATGACACAGAACACAACCTCCTTCAGAATGACACATACACACTGCCTTACAGTGGTCCCCTGCACATAAGCTGCCATTGAGCGTGCCTGCTGGAATGGGTTTACAAGGACATCTGTGCATAACTGCCCCGCATTCCACAGGTCTCGGAGCAGCAATCAGGCCCAAACGCCACACAAATATTTATTATTATGACAGCGGGGCTGAGTGAACTCCGAGTACCGGAGAGTCAAACTCAACCTGCTGCCCCATCATGAGTACAGCGCCAAGGCATCCCTACCAGGTGAACTTCCATGGAGTAGGGAAACGTGGGCTTCCACCATGGGAGTAGGATGGTTGCCCTTAAAGGCAAACTGACATAGATTTAGCACCATTACATCAAGGTGTTCATATACACCCTTAGGAAGAATGAGAATCTTTTTACATTTTGTGACAAGCGAGCACATCGATATGCTAATTCTCACGTTTTCAAAACATTCGTAGAACTTTTGGAAATTACGCATAGATGCAACGGTATCTTCATTTGATCACCGTTGCCGCTGAGAATTTTCTACGGAAATTCAAATAAATTTGCTTAAAACCTGCAGTTCTCTTTCTCTCTCGCTCGCTCAAACGCTAAGAACAAATGTCCTACTACTGTAGTTACAAGCATTTAGAGCGGCTAAGAAATGCATTGCCATTAATTGGAAGGTTGGTTATCCTCCCACGATGTCAGGTTACTGTATGTATCACTATATTTGATTATTCCAAGATTAAGGGTATACTGGGCAACTTTCATAAGGTCTGCATGGCTTATATGGAAAACTGTACGACTAATGGAGTCCCTAGCTAAGGTGGGAACTGGGAAGGAAATTGTGTTGGGAGAGCGTTGAGTTATTGACGAGACTGGTGGGTTGGGTCTGGAATTTCAGTCTGGAGGAAAATGGAGAAAATGGAGGATGTCTTAATAAAGACAATCAAAAGCCTTTGTTTTTTTTCAAAAGTTGTTCATTTGTTAGGCTATTGGTTAAAGGTGCAACACAATATTTATTATTGAATTCCCTCTGAAGACCTTCAGTCTTATTAACCACCTAAACATATAATAATGTTCTCTTACCGAGCTTGATGACTGTGGGCATTTTTTCTTACTTTTTGTTCTAAATAGAGACGACATATTGGATTGTGTAAAAATGCAGGAAACGAACTTTAGATGGCCAAAAGAATTCTGTGGGAGGACCCCCAGATCCCCCGCCAGGTTATGTCCCCTGCCAAATATAACGTTTGGTGGAGGAGGAATAATAGTCTGGGGCTGTTTTTCATGGTCCGGGCCCCTTAGTTCCAGTGAAGGGAAACCTTAACACTACAGCATACAATGGCATTCTAGATGATTCTGTGCTTCCAACTTTGTGGCAACAGTTTGGGGAAAGCCCTTTCCTGTTTTAGCATAACAATGCTAAAACAGGTCCATACAGAAATGGTTTGTCGAGATCGGTGTGGAAGAACTTGACTGGCCTGCACAGAGCCCTGACCTAAACTCCATCGAACACCTTTGGGATGAATTGGAACGCCAACTGTGAGCCAGGCCTAATCACCTAACATCAGTGCCTGACCTCACTAATGCTCTTGTGGCTGAATGGAAGCAAGTCCCCGCAGCAATGTTCCAACATCTAGTGGAAAGCCTTCCCAGAAGAGCTGAGGCTATTATAGCAGCAAATGGGAGACCAACTCCATATTAATGCATATGATTTTGGAATGAGATGTTCGACGAGCAGGTGTCCACATACTTTTGGTCATGGATTGTATATTTATTAATGCGGACTCTGACATCGCTCGTTCTGATATTTCTTCATTTCTTTTTACTTTTTTGGATTATATGCGTATTGTTGTGTATTGCTAGGTATTATTACTGCACTGTTGGAGCTAGAAACTCAAGTGTTTAGCTGTACCTGCGATAACATCTGCAAATCTGTGTATGCGTCCAATACATTTTGATTTGATTAGATGTTGCCATCGAAGCCGCTAAAAAAGTTTTTGGGGGAAAAAGTCTGCCACTCACCAACTGGTCCAAGATATGACATTAGCTACATCCAACCAGCAGCTAGCAGACAGACAGACAGACAGACAGACAGACAGACAGACAGACAGACAGACAGACAGACAGACAGACAGACAGACAGACAGACAGACAGACAGACAGACAGACAGACAGACAGACAGACAGACAGACAGACTATTAGCAAAGGTATGAACTGTGAATTTTTGACTTTGCTAGTTTTATTATGTTGAGATTCCCGCCTTACTTTCGATTAGTTTTGTCCAAAATATTGAGTAAAACTGAAACAGTGCATCACTCGACTGGCTGAGGGCAGCAAACATTGTATGAGCTGTGATTTACAACCTGATAGCAATATTTATTAGACTACCAAACAATGTATTGGTGGATTATATGAATCATGCATTGACTGCTTCCATGTATTCTGCCAAAAATGCCCAACTATACATAATGGAATTTTAAGTCAAATAGAATCGATTAAAACCTCCAATAAAGTATAAATTGTTCATTTTATATTTTGGACGGATATTTATGACTGTCTGTATGCTGCATATCTGTAAAGTAGTTAAAAAGATATCAGTTCCACATCAGTTTTGTGTTTCAACCTTAAAGGTTAAGATTCGGGGTGGGTAAGCTGATTCTAGGTTTAGAGAGTATTACTTCTACCGGGGTCTCCCACCATGGGCTGCCTAGTCTGCCAGGAAATGGGCCAAGGCTGGAAGGGGTGTGGGTAGTTGGTTGGGGGGGGGGGGCAGAATGGAAGGAGATGGCCATTGGGAGGTTTATACTAACCTTGGCATTGTCCCAGACCTGATTGTGCTGATGCAATAATCCATAGAAGTTGTCTATACAGTGCAAACAGATCTGGGACCAGGCTAACTCATTTAAAACTGTCATGATACTATACTGTGAGCGAATAGAGATTGAACAGAATCTCCTATCAGATGGTTAAGTCTTCTAACCCTGGCTAATGTCCATGGTGTTGGTTCCTGTTACTGGTACTCTAGGTAGGAGTTGTCCCACTGCCCAAGGATGTACTGTACTGGGTAACAGTTTCCATATCAGTTACAAGCTAGCGATAGCTAGGTTTACTGGCTGGCAAGCTAAGATCCAAGATTCAAACATACTATGCAAATTCATCCATCACTGAGTGCTACGATGCCTATAACAGCCTAACAAAGTCTATCGGACTAAAGGGTCAGTGAGAACCAGGCGGGTGAGAGGGTAGGTGGGCAGACAGGAACCCAGGCAGCTGCTGTCAGCCCCTGGCCCCTGGAGGCTCAGCATCCTGCCTGGCCCCTGGAAGACGTGGGCGAGAGCCCAGGCACTGCCCAATGTCTGCTGGCCTGACACCCATGCTAACGTTCAGACCGTTTAGGCTCCACACTGGGCAAGAAGGATTCACAGCAATTACTTGTTCACCCTGGCACCACTGGCAGGGCCCTGGCACTTATTTCGCTGGGATGAGGCGCTGAAAGTGGAGAGAGACAACTGAAGGGAGGAGTCTTCTCAGCAGTAGTCTTCTAGGCAGCACCAGCAGTGCACCAGGAAGTGTAGTAATGTGAACTGGACTGTGTGCCAGTACGTGCTAGTATGCCACAAAGTGCAACAGAAGCACTCAAGGAATAAGTTCTAGAGAAGTTGTCCCAGTTAGGAATGTATTCCCAGTAACTCGCTTACCCGTTTAATATGGAGCAGCATTTGGGCAAATTCAAGACCAAGATTCCCAATGAATCGAGCATTAAATTCCTATCTCCCTATTTCCAAGTATTCCCACACTGGCAGTAGAAGTTGAAATGAATGGGTTTCCAAAAATGTTTTGACTGTACTCAACATAACTAAAATCAGCGAATCCATGGACATTCCAACTCAAAAACTACTGTTCCAAACGAATGCAGGAATTCTTGATGTATTAATTATACAATGTCTTTTCCCTGGCTACTGTACCTCAGACATTGGGAGAACAGGCAGACAGGCAGTCTCTGCCACTCAAGAGCTCTGGGCTAGTCTGAAACAGGAAATGAAACATCTCAGGCTTTCCTCGTTGCTCTGTCTGTAGTGGTCGAATGATTACCCTGTGCTAGTGTACAGACTGCATATCAATGTGTGAAGACGGGGTGTATGTGTGTACACAACATATTAGCATGTATATGAGTGTGTGTGCATGCTAGAAGTGTGTGTGTGTGTGTGTGTGTGGGCATGCAGAAGTGTGTGCGTGTGTATTTTTTGTTAGTCCTCATGAGGTTAAATACTATTTCTAGGGGGTTTATGGTTAAGGTTAGAATTAGTGTTCGAATTACATTAAGGGTTAGGGTTAGTTTTAGGGTTAGGAGCTAGGGTTAGGTTTAAGATTAGGTTTTTGGGTTAGGGTAAGAGTACGGGTTAGGGTTAGGTTCAGGGTTAGGGGTTTGGGAAAATAGGACTGAGTGGGACTGAATTGTGTGTCCCCACAAGGTTAGCTGTACAAGACTGTGTGTGTGTGTGTGTGTGTGTGTGTGTGTGTGTGTGTGTGTGCGTGCAAGTGTGATACCAGTGTTTGTGGTCACTGGGTCTCTGTTCCTGGTCATAGTGGTTTGTCAGCCTCTAGTGGTCATCCTGTGACATCAGCGACCAACAGACAACATCTACGATGACTGCAGCCACATACATTTTCCATCTACCTGTAGAAACTCTGCCATGACTATATGCAGACTGACGACGACTATAGACAGACCCACTACAATTAATTCAAACATCCATTAACTTGCTCATTCCTCCAGGCTAGGGTCTGTTTTGCACGATCAAGTGACATGCCTGAATTTTAACCTACTGTATATATATAAAGATTTTTCATCAAACTGTACCCTTTTCTTTTGATGTCAGAAGGCTCAGCACCATCCTCAGACAATCGCATTCATTGTTGGCGTGTTTGTCATTTCTGGGTAAGGCTTAAAGGCCCAGCACAGTCAAAAAAATAGATTTTCCTGTGTTTTATATACACCGAGTGTACAAACCATTTGGCACGCTTTCCTAATATTGAGTTGCACCCACTTTTCCCCTCAGAACAGCTTCAATTCGTTGGGCATGGAATCTTCAAGGTGTGGAAAGCGTTCCACAGGGATGCTGGCCCATGTTGACTCCAATGCTTCCCACATTGTGTCAAGTTGGCAGATCTCATCCCACGTAAACTCATTTGGATTGAGATCTGGTGACTGAGCAGGCCACCGTAGGAAGCTGAATTCACTGTCATGTTCATGGAACCATTCCTGGACAATCATAGCCCTGTGGCATGGGGCATTATCCTGCTGAAAAGATCAATTCTCAGATGGATACACTGCTGCAATGAAGGGATGCACCTGATTGGCAATGATGTTCAGATATCCTGTGGCATTTAAAACATTGCTCCACTTTTATCAAGGGGCCCGATGTGGGCCATGAATACCCACCACACACCACCACCAGCAGCATGTAATGTTGACACACGGCATGATGGATGCATGTACTCGTGGTTTTCTCCAAACCCTAGTCCTCCCATCAGCGTGAAACAACAGGAACCACTATTCATCAGACCAAGCAATGTTTTTCCATTTCTCCAGTGTCCAGTGTTTTTGTTCCTTAGCCTACTGCAAGTGCAGTTTCTTGCTGAAAGAAGTGGAACTCTAAGTTCGTTGGCTGCCATTCCCCATTTGAGTCAAGGTACAATGAGTTGTGCATTCTTTTACGGTTCTTTGGCCACCAATGTTGTACTGGACTGTCAGTTGACTAACTGTAGCCCGTCTGTTGCTCTGCACAATTCGCGTCAGCCTCCTTTGTCCTCTTTTATCAATGACCCATTTTTCGACCACTGGCCTGCCGTTGGCTGGATGTCCTTTGGGTGGTGAGCGAGAAAAAGTGTGCCGTTCTTGACACACTCAAACCGGCGGGCCTGGCACCTACTACCATACTCCGTTCAAAGGCACTTCAATCTTTTGTCTTACCCATTCACCCTCTGAATGGCACACATACACAAGCCAGGTCTCAATATTGTCTCAAGGCTTAAAAATCATTCTTATCGTTTACTGCAGTGGGCTAAATCAAGGTCACACAGAGTGTTGCTTAGTATCCTTAAACAAATCTACTTTGAAACAAAAGTATACACCTCACACACATGGTTATGGGCTTAACCAAAGAAGACACCTGTACCATATCAGGGTTTGCATCCCAATATTACACTTTTTATGCATCACTGAAAACTGAAATGACAAAACCGTTTGACAACCATTTGACATTTTTTGAAATAATGTTTAATAATAAATGTTTAATAATAACCGGTGTCTGTATGTAGCCTCGCTACTTTTATAGCCTCGTTACTGTATATAGCCTGTCTTTTTACTGTTGTTTTATTTCTTTACTTACATATTGTTCACCTAATACCTTTTTTGCACTATTGGTTAGAGCCTGTAAGTAAGCATTTCACTGTAAGGTCTACACCTGTTGTATTCAGCGCACGTGACAAATAAACTTTGATTTTATTTGATTTAATTATGAAATTATGAAACATATTAACACACTTCCACCCATGAGACCACTAGTGGGCAATTTGGTCAGTTGACTGTAGGAAATGGCTACCCTGTCTCCTCCCCTTCGTCTACACTGGTTGGAGTGAATTTAATTCAATAAGGGATTATAGATTTCACCTGGATTCATCTGGTCAGTCTAATGTTTTGTACATTCAGTGTATATTTCCACACTATGAGATTGGAATAATACTCTGAAATTGTTAAAAAATGATCATGCCTTTTTAGTGTAAGAGCTGTTTGAAAAGACCACCTGAAATTTCTGCCTGTTTTTGGTGGGATGAAGTTTGGGCCTTCCATGGTGACATCACCAGGCAGTAAATGAGTTAATAGATCAATTAGAATGAGAGTTCCAAACCTCTCTGCCAATAACAACTAGTTTTCAGTTTTCCCCACCCCACTCAAACCACTCCCAGACAGCCCTAGCAAACTTCTTGCTTGATAAATTGCTCTTTGCTAAGAAGCTTTTTTAGTTTATTTTTTGTATCATTTTAATTTAAAACAATCCTAGTAAGGTACTTAATTGTTACCCAGAAATGATTTGATATTGAGATAAAAACAGCTGCATTGGACCGTTAAAAATCCAGGATCAAGTCTTGCTATGTCACATGATGAGTCCACTCATCCTTTCTTTCATCAATCAGTGGTGTGGGGTTGACACAAGTCTGTCTCTTTCTGTCTCTCTGTCCTCTATGGATCGCTGCTTTTCCCCCAAACGTCCATCCAAGGGAGAGGGGGGTGACGGAGCAGAAGAAGCCCAGGGGGAAACATCAAAAGCGGGATGCTGGCCTTGGCTCTCCACTATCCCTCTCTGGAGCTCTGGGACCCTCCTGTCTGTCCACGCATGATCTGGACTGGCTACAGCGGGACGGGAGAGGAACTGTCCACCAATGACGACATCTCTGAATAAACACACTACAGGAATTGGGGGGGGGGGGGGGGGGGGGGGGGGGGGACAAGAGGAATGGCTGAATCACTCTCATCATCCTCTCTCGCTCTCTTTTTGGATCTCTCCTGCTGGATCTCTCTTTCACTGTTTCTTTGCTTCCTCGCTGATTTGCCATATCTAAAGCGCTATATTGGTCTCTAAGTTGGGTTGACTTCTCTCTCCCATTTAGTAGCTAGTCTGTCAATGTGTACATCAACTGCAGTACCTACAGTATTTAAGTGAAGTTGACAGTTGACCACTGGAATCATGTCTGTTTATAAATGGGGCAGGCTCGCTTTTTCTGATGCCGCTTTTTCTGAAAAGCTTATCATCTACATGCATACCTGGGCTTGTATACTGCATTAGGAGCTAAGGTACAGTATGCTCAGTGCC
This sequence comes from Salmo trutta, assembly GCF_901001165.1. Taxonomy (NCBI): domain Eukaryota; kingdom Metazoa; phylum Chordata; class Actinopteri; order Salmoniformes; family Salmonidae; genus Salmo; species Salmo trutta. The sequence continues at coordinate 61,857,954 of NC_042958.1, read as the reverse complement.
CAGTGCTCCTAAAGCAGGTCTATGGGAGTGTGTTATGTGAGTGGACACACATACTGTACACGCAAACCAACGAGCGCAGCGACAGCGAGCGCATAGCAACATGTGCACTCCAGCGCCGTTCGTTCCCCCCTACTCTACCTCTCACCACCAGTTAAAACCAGCAGCGGTCGTAGCAGAGCCCCACTGATCCCAGTGCAAACGCGGCGCGGCTGAACCAAACACACATGACAAATGCCTCCTTGGGTGCAGGCATTCGGAGCATCTCCTCACGCCGCTAAAGGGCTATTTCTTTTAGAACCAGCGTGGGGATTAGGGGAGCTAACAGAGGAAGCTAGCTAGCATGTGCAGCCGGACTTCTGATAAAAAAGCATCCCAAATTGAATCAATAACCGCAAGCCGCCCGCTAATCCTACCCAGCAGCCCCCACACCTCCCCCCTTTACCACCCCACGGCCCCCCGAAACCCCTTCATCTTTTTATAACTGTGCCCCAGGGCCGAGTGGGGGGGGGGGGGGGGGCTAAGATGAGTGGGGAGTGGGGTGTGGGCATGAAGGGACGGTGGGGCTGGGTTTGGGATAGGGGAGGGGGTGGGGTGGTGTCGCTGGGTTGCTCAGGTAATCCGTCTGCAGACAGGCCAGCTTTGGGGGTGGCCGGCAGCAGTGTGGAGCGGGGGAGGGGGGAGGGACAGCTGACGTTGGTCGAGGTCCAGACTGCGGCACGCCAGATGGGATAAAGAGATATAAGCCCCCCCCCCGGTCCCCGCCACAGTATCCTAACCCCATGTCCCATCCCAAGGCTCTTTCATCTTCTAACGCCGGCGCTAAAGCAAACTTTCCATGTCGGCCCCCCAGGGGAAAGGGCATTGTGAAATAGTGGAAAGGCCTGCTCGCTGCGCTCACCCGCCCAAAGTGGGGAGAGATGCCGGCCCAACCACCCAATGATTGGCGGGCCCTGAAATAGTAAGACCCGCCCACATAAGCAACGTATAAAGATCACCTGTTTATAAGAGAACCAGTTCAATTCTAACTCGCCCAGGACCATATCTACGGTGGTCACCAAAGAGAAGCTCACTCCATGATGGACGAGCACCCACAATAATTCAACAAACCAAGACCACACTGAAACCGTTGCTAACCATCTTCCGTCATACAGCCATTGCGGTCCATACTGTTACAACTTATTTGATAAACAGAAATATACTGATTCGAGCGTTACCCAGCCATTAACCATGCCCATCCCGTCTAGAACCTGGCAACAACAAAAAAATATCCCGGCCTTCTCGCTCGTCTCAATGAAGATCACTTTCCCCCTTAAAAAGTATTCGGCGGAGGGAAGACGCAAGCTGAGACGAGGATCAAGCCACGGAATGGTGGGATTTCCAAGCCGTCAGAAAAACGGAGCAAATCCTACCCCCAGGCCACTGGCTCCACGGAGGAATGCAGGGCATCCACTTTAATGGTGCTTTCTCATCCAGATCCCCGTCTCGCAAAATCTAATTTCCCCTTTTCTCACTCATGGATTCCCCGTAGAGCCCGGTGTACTGTCTTTAAATGTCACTCAAGCTGCCGTATGAAAGGAAGGGCTTGAAAGGAAGGCTTAAAAGGAAGGGCTTTCGGGACTGATCAATAACGGACTCTATAGGGCTATATGAAAGACAGACAGACAGACGGACAGACAGGCAGACAGTAAGCCAGACGGATAGGGAATACCGTTTGAGCCTTTGCGTGTCAAAAAAGACCCGCGTCAAATGACAATATGCAAACGATTACTACAACTGACTGGACAGAGGTAAACAAACACAGATAACAGCAGGCATACAGAGGACAGACAGGCAGACCAACAAACAGCCAAACCATCATCTAACAGACGAAACAGACAAACACAGACAAAACAAATCCTATAAATAAAGATGGAAATAGACCAAATAAAAGAGCTTGGCTTACAGCCAGTCTGACAAACACACAGACAGATAGACAGACAGGCATCCCCAATGCTGTGCAACACAAAGGACAGTACAGTAGTGGGCAGCGGCAGCGGCAGCAACAGCAGTAGCGAATAGAGACTTAATTAGTGAGGTCAGAGCCCCAGGGTACTTAGTGTAACACTGGAGGCCTATGCAGCCGCCCCCTGGCCCTATGGCGAGGTGGATATTGCATCTTAGTGATAACATCTCCTTACATTGGCGGGGGCTCCAGCATCACAGCATAAAGACCCCTGTTTTCGGCAAGTTTGAAATGAGGCTTTGTTCCTCCAGGCCTCCTCCTCCTCCTCTTTCCTCCTGGGTGGGCCGCAGTCTCTCTCCAAAAAACGGAGCAACTTGTGTCTAGGAGTAAGGAGGAGACTCCCTCTACACACTCACACACACACACACACACACTAGCGAGTACACACCTTGTGCGCAGGGACACACACTCAATCCCCCTGCTCTCCCCCCTCCCCCGACAGTGGCGTCCCCTGGCTCGTGGCCACGTCTGTTTGGAGAGAGAGAGAGAGAGAGCGAAAGAGAGAGACAGCAAGCGAGCATCGGTGAACAGCGCCCACCTTGGGGCCTACAGAGGAGGGTCTGAGGTAGGCCTGGGGTGTAAGGTTAGGGGAAGGCCTTGGGGAATGGGTCCTGGCTAAAGGTGCCTGTCCACAATGGGGACCTCAACAGAAAGACATTTAACATGGAGCTCCACACAGGACTCTAACCCCAGTCGCAATGTCAAGAGGAACACATACAGTACACAGGTCTATACAGCCACACACACACTAATCAAATCAAAGTGCATTTGTCACATGCGGCGAATACAACAGGTGTAGACTTTACAGTGAAATGCTTATTTACGAGCCCTTTCCCAACAATGCAGAGTTAAAAAGTAAGAAAAATTTGAACAAAATACAAAATGCAGTTAAACCAAAAAATTACAATAACGAGACTATATACAAGGAGTACTGGTTCTGAGTCAATGTGCGAGGTAGTTGAGGTAATATGTACAGGGCATTCGGAAAGTATTCAGACCCCTTGACTTTTTCCACATTTTGTTATGTTTCAGCCTTATTCTAAAATGGATGAAATACAACATTTTCCTGATCAATCTCCACATAATGACAAAGCATTTTTTTGGTTTTGCAAATGTTTTAAAGATAAAAACAGAAATATGTTATTTACATAAGTATTCAGACAGTTTGCCATGAGACTCGAAATTGAGATTGATCATCCTTGAGATGTTTCTACAACTTGATTAGAGTCCACCGGAGGTAAATTAAATTGATTGGACACGAATTGGAAAGGCACACACCTGTCTATTTAAGGTCCCACAGTTGACTGTGCATGTCAGAGCAAAAACCAAGCCATGAGGTCGAAATAATTATCTTTAGAGCTCCGAGAAGGGATCTGGGGAAGAGTGCCAAAACATTTCTGCAGAATTGAAGATCCCCAAGAACACAGTGGCCTCCATCATTCTTAAATGGAAGAAGTTTGGAACCATCAAGACTCTTCTTAGAGCTGGCCTCCCGGCTAAACTGAGAAATTGGGAGAGAAGGAGCTTGGTCAGGGAGGTGACCAAGAACCCAATGGTCACTCTGATAGAGCTCCAGAGTTCAGGCCAAAGATTGAGCTCTTTGGCCTGAATGCCTAGCGTCACGTCTGGAGGAATCCTGGCACCATCCCTACTGTGAAGCATGGTGGTGGCAGCATCGTGCTGTTGGGATGTTTTTCAGCGGCAGGGACTGGGAGACTAGTCAGGATTGAGGGGAACATGAACGGAGCAAAGTACAGAGAGATCCTTGATGAAAATCTGCTCCAGAGCGCTCAGGACCTCAGACTGGGTCGAAGGTTCACCTTCCAACAGGACAATGACCCTAAGCACACAGCCAAGAGAATGCAGGAGTGGCTTCGGGACAAGTCTCTGAATGTCCTTGAGTGGGCCAGCCAGAGCCCGGACTTGAACCCGACCTTACATCTCTGGAGAGACCTGAAAATAGCTGTGCAGCGACGCTCCCCATCCAACCTGCTTGAGAGGATCTGCAGAGAAGAATGGGAGAAGCTCCCCAAATAAAGGTGTGCCAAGCTTGTAGCGTCATACCCAAGAAGACTTAAGGCTGTAATCACTGCCAAAGGTGCTTCAACAAAGTAGTGAGTAAAGGGTCTGAATACTTATGTAAATGTAATATTTCAGTTTTACAATTTCAATGCATTTGCAATAAAACTGTTTTTTGCTTTGTCATTATGGGGTATTGTGTGTAGATTGACGAGGAAAAACAACAATTTAATCCATTTTAAAATAAGGCTGTAATGTAACAAAATGTGGAAAAAGTCAAGGGGTCTGAATACTTCCTGAATGCACTGTAGAAGTAAGTAGGGGTAAAAGTAACTAGGCAATCAGGATATATAATAAACAGAGAAGCAGCAGCATACAGTATGTGAAGAGTGTGTGTGTGTGTGTGTGTGTGTAGTATGCGTGAGTGTGCATAGAGCCAGTGAAAACAAAAGGGGGATCAATGTAAATAGTCCTGGTAGCCATTTGATTAGCTGTTCAGCAGTCTTAAGGCTTGGTGGTAGAAGCTGTTCAGGAGCCTTTTGGACCTAGACTTAACGCTCCGGTACCGCTTGCCGTGCGGTAGCAGAGAGAACAGTTTATGACTTGGGTGGCTGTAGGTCTTTGACACCGCCTGCTATAGAGGTCCTGGATGGCAGGGAGTTCGGCCCCAGTGATGTACGTACACATTACCCTCTCGAGCGACTTTCGGTCGGATGCCAAGCAGCTGCCATACCAAGCGGTGATGCAGCCAGTCAAGATGCTCTCAATGGTGCAGCTGTCGAACTTTTTGAGGATCTGAAGGCCCGTGACAAAGCTTTTCAGCTCATCATTCATCCTAGCGACATGAAAGGACTCTCCCCAATTCACTCATCTTCCCTCATATTCTCCATAAATACCCCTCTCAATGGTATATCACTGACTTTCAGAATCAGATAAGAGTATTAGTGAAATTCGTGCGATTAGGTTTACGGAAAGACCCATGTCAACTGACTCGAAAATGGCTGTAATTTAGTCAAGATCACTATGAGGAAAATAATCAGACATTATACGGGGATCATACATGCTCCTGACAAGTCTTACTTACAATGCATCATAACTGCATCCTAATGTATTATAGCAGCAGGCTTTTGAGTGGGATTTAGAGCATTTCAAGGTGTTCCAAGGTCTTGTGATGTAAATATCCTAGTCCTGGGCTGATGATGGTTCAGTTGCCAGGTAGGAAACAGACACGTGCCCATTAAGACCATTCATACCAACCAGCTGTCTGACTTATGAAACCGTAAAGTTGAATCTGTCATTTTCCAGTCACAGATCTCTCCAACCCCAACTCATCTCCTCCCCCCTTTCAAAAACGATCTCTCGTTTTTTCCCCCGTTCCAGGCCTGCCTGTGTCTGTGTGCGTGTCTGTACGCATGTGTGGGTGCGCGTACACGTGCACGCACATGCATGCACACATACGCACGTACATACGCACAGCCTCCTCTCCTGCTTTCCATGTTCATTATCACTTGTTTTATGGTGGAATATTTAAGCAAGGGGCCTTGGCTGCAGAGCGGCTATAGTTAGGAACAAAGGGAGAGCGCAGAGGCGTGGCACGGAGAGAGAGAGAGCTTTCGGTAAGTGTTGCGCCACACTTCATGGAAAATCTGGGCGGGGCCGCACGCAGACAGGGCTAAATTCAACTCATTCCTGTATTAATGGGGGCTTACGTGCGATCCACCTCTCTGCTAGAGGGCATTAGTATGGCCAGACAGCCAGGATACACCTCAAAATACCCCCCCAATACCCCCCCAATCGCTGCCTGTCGCCGTTCCCTTTGTTTCCAGCACATGTGTGGCAATTTGGGGTGCGGAGGAGGAGGGTAGTCTATACCGTGTTGGAGATAGCTGCTCCTATTCTTCCTAACTGATCGCTGCAGCTGTACATAGTCCATCTGTAAATAGCCCACCCAATCCACCTACCTCATCCCCATATTGTTTTTATTTACTTTTCTGCTCTTTTGCACACTAGTATCACTACTTGCACATCATCATCTGCTCATTTATCACTCCAGTGCTAAATTGTAATTACTTCGCTACTATGGCCTATTTATTGCCTTACCTCCTCACGCCATTTCACACACTGTATATAGACTTTCTTTTTTTCTATTGTGTTATTGACTGTACGCTTGATTATTCCATGTGTAACTCTGTGCTGTTGTTTGTGTCGCACTGCTTTGCTTTATCTTGGCCAGGTCGCAGTTGTAAATGAGAACTTGTTCTCAACTGGCCTTCCTGGTTAAATAAAGGTGAAATAAAAAACATTTTAAAAAGGAGGAAGTGGACATGGAGATAAGACCAGAGGACAGAGTTGAAGAGAAAGGGACAGGGAACGGTGGAGACTGGTAGCGAGAGAAGAGAAAATGGCATTGTCACCTCTTTGTCACTTTCTCATAGTGATGGCCCCACTGTCTCTCTCGTTGCCCACCCCCCACCCCACCTCCCCGGACCCCTCTGCCCCCCACCCCTGCAGTCTCTCAGGGTTAAAGGTCACTCTTTGTCACATAAACACACACACATTGAGAGCAGGGCTTAGGGTGGTAGGCAGGTCCAGAATTTGCTCATTTGATCTATAGAGGCGAGTAACCTCAATGGAATTTCCCATAAACTCTGGTATGTTGACGGGAGCCTCCACAACCCTTACACAATGCATGCTAATATAACATGAACGCGATTCCCAACGACATATGTTAAATACAGCATATGGACATGGAAGATGGGGTTCTTCTGTGGTAGTATCGCATTGGTATGCATAGTGTAATACCGCAAATGTCTTTAAAACATAACATTGTATTGCCTTGCAGTTTATTGAAATAATATCACTGTTTTTTTGCTGCATTTATGTGTACTTCTGTTCTACATGGTATCAAGTATTATATTGTGGAGTATCGCGTTCTGTTGCATTGGATTGTGTGGTATTGCATAGATCGGATACTGCAAATGAGTGTTATATTGTATTGGCTTTAAGCATATTGGAATCACAGATATGTTTACACACTCCTTAGAAAAAAGTGTTCCAAAATGGTTCTTCGACTGTCCCCATAGGATAACCCGTTGAAGAACCGATTTTGGTTCCCAGGTCGAACCGTTTTTGGTTCCAGGTCAAACCCCCATGTAGAACCTTCTGTGGAAAGGGTTTTACATGGAACCCAAAAGAGTTCTACCTAGAACCAAAAGGGTTCCGCAAAGGGTTATCCTGTGGGGACAGCCAAAGAACCATTTCAGGTTCTAGATAGCACCTTTTTTTCTAAGAGCGCAGCATATGGGCGCGCTACAGTGTTCTTTTGTGTTAGTATTGCACTGTATTGGATTGGATTGTGTTGTATTGGATAGAGTGCCTTGAGGTATATTGGAATCATATAATTATGTTGTTGTATCCGTCTGAAATGTTTAGAGTTGAACCTAATCTCATAACAGGATTTTGTTTTGCGAAGCGTATTGTACTGAACTACTTTGAACTCGATTGTTACAAATTAAATTGTTCTGTTGTTGTATTGCTCTGTTCTCTTGGCTGCCTTCCCCTTGTGGCTCGGGTGTGTGTGTGTGTGTGTGTGTGTGTGTGTGTGTGTGTGTGTGTGTGTGTGTGTGTGTGTGTGTGTGTGTGTGTGCCTACGTACTCGCCCGTGTGTGTCTGCACTCGTGTGTGTCTCCTCGTGGTTGTGTGTGAGGGCGGGATCTGTGGTTATTGGCTGGCGGGGATCATTTGGCTCTATGTAGGTGGCATGACCCGGCTGTCTTTGTCAGGAAGACCGTGATGGGAGCGCGACCCGGGCCACTGACTTTACAAATACAATACAACGACCTCTGACCCCGACATTAAAGGAACAGTGTTGTCTTTCCGCCGTCGCGCAGCCAATTAAGCACAAGGGCCCAAGGATCTTCTGTCTGTCAACTGGAGACCTGCAGGCTTAGGAGGAATTCTCACCGCTCCTCTCCTCCTATCCTACCATCCCTCCATTCCGCCTCCCTCTTTTCTCTGTCTGCTGTGTTATAGATTAGGAATTACTTGACTGACATGGTTGTTCTGTTTCTATATCACTGCTTCGTTATCGTACTGACTCACATAAATGCATTATGTACACACACACACACACACACACACACCCATCACACACACACACACACACACACACACACACACACACACACACACACACTATAACCCCCCCATCACACACACACCATAACCCCCATCACACACACACCATAACCCCCCCATCACACACACACACACACACACACACACACACACACACACACACACCATAACCCCCCATCACACACATACACCATAACCCCCATCACACACACACACACATATAACCCCCCTATTACACACACACACACACCATAACCCCCACATCACACACACCATAACCCCCACATCACACACACACACACACACATCATAACCCCCCATCACAAACACACACACACCATAACCTCCCCATCACACACACACACACACCATAACCCCCCCATCACACACACACACACAAACACACACTCTCTATATATAAGCTGTGGAGCGTGACAGTACATTGGGTCTTCTGATGGAGGGTAATTGCGGACCACTGTCCCCTGTGCGTCAATCAATCCCAGGGTCATACCAAGGGGACAGAAGGTGGGGGGGACATTAGAAAATAAATGTCTGTCACCAGCATCTTTGGCCCTGGGCCCTGGGGGACAGTCCCCTGTCCCCATTCTCCCATATCATGGTCCTTGTTGAGAGAGTGACCAGCCTTAATCGACAAGGGGGTAGGGAGATATGGAAATATGAGCTATATGTCTTATTCAACAGAGACATACATAATGAGCTATATGTCTTATTCAACAGAGACAGAGATAATGAGCTATATGTCTTATTGAATAGAGACAGACATAATGCGCTATATGTCTTTTTGAATAGAGACAGACATAATGAGCTATATGTCTTATTGAATAGAGACAGAGATAATGAGCTATATGTCTTATTGAATAGAGACAGACATAATGAGCTATATGTCTTATTGAATAGAGACAGACATAATGAGCTATATGTCTTATTGAATAGAGACAGACATAATGAGCTATATGTCTTATTGAATAGACAGACATAATGAGCTATATGTCTTATTGAATAGAGACAGACATAATGAGCTATATGTCTTATTGAATAGAGACAGACATAATGAGCTATATGTCTTATTGAATAGAGACAGACATAATGAGCTATATGTCTTATTGAATAGAGACAGACATAATGAGCTATATGTCTTATTGAATAGAGACAGACATAATGAGCTATATGTCTTATTGAATAGAGACAGACATAATGAGCTATATGTCTTATTGAATAGAGACAGACATAATGAGCTATGTCTTATTGAATAGAGACAGACATAATGAGCTATGTCTTATTGAATAGAGACAGACATAATGAGCTATGTCTTATTGAATAGAGACAGACATAATGAGCTATGTCTTATTGAATAGAGACAGACATAATGAGCTATGTCTTATTGAATAGAGACAGACATAATGAGCTATGTCTTATTGAATAGAGACAGACATAATGAGCTATGTCTTATTGAATAGAGACAGACATAATGAGCTATCTTATTCAACAGAGACAGACATAATGAGCTATATGTCTTATTGAATAGAGACAGACATAATGAGCTATATGTCTTATTGAATAGAGACAGACATAATGAGCTATATGTGTTATTGAATAGAGACAGACATAATGAGCAATATGTCTTATTGAATAGAGACAGAGATAATGAGCTATATGTCTTATTGAATAGAGACAGACATAATGAGCTATATGTCTTATTGAATAGAGACAGACATAATGAGCTATATGTCTTATTGAATAGAGACAGACATAATGAGCTATATGTCTTATTGAATAGAGACAGACATAATGAGCTATATGTCCTATACAATGTGTACAGTATGTCCTGTATTGGTTACAGTTTGACTACTATGCTTTGTGATCTGAGCAGAAAACCCCCTGGTTATAGCCTACAAGTAGGGCCCTGTGTAAAGGGTGCTGGTATAGCTTTAGTGTTAGTGAGGCAAGGTGAATGTGTGTGTCTGAGTATGTGAAGAGGTGAGATGTAGGGGGGGTGCGTGCATGCGTCCGTGTGTGCATGTCTGCCTGTGTGTGTGCTTGTCTGTGTGAGTGTTTGTGTGCGTGCGTGCCTGTCTGCGTGAGTTTGTGTGTGTGTGCACGTGCGTGCTTCCGTGCATGCCTGTCTGTGTGAGTGTGTGTGCATTCCTGTCTGTGTGTGTGTGCTTGCGTGCATTCCTGTCTGTGTGAGTGTGTGTGTGTGTGTGAGGTGGAGGGTTGTGCGTGTGTATACAGGCATGTGTTTGTGTGTGGGTCATTAGACAAGGTTTAAAGGACTGGCACCTCCACTAAAATGTTCCCATAAAAGAGTGGAATTCCACGCACCTCGCCGGCAGTGGCTGAGGTTTTCAGACTATAGACCAGTGATTCCCCTCTTCCTCTCCTCCCCTCTCGCCTTCCCTCTCCTAGGCTCCAGTTCCAAGTCTGGTGGCAATAACTATGGGCTGTACCCCTCTCGCTCTAATCGACTGTAACCTAGCAACGAGGGAAGAAAACCTAGTAACCTCTTCTTCTCTAGGACAGTAGTGAAAGTGCTGGGCGTGGTACCATTCTTTACCCTAGTTTTATCTGTTGTGTAGGTGACAGTCATCAGTACTCTTCTGTTGCAATGGGAGGGAAAGTAGGAGAGAGAGCTGAGTAACACCTCAGAGAGGTGTATGTGTGTAATAAGGAGAGAGAGAGAGAGAGAGAGAGAGAGAGAGAGAGAGAGAGAGAGAGAGAGAGAGAGAGAGAGAGAGAGAGAGAGAGAGAGAGAGAGAGAGAGAGAGAGAGAGAGAGAGAGAGAGAGAGAGACAGAGACAGAGACAGAGGGGAGAGACTAGTTTCTGGGTTGTAAGTAAAACTAACAGAGAGGTAGGGGTAGGTGGGGGGGGGGGGGGGTCTTGAGGGCCTGGGAAGGAGGGGGGGTGTTGCTGGTGTGGTAAAGTTTTTCGGGAAGGCTATTGACATAGACGGTGTAAAAACATGGCAGTAAAAATTTATGACTAGGAAATTCAGAGAAGTGTCAGTAGGCCCCACTTAGCAGGCATAAGAAGGCTTTGACAGTGGGCCGGACCAAGTCCAAGCTCAGGTGGTGGGCTTGGGGGGTCTTTGACAGTGGGCTGGACCAAGTCCAGGCTCAGGTGGGGGGCTTGGGGGGTCTTTGACAGTGGACTGGACCAAGTCCAGACCCGGGTGGGGGGCTTGGGGGGGGGGGGGGTCTTTGACAGTGGGGGCGACCAAGTCCAGGCCAGGTTCAGTTGATCGTCGTATATCTATTCAAGATTTTTTTTCTATATTATTGATATGCGTAAATTGACCAAATGATATCCACCCCCCCCCCCCCCCCCGAGAACCTGGTCTGGACTTGGTCCGCCATTACAGACACCTGCGTGTGTCCTAACGTTATATGGTGACCTGCAGTGTTTGACATGAAACCCTGATGGAGACAGCTTGCTGGTAAATAAATGATAGCATTGATTGCATCGGAGCCATTAGTGTGCGGCTTATGGTTTCATTTGAAAGGGCATGGATAAGCTGATAGTGGGGCGAACCAACATGGCAGGAAAGGGGGAGGTGATAACAAGAAGTTGGAATTTTGGACCATGGGGTAAAACCATCGTAGGCAGGTAGGGGGTGGAACCACTGGGTAGTTGGCACTGGAACTTTGCTACGTTTTGGCAACACACGCACACAGTTTCCCTCACGCACATGAAATACTGTATATTGGGAGTTGTTATGTACGCGCCAAAAGTGATGGGGAGGTACAGTATGTAAGCATGTTGGCTCCACCCACTGGCTAGTTCCAGGGACGTGACATACCTTGTGCTTCCTCCGCTCGCACACCTGATCGATGGCGTGTCTGTTTGTGTGTGTGTGTGTGTGTGTGTGTGTGTGTGTGTGTGTGTGTGTGTGTGTGTGTGTGTGTGTGTGTGTGTGTGTGTGTGTCTGTGTGTGTGTGTGTGTGTGTGTGTGTGTGTGTGTGTGAGTGATGTAACTGCACATCTAAGTAGCCCCCCCATCTATGCTAGGACATTTGAGTTACAGTCATGCACTTTTGGATCATTCGGATGTCTACTGTAGCTTGAATTTCCGTGCCTTCCTCGGTCCTCTTTGAGCCTATTGGTTTAGATTGTGTGTGCATGGCATGGCATGGCATGGCATGGCATGGCATGGGTCGTGAGCGTTGGTCGGTAGCCTCTATCCGCCTTGCGCCCATAACAACGATCCTTACTATCAACCTTTCAGAACAAACTCTCTCCCTTCTCTAACCCCATCCTCACCCCCCCTCCTCCCCTCTCCCCTCTTTCTCCACAGTTCATCTCCCAGTCGCAATGAAGTGGAAGATGAGAAAATTGGGGGGGGGGGGGAGAAAGAGGGAGAGAGAGAAAGAGTGGGGGGAAATGGTGAGTGAATGAGGCTGGGTCTATTGTTTCAGGGTAATTTAACAGGATCAGATCAGACTGGGTCCAGACAGAGACAGCCGAGCGGCAATCAGCTGGGAAATCTCCCCATGTAATTGGCCATCTCTGGAAAGGCCAGCGCCACTGAGCGTGCGCCTCCGAGCGCCACACCGCTTGACGCTTGATTGCTTCGGTCTTCCCTTTACTTTCATTCACAGACAGCAGCCTGACCTGCTAATCAATCCCAGGTCTTTGACAGCTCCCTCACCATAACAAATAGCGGACGTCAGCAGCTGTCAGTGAGAGGGAAGAGACAGATTACGCAGTGCCGAAGCAAGTACAGTCAGTTGCAGTGGAGGCTAAACAAACTGTGCTTTCACACACGCACACGCACACACACTTTACCGATTCGATGCTGTCTGTCAGTCACACTAAATGACAGCAAACTCACAAACTAACTGATGCCGTTAGGGTTGCCAGGAAACGATTGTGTTTGCATAGGCGTGTGTGTGTGTGAGTGTGTGTGTGACAGAGAGAGTAGGAGCAAGATTTGTTTTAAAATGCAGCTGGAGGAGTAGAGAGGAGGACAGGAGACTGACAGACTGGCAGGCTCCTACACAGTAAATCAAGGAGATTTGAAATCGCAGTGTTAAAAATGTTAGAGTTAAATTGACTCTACTGGAGTTATCTTAACCCTCAACAGAGTGATACGCTCCCTGGAGTTAGTGTTGATAACTGGAGCTGATTGGGACTGAGTACTTTTATCTCCACTAAGAGTAATCAGAGACAGGGAGTTAAATCTGTGGCTTATCCACAGATGTGGGAGGGGCCTCAGTCATATTTCCCAGCATGCTCTGTTGTAGGTAGATTTTTTTTTAATTGTTTGTTTCAATATCTGCATTTTCGCTTGTACATTGATTGTTTCTTCTGCTACACAAAGATAAGTAACATACATTTCTCTAAACTAATCCAATTTGTAAGCGGTTGGATTTATTTGCAACTTATTTGCAAAGTGAGATGGCTATTCCAGTTTACATGATGTAGGTAGTCTCAGGCAACAGTACAGTCCTCCCTGCTCTGACATGCAATCTTAATGTAAGTTGTGGGTGATGTAAATTGCTGGACAACCTCGCCTCTAATTGGTTGCCGCAGATTGGATGCCATATTGCAACATGTTCAGAAATATGCAAATTAGACTAAGTCACCCTTACACCGCAAAATGGGACCACATAAACCCCCAAATAGTGTTGAGTTTGACTACATAGGACTTGAATCAACTCTTGCGATTTTACTGTGAGAGTAAACATTACGCTAAACAATTAACTCTGGAACACTAAACAACACAGCAGAGTTAAATATCAACACTAAAGTTAACAAATACAACTCTTAAAAAACAACTATTTTGCCAGAGTACGTTTTACTCTTTTTAGACTGGGACCAAATGTTATCTGTGCAGAGTAAAGTTCTCTTTATTTCGAGGAAAATTGACTGTCATTTTTACTGTGTAGCACAATTGGCTTAAAAGCATCTTTCTCTCTCTCTCGCTCTCCTCCCTTCCTCCCTCTCTCTCACTCCCTCCCTCAAAATCTTTCCCTTTCTTTGTCTCCCACCCACCTGCCGCCCTATACATCAGGAGCTGTCAGCACTGCCTGCTTCACCTCTCCACACCTCCCTAACACATACACCCACACACACACACAGACACACATATGCGCACAAACACTCACACTCACCCATTCATAAACGCTGGCAGTCTCTAAGACTCCAGTCCCCATCAGTCTTCCATGCAGTGATGTCATGGCATGTCTCTCCATGCCAATGCCGGAGAATGGGGCAGCATTCCCAATGAGCATTCCCAAAGAGACGGAGTTCTCAAAGGGAGTAGAGTGAAGTTGCCCCTACAGGCACCGATCCGTCAGTTTTCTGCTATTGACGGCAACGGTTTAAAGTTAGGATTCAGGGAGGGTAGGCTGATCCTAGATCTGTGCCTAAGGGTAACTTCTTGTCAAAGCATGTATACTCTACTCTCCTAATTGGGAATGTGTCATCTCTCTCCTAATACCTTATCAACAAAACTCATAGACACTTTAACCTACTTACAGTATATCTGCTGAGAAAATGAACGCAATGTATTAATTACATCTCACACCATCAAATCGCAGATGAGTTCGCCCAGAGCAAAGCGCGGCGATGACTCAATAAGCAACTGTACGAATGGAAATTGGGTTAAAGTTGAACGCTTAGAGACAATCATTATTCATGACAATTTAATCCATCAACTTTAATTTACTCACCATGAGATAAAACAACTTAGAGACTCGACAAATGTGTTGTGTGCCTGTGTGTGTGTGTGTGTGTGTGTGTGTGTGTGTGTGTGTGTGTTCAATTGCATGCTTGTTTTTGTCCCACTATCTTTCATTTACTTTAATGTATACTTGCGCTGCCCTGGCAGCTTTCATCGTAAAACTTAGACTACAAATAGGCGAGCGCTCCAGAAATGGAAAAAGGGTATGTGAAAACTCACCATCCACATAATTGGGGGGGGGGGGGGGGGGGGGGGGGAGAGTAAATGACACCCGTCAACACACGGCTCCCAGAAAGCAATGGGCCCGGCGATGGTGGCCACGGCGACATATGACTCATTGTTTCCAACCCTCTTTCATATATGTCGCACTAGGAGGAGACGACAGACACAACAGGTTTAGGCCTGTGTCATAAATGGCACCCTATTCCGGGCCCAGGTCAAAAGTAGGGTACAATAGGGAACAGGGGGCCATTTGGGACACAAACTAAGAGCTTAGAAGCTACACTTAGTGAGCTACTCTGTTCTCTCCTCCATCATCCCTCGCTCTTCCACTCATCCCTCTGCTAGCTGTCTATCTATCAGTATCTCTCTCTGCTGGTCCAGTATGCTGATGAAGGGTTGGCGGTGAGTGGTCACTAGACTCTCTGCTAGTTGTTGATTGATTTATGCTGATAGTTAGGAGTCTGTCCTACTGGTGTGTCTCACTGCCTATCTCTCTTCTTCATCCTCCTTCTCTCCAACTCTTTCACACCGTGTTGGACCTTTCCCGTTCTGTCCTTAAAGGGGCAATTTGCAGTAGCTACGTCCATTTTTGGACTGATAAATGAATGATATTTACCCATTGATATGCCCAACAATATAACTTCTAAATGCCTCATGAGCTTACTTCAACTGTCGCACCCCATCAGTATCCAAAATATAAGCAAATTTTACTCCAAAGTTTGTAAACAATGTAAACAAACCTCAAAAACATGGTTAAAAAATATATTTTTATGTCAAGGATGGTCAGTCCTTGCATATATAGCTCTGTCTATGAATTTGAGTGGTTACATTTCTCCAGCCCTTTCCCTCAGCTTCTTAGCGAAACAGTGTTGGGGAGATCACTTTGTTATCATTTCAACTGCCTCCTTGTTTCTCTTTCTCTTTCATTTCTCCCACCTTCCCTCCCTCCATCCATCTCTAGTCTGTCCCTCCCACACAGAGTGGTGAGGTGTGCATAGTGCAGTCAGACAGCCAGAGCGACCCCAAGCTTGGATATGTGACAGAGAGGTACACACTCCAACAAGAATTACTCCAACAAGTGTGTCTCAGTGTGTGTGTGTGTGTGTGTGTGTGTGTGTGTGTGTGTGTGTGTGTGTGTGTGTGTGTATATATAGGTCTGTGTGTGTGTAATGATGCATTCGTCCCCAGTGACAGGCCCTCTTCGTGCATCAGGGGTATTACAGTAGCAGTGTGTTGTTAGTACGAGAGATGGAGGAGGAGAGGAGGCCTGCCCTTCTAAATATGCATCTTAATGGCTGCTCTGTTCCCACCATTCACAGTGAATGAGAGAGAGAGAGAGCGAGAGCGAGAAAGAGAGAGGCCTACAGAGGACTGAGGGGAGGTGGGGGCGGAGGCCATGTTTGTGGGGCAGGATCTCCAGGGGGTAGTGAGGACAGACGCAGAGGGAGAGCCGACGAGAAGTAAGAATAGTGAATAGTGGAAGACCATCCACAAGAGAGTGGCTGTGTACGCATTGATTTACCACCCTACCCTACTCCTTACCCCAATTCCTCCAGGCCCTCCAACACCCATTCCCTTGCCAGTGACTACACTCACTTTATCTTCCCCAACACACACACACACACACACACACAAACACACCCTCTGGGCCCCCTTCAGCAGCAGCAGCAGCAGTAGTAGTGACGGCAGCAGGAGCAAGCAGCAGCAGTAGTGAGGGTAGCAGCAGCAGCAGTAGTAGTGACGGCAGCAGTAGCAACAACAGCAGTAGTAGTGAGGGCAGCAGGAGCAAGCAGCAGTAGCAGCAGTAGTAGTAGTGAGGGCAGCAGCAGCAGCAGTAGTAGTGAGGGCAGCAGCAGCAGCAGTAGTAGTGACGGCAGCAGTAGCAACAACAGCAGTAGTAGTGAGGGCAGCAGGAGCAAGCAGCAGTAGCAGCAGTAGTAGTAGGGAGGGCAGCAGCAGCAGTAGTAGTGAGGGCAGCAGCAGCAGTAGTAGTGAGGGCAGCAGCAGCAGCAACAACAGTAGTGGTAGTGAGGGCAGGAGCAGTAGTAGTGAGGGCAGCAGTAGCAGGAGCAGTAGTAGTGAGGGCAGCAGTAGCAGGAGCAGTAGTAGTGATGGCAGCAGGAGCAGTAGTAGTGAGGGCAGCAGGAGCAGTAGTAGTGAGGGCAGCAGCAGCAGTAGTAGTGAGGGCAGCAGCAGCAGCAACAACAGTAGTGGTAGTGAGGGCAGCAGCAGGAGCAGTAGTAGTGAGGGCAGCAGTAGCAGGAGCAGTAGTAGTGAGGGTAGCAGCAGCAGGAGCAGTAGTAGTGAGGGCAGCAGGAGCAGTAGTAGTGAGGGCAGCAGCAGTAGTAACAGAAGTAGTAGTGAGGGCAGCAGGAGCAAGCAGCAGCAGCAGTAGTATTGAGGGCAGCAGCAGCAGTAGTAGTAGTGAGGGCAGCAGCAGTAGCAGCAGCAGTAGTAGTGAGGGCAGCAGCAGCAGTAGCAGTAGTAATGAGGGCAGCAGCAGCAGTAGCAGTAGTAATGAGGGCAGCAGCAGCAGTAGCAGTAGTAATGAGGGCAGCAGGAGCAGCAGTAGTAACAGAAGTAGTAGTGAGGGCAGCAGCAGTAGTAGTAGTGAGGGCAGCAGCAGCAGTAGTAGTGAGGGCAGCAGCAGCAGTAGTAGTAGTGAGGGCAGCAGTAGTAGTAGTGAGGGCAGCAGCAGCAGGTGTATTGAGGGCAGCAGCAGTAGCAGCAGTAGTGAGGGCAGCAGGAGTAGTAGTAGTAGCAGTAGTAGTGAGGGCAGCAGGAGTAGTAGTGAGGGCAGCAGCAGCAGCAGTAGTAGTGAGGGCAGCAGGAGCAGTAGTAGTAGCAGTAGTAGTGAGGGCAGCAGGAGTAGTAGTGAGGGCAGCAGCAGTAGCAGCAGTAGTGAGGGCAGCAGGAGCAGCAGTAGTAGCAGTAGTAGTGAGGGCAGCAGGAGTAGTAGTGAAGGCAGCAGCAGTAGTAGCAGTAGTAGTGAGGGCAGCAGGAGTAGTAGTGAGGGCAGCAGCAGTAGTAGTAGTGAGGGCAGAAGCAGTAGTAGTAGTAGTAGTGAGGGCAGCAGGAGTAGTATTGAGGGTAGCAGTAGCAGGGGCAGCAGTAGTAGTGAGGGTGGCAGTAGCAGCAGCAGTAGTGAGGGCAGCAGGAGGAGTAGTAGTGAGGGCAGCAGTAGCAGCAGTAGTAGTGAGGGCAGCAGGAGTAGTAGTGAGGGTAGCAGGAGCAGTAGTAGTGAGGGCAGCAGGAGTAGTAGTGAGGGCAGCAGGAGTAGTAGTGAGGGCAGCAGGAGTAGTAGTGAGGGCAGCAGCAGTAGTAGTAGTGAGGGCAGCAGCAGTAGTAGTGAGGGCAGAAGCAGTAGTAGTAGTAGTGAGGGCAGCAGGAGTAGTATTGAGGGTAGCAGTAGCAGGGGCAGCAGTAGTAGTGAGGGCAGAAGCAGTAGTAGTAGTAGTGAGGGCAGCAGGAGTAGTATTGAGGGTAGCAGTAGCAGGGGCAGCAGTAGTAGTGAGGGTAGCATTAGCAGCAGCAGTAGTGAGGGCAGCAGGAGGAGTAGTAGTGAGGGCAGCAGCAGCAGTAGTAGTGAGGGCAGCAGGAGTAGTAGTGAGGGTAGCAGGAGCAGTAGTAGTGAGGGCAGCAGCAGGAGTAGTAGTGAGGGCAGCAGGAGTAGTAGTGAGGGTAGCAGGAGCAGTAGTAGTGAGGGCAGCAGGAGTAGTAGTGAGGGCAGCAGCAGGAGTAGTAGTGAGGGCAGCAGTAGTAGTAGTAGTAGTAGTGAGGGCAGCAAAAGCAAGCAGCAGCAGTAGTAGTAGTAGCAGTAGTAGTAGTGAGGGCAGCAGGAGTAGTAGTGAGGGCAGCAGCAGGAGTAGTAGTGAGGGCAGCAGCAGTAGTAGTAGTAGTAGTAGTAGTGAGGGCAGCAAAAGCAAGCAGCAGCAGTAGTAGTAGTGAGGGCAGCAGCAGTAGTAGTAGTGAGGGCAGCAGTAGTAGTAGTAGTGAGGGCAGCAGCAGTAGTAGTAGTGAGGGCAGCAGCAGTAGTAGTAGTGAGGGCAGCAGCAGCAGTAGTAGTGAGGGCAGCAGCAGCAGTAGTAGTGAAGGCAGCAGCAGTAGTAGTAGTGAGGGCAGCAGCAGTAGTAGTGAGGGCAGCAGAAGTAGTAGTGAGGGCAGCAGCAGTAGTAGTAGTAGTGAGGGCAGCAGCAGCAGTAGTAGTGAGGGTAGCAGCAGTAGTAGCAATATTAGTGAGGGCAGCAGGAGCAGTAGTAGTAGTAGTAATGAGGGCAGTAGGAGCAGTAGTAGTAGTAGTGAGGGCAGCAGGAGCAGTAGTAGTTGTAGTGAGGGCACCAGGAGCAGTAGTAGTAGTAGTAGTGAGGGCAGCAGGAGCAGTAGTAGTAGTAGTGAGGGCAGCAGCAGTAGTAGTAGTAGTCAGGGCAGCAGGAGTAAGCAGTAGTAGTGAGGGCAGCAGAAGCAGTAGTAGTAGTAATGAGGGCAGCAGGAGCAGTAGTAGTAGTAGTGAGGGCAGCAGGAGCAGTAGTAGTAGTAGTGAGGGCAGCAGGAGCAGTAGTAGTAGTGAGGGCAGCAGGAGTAGTAGTAGTGAGGGCAGCAGGAGTAAGCAGTAGTAGTGAGGGCAGCAGGAGCAGCAGTAGTAGTAGTGAGGGCAGCAGGAGTAAGCAGTAGTAGTGAGGGCAGCAGGAGTAAGCAGTAGTAGTGAGGGCAGCAGGAGCAGTAGTAGTAGTAGTGAGGGCAGCAGGAGCAGTAGTAGTAGTAGTGAGGGCAGCAGGAGCAGTAGTAGTAGTGAGGGCAGCAGGAGTAGTAGTAGTGAGGGCAGCAGGAGTAAGCAGTAGTAGTGAGGGCAGCAGGAGCAGCAGTAGTAGTAGTGAGGGCAGCAGGAGTAAGCAGTAGTAGTGAGGGCAGCAGGAGTAAGCAGTAGTAGTGAGGGCAGCAGGAGCAGTAGTAGTAGTAGTGAGGGCAGCAGGAGCAGTAGTAGTAGTAGTGAGGGCAGCAGGAGCAGTAGTAGTAGTGAGGGCAGCAGGAGTAGTAGTAGTGAGGGCAGCAGGAGTAAGCAGTAGTAGTGAGGGCAGCAGGAGCAGCAGTAGTAGTAGTGAGGGCAGCAGGAGTAAGCAGTAGTAGTGAGGGCAGCAGGAGTAAGCAGTAGTAGTGAGGGGCAGCAGGAGCAGTAGTAGTAGTAGTGAGGGCAGCAGGAGCAGTAGTAGTAGTAGTGAGGGCAGCAGGAGCAGTAGTAGTAGTGAGGGCAGCAGCAGTAGTAGTAGTGAGGGCAGCAGGAGTAAGCAGTAGTAGTGAGGGCAGCAGCAGCAGTAGTAGTGAGGGCAGCAGGAGTAGTAGTGAGGGTAGCAGGAGCAGTAGTAGTGAGGGCAGCAGCAGGAGTAGTAGTGAGGGCAGCAGGAGTAGTAGTGAGGGTAGCAGGAGCAGTAGTAGTGAGGGCAGCAGGAGTAGTAGTGAGGGCAGCAGCAGGAGTAGTAGTGAGGGCAGCAGTAGTAGTAGTAGTAGTAGTGAGGGCAGCAAAAGCAAGCAGCAGCAGTAGTAGTAGTAGCAGTAGTAGTAGTGAGGGCAGCAGGAGTAGTAGTGAGGGCAGCAGCAGGAGTAGTAGTGAGGGCAGCAGCAGTAGTAGTAGTAGTAGTAGTAGTGAGGGCAGCAAAAGCAAGCAGCAGCAGTAGTAGTAGTGAGGGCAGCAGCAGTAGTAGTAGTGAGGGCAGCAGTAGTAGTAGTAGTGAGGGCAGCAGCAGTAGTAGTAGTGAGGGCAGCAGCAGTAGTAGTAGTGAGGGCAGCAGCAGCAGTAGTAGTGAGGGCAGCAGCAGCAGTAGTAGTGAAGGCAGCAGCAGTAGTAGTAGTGAGGGCAGCAGCAGTAGTAGTGAGGGCAGCAGAAGTAGTAGTGAGGGCAGCAGCAGTAGTAGTAGTAGTGAGGGCAGCAGCAGCAGTAGTAGTGAGGGTAGCAGCAGTAGTAGCAATATTAGTGAGGGCAGCAGGAGCAGTAGTAGTAGTAGTAATGAGGGCAGTAGGAGCAGTAGTAGTAGTAGTGAGGGCAGCAGGAGCAGTAGTAGTTGTAGTGAGGGCACCAGGAGCAGTAGTAGTAGTAGTAGTGAGGGCAGCAGGAGCAGTAGTAGTAGTAGTGAGGGCAGCAGCAGTAGTAGTAGTAGTCAGGGCAGCAGGAGTAAGCAGTAGTAGTGAGGGCAGCAGAAGCAGTAGTAGTAGTAATGAGGGCAGCAGGAGCAGTAGTAGTAGTAGTGAGGGCAGCAGGAGCAGTAGTAGTAGTAGTGAGGGCAGCAGGAGCAGTAGTAGTAGTGAGGGCAGCAGGAGTAGTAGTAGTGAGGGCAGCAGGAGTAAGCAGTAGTAGTGAGGGCAGCAGGAGCAGCAGTAGTAGTAGTGAGGGCAGCAGGAGTAAGCAGTAGTAGTGAGGGCAGCAGGAGTAAGCAGTAGTAGTGAGGGCAGCAGGAGCAGTAGTAGTAGTAGTGAGGGCAGCAGGAGCAGTAGTAGTAGTAGTGAGGGCAGCAGGAGCAGTAGTAGTAGTGAGGGCAGCAGGAGTAGTAGTAGTGAGGGCAGCAGGAGTAAGCAGTAGTAGTGAGGGCAGCAGGAGCAGCAGTAGTAGTAGTGAGGGCAGCAGGAGTAAGCAGTAGTAGTGAGGGCAGCAGGAGTAAGCAGTAGTAGTGAGGGCAGCAGGAGCAGTAGTAGTAGTAGTGAGGGCAGCAGGAGCAGTAGTAGTAGTAGTGAGGGCAGCAGGAGCAGTAGTAGTAGTGAGGGCAGCAGGAGTAGTAGTAGTGAGGGCAGCAGGAGTAAGCAGTAGTAGTGAGGGCAGCAGGAGCAGCAGTAGTAGTAGTGAGGGCAGCAGGAGTAAGCAGTAGTAGTGAGGGCAGCAGGAGTAAGCAGTAGTAGTGAGGGCAGCAGGAGCAGTAGTAGTAGTAGTGAGGGCAGCAGGAGCAGTAGTAGTAGTAGTGAGGGCAGCAGGAGCAGTAGTAGTAGTGAGGGCAGCAGCAGTAGTAGTAGTGAGGGCAGCAGGAGTAAGCAGTAGTAGTGAGGGCAGCAGCAGTAGTAGTAGTGAGGGCAGCAGGAGTAAGCAGCAGTAGCAGCAGTTGTAGTGAGGGCAGCAGGAGTAAGCAGTAGTAGCAGCAGTGGCTGTTTGTCACTTAATGAAGGCCTGCATTCTTTGGGTCCAGGAGCTGGCTGCCTGCCAGTCCTCCGGCCACTGAGTGCCATTTTATTAAGAACAAAATGGACCCTATGAAAGGAGCAAAGCCTGAACCTGCACAGGTCTGAGCCAGGGAAAAAACAAACAAGGTTGCCACCTTAAAGAGACAGGGGCCACCTTAAAGACATAGAAGTAACTTTTAGTAGATAGGTGCCATCTTAAAGACATAGGGGCTACCATTACTAGATAGGAGTCACTTTAAAGACACAGGCGCTACCTAAAGGTATAGTACTAACTTTTAGAAAATAGCAGCCATCTTCCCAAACGTCCTCCCGCTTGCTATTTTCCGCCTTCCCTACGCCCATGGCTATAAATTCCTACAACCAGCGGGCGAATGGAGTTTGCCATTCAAGACGTGATTTTACATCTCTGGCGGGTAGCCCCCACTCAGAAGACTGCTATAAGCCTTTGGCGGTTCGCTTTTGCATCTCTGGCGTTTAGCCTCCACTCAGAAGACAGCCATAAGCCCTAGGCAAGCCATCTAGCCATGAGTTAATTTAAAAGACAATAGCAAGGAATTTCTCTCATCTCAAATTCAGCCTGCCACCTTCCAGCTAAACACAGCCAGCCAGAGGCTGCAAGCTGTTTTTGTTGTTTCTATAAATACCTGACATTTGTTGTGATTTTACTTATTTGCTCATTTAAAAAAAACACAACCCAACCACACATGTGGACATAATGCATTTACAATCATTTAGTATGACACAAAAAATACACTTAATCATTTACAGTTTAAGTAGGTTAAAGGGAAACCATTTTCAACGTCATTCATCCTCACCAGCACAACCCCAACATCAACATTGTGAAAATGGGGCATTTCTATGTTTGTAGTAAAAAAGATAGTGGAAGATAAGTGTTTCCAATGACATCATCGGTGCGCATCGTGTGATTTTGACCAATTGTGAGTAGGCAATGCCTACTAATTGTCTACTAATTGGTTGATGAGGTCATTGGAAACGCTTATCTTGATCTATTTTACTACAAAACATAGAACCGTGCCATTTTCACATACAGTTGAAGTCGGAAGTTTACACACTTAGGTTGGAGTCATTTAAACTCGTTTTTCAACCACTCCACAAATTTCTTGTTAACAAACTATAGTTTTGACAAGTCGGTTAGGACATCTACTTTGTGCATGACACAAGTAATTTTCCCAACAATTGTTTACAGACAGATTATTTCACTTATAATTCACTGTATCACAATTCTAGTGGGTCAGAAGTTTACAGTCACTAAGTTGACTGTGCCTTTAAACCTCTCCTAAAATTACAGAAAATGATGTCATGGCTTTAGAAGCTTCTGATTGGCTAATTGACATGATTTGAGTCAATTGGAGGTGTACCTGTGGATGTATTTCAAGGCCTACCTTCAAACTCAGTTCCTCTTTTCTTGACATCATGGGAAAATCAAAAGAAATCAGCCAAGACCTCAAAAATAAATGTAGACCTCCACAAGTCTGGTTCATCCAAACGCCTGAAGGTACCACGTTCATCTGTACAAACAATAGTATGCAAGTATAAACACCATGGGACCATGCATCCATCATACCGCTCAGGAAGGAGATGTGTTCTGTCTCCTAGAGATGAATGTACTTTGGTGCCAAAAGTGCAAATCAATCCCAGACAACAGCAAAGGACCTTGTGAAGATGCTGGAGGAAACAGGTACAAAAGTATCTATATCCACAGTAAAACGAGTCCTATATCGACATAACCTGAAAGGCCGCTCAGCAAGGAAGAAGCCACTGCTCCAAACCGCCATAAAAAAGACAGAATACGGTTTGCAACTGTACATGGGGGCAAAGTCTGTACTTTTTGGAGAAATGTCCTCTGGTCTGATGAAACAAAAATAGAACTGTTTGGCCATAATGACCATCGTTATGTTTGGAGGAAAAAGGGGGAGGCTTGCAAGCCGAAGAGCACCATCCCGACCGTGAAGCACGGGGGTGGCAGCATCATGTTGTGGGGGTGCATTGCTGCAGGAGGGACTGGTGCACTTCACAAAATAGATGGCATCATGAGGAGGAAAATGATGTGGATATTTTGAAGCAACATCTCAAGACATCAGTCAGGAAGTTAAAGCTTGGTCGCAAATGGGTCTTCCAAATGGACAATGACCCCAAGCATACTTCCAAAGTTGTGGCAAAATGGCTTAAGGACAACACAGTCAAGGTATTGGAGTGGCCATCACAATCACCCTGACCTCAATCCCATAGAAAGTTTGTGGGCAGAACTGAAAAAGCGCGTGCGAGCAAGGAGGCCGACAAACCTGACTCAGTTACCCCAACTCTGTCAGGAGGAATGTGCCAAAATTCACCCAACTTATTGTGGGAAGCTTGTGGAAGGATACCCAAAACATTTGAACCAAGTTAAACAATTTAAAGGCAATTATACCAAATACTAATTGAGTGTGTGTAAACTTCTAACCCACTGGGAATGTGAGGAAAGAAATAAAAGATTAAATAAATCATTCACTCGAATATTATTCTGACATTTCACATTCTTAAAATAAAGTGGTGATCCTAACTGACCTAAGACAGGGAATTTTTACTAGGATTAAATGTCAGGAATTGTGAAAAACTGAGTTTAAATGTGTTTGGCTAAGGTGTATGTAAACTTACGACTTCAACTGTATGTTGATGTTGGGTGGTGCTGGAGATGATGAATATGAAGTAGAACATTTTAGAAATGCCCATTTAATTATATTGATTATGCCGAAAAAGAGCCTACATTTTTGCTATTGATTTAATATAGGCTACTACATATTTGAGACAATAAAAATGGTTCCTTTCTAGCAATAAATGCCACTCCCTAAACAGCCTCACCTACTTGAAGAAAAGTGTTGATCACTATGTACAGTAGGAGGGGGCACCTCTTGAAGCCCACAGAAGAAGCCGGAAAGCCTCAACAGGAAGTTATCTTTGTTACCATCCTCCATCAAGTTTTAAACCGGTCTTTCATACTTGATAGCTAGTAGCTTTTGGGAAAGAACAGTTTAATACGTTTTATTTATTACCACCGAACGTTTGGAAATACCAAACAATAATATACTAGTGGCACCCATTCTGTTGATACACACTACCGGTCAAAGGTTCTAGAACACCTTCTCATTCAAGGGTTTTCCTTTATTTTTACTATTTTCTACATTGTAGAATAATAGTGAAGACATTAAAACTATGAAATAACACAGAATCATGGAATCATGTAATAACCAAAAAAGTGTAAATATAGTTTATATTTGCAATTCTTCAAAGTAGCCACCCTTTATCTTGATGGCAGCTTTGCACACTCTTGGCATTCTCTCAACCAGCTTCACCTGGAATGCTTTTCCAACAGTCTTGAAGGAGTTCCCACATATGCTGAGCACTTGTTTGCTGCTTTTCCTTCACTCTGCAGTCCGACTCATCCCAAACCATCTCAATTTGGTTGAGGTCGGGGGATTGTGGAGGCCAGGTCATCTGATGCAGCACTCAATCACTCTCCTTCTTGGTCAAATAGCCCTTACACAGCCTGGAGGTGTGTTGGGTCATTGTCCTGTTTAAAAACAAATGATAGTCCTAGCCCAAATCAGATGGGATGGTCTATCGCTGCAGAATGCTATGGTAGCCATGCTGGTTAAGTGTGCCTTTAATTCTAAATAAATTACAGACAGTGTCACCAGCAAAGCACCCCCACACCATAACACCTCCTCCTCCATGCTTTACGGTGGGAAATACACGTGCAGAGATCCTCCGTTCACCCACACCACGTCTCACAAAGACACGGCGGTTGGAACCAAAATTCTCAAATTTGGACCCCAGATCAAAAGGACAAATTTCCACTGGTCTAATGTCCATTGCTCGTGTTTCTTGGCTCAAGCAAGTCTCTTCTTCTTATTGGTGTCCTTTAGTAATGGTTTATTTGCAGCAATTTGACCCTGTAGCAATTCAACCCTGATTCACACAGTCTCCTCTTAACAGTTGATGTTGAGATGTGTCTGTTACTTGAACTCTGTGAAGCATTTATTTGGACTGCAATTTCTGAGGCTGGTAACTCTAATGAACTTGTCCTCTGCAGCAGAGGTAACTCGGGGTCTTCCGTTCCTGTGGCGGTCCTCATGAGAGCCAGTTTCATCATAGCGCTTGATGGTTTTTGCAACTGCACTTGAAGAAACTTTCCAAGTTCTTGAATTTTCCAGATTGACTGACCTTCATTTATTTTTTTTATTTTACCTTTATTTTCAATGACGGCCTAGGAACAGTGGGTTAACCTCACTAGGGTAGGGGGCACTATTTTCACCTCCGGATGAAAAGCGAACCCAAAGTAAACTGCCTGCTACTCAGGCCCAGAAGCTAGGATATGCATATATTCTATATGCATAGAAAACACTCTAAAGTTTCCAAAACGGTTAAAATAATGTCTGTGAGTATAAAATAACTGATATGGCAGGCAAAAACCTGAGGAAAATCCATCCAGGAAGTGCTATTATTTTGAAATGGCTGTTTTTCCATTGAAAGCCTATCCACCATACAAAGACTTATGACCCAGTTCACGATCCCTATGGCTTCCACTACATGTGGCCAGTCTTTAGGCATTGTTTCAGGCGTTTACTCTGAAAAATGAGGGAAAAACACCACTTTCAATGAGAGGACAGTGGAAATTTCCAGACATGAGACCTGCGCGTGACCGGGAGTGCGCCTTTCTTGTTTTTCCTTTTCTATTGAGAAAAAGCTATTGTCCGGTTGAAATATGATCGATTATTTATGACAAAACAACCTGAGGATTGATTATAAACATTGTTTGACATGTTTCTACAAACTTTTATGGTACTTACTTTTTAAATTTTTCGTCTGCCTGCTGTGACCGCGCTTTGTTCCAATGGATTACTGAACAAAACACACCAACAAGGTTTTTGGATATAAAGAGGGACTTTATCGAACAAAACAAACATTTATTTTGTAACATGGAGTCTTGGGAGTGCAACCATATGAAGATCATCAAAGGTAAGTGATTAATGTTATTGCTATTTCTGACTTTTGTTACTCCTCTACCTGGCTGGTTACTGTTTGTAATGATTTGTCTGCTGGGACCTGTTCTCAGATAATCGCATGGTATGCTTTCGCCGTAAAGCCTTTTTGAAATCTGACACAGCGGTTGGATTAACAAGAAGTTTATCTTTAAGCCGATGTATAACACTTGTATCTTTTATGTATGTTTATTATGAGAATTTCTGTTTTGTTGAGTTTCACTCTGCAATTTCACCGGATGATGTTTGAGACAGTGGATTACTGAACAAAACGTGCTACCGGAGGTTTTTGGATATAAAGAGGGACTTTATCGAACAAAACAAACATTTATTGGGTAACTGGGAGTCTTGTGAGTGTAACCATATGAAGATCATCAAAGGTAAGTGATTAATTTTATCGCTATTTCTGACTTTTGTTACTCCTCTACTTGGCTGGTTACTGTTTGTAATGATTTGTCTGTTGGTCGCTGTTCTCATATAATAGCATGGTTTGCTTTCGCCGTAAAGCCTTTTTGAAATCTGACACTGTGGCTGGATTAACAACAAGTGTAGCTTTAATTTGGTGTATTGCATGTGTGATTTCATGAAAGTTTAATATTTATAGTAATTTAATTTGAATTTGGCGCTCTGCCATTTCACCGGATGTTGTCAAATCGATCCCGCTAAAGGGATTTGATCCATAAGAAGTTTAACATAGTGTGTCATTTCTAATACTTAATGGGTGCCAAGGACCTGAAGTCGAAAGTGTGGCGGATCCTACCCTTGCATTCTGTCAAACCGTCTTGCCATCGCCACAACCTGGACTAAGGGCAGGGGAGATGGCCTGTTTCAGGGACTTGTTTCTGAAGACCATTCTTCACAGTAAGTTTTGAAATGATTAAAATGTGTAATTTGTTTTTCTCTACTTTTGAGTAAATTCTTAAACTCGTGCAAGACCATGTGCGATTCAAATGTAAATCAAATTTTCTTTCTTTGTGTATAGGAGCCATTCAGAAGAACCCTGCAACCCGGGATGCTGTGGATCCAGATTACCTGAAACGGGCATCCGATCGTGAAGGCGGGAGGCGGCGTCGCACAAGGGAGAGGAATCCACTGCATTGAGGTTCAACATCAAGTCTCGGGCCACCTGTCTCAAATCCAGCCTCTACCCACAAGCCACAAGACTGCTCCAACAGCTGAACCCTGGGCTGACTAGTGCACTCTATCACACACTTACCATTTATTCATATTCTGTACACATTGAAATCAGTTTAGTCTACTGGAACAATGCAATAGTTATGTTATGCTACTAATGTATTGTATATACTTTCATATAATTCTATGATGCAACTGCACTGTAATTATCCCACTCACTATGCACATGGGCAAACAAAGCCCATAGCCTTCTATATCCCTACAGGATATCGCTTTTAATCTTATTTTTGTTTAAAATCTTATTTTCTTTTAGCTGCATGCCTCTTGTACTTGATTTAGTTTATTTACTCTTTTTATAAGTATGTTATATATTTATAATGTCACTTATTTGATTGCTTTCCTATGTTACTTATTTGATTACCATGTCACTTTTGTCGCAATAGCACTGCGTGAGAAGCCTGCAAGTCCATGACAATAACATTTGATTTGACTGGATTTGATTTGTCGTAACCAGTGGATCCAGGTGACCAGGACTGGCCCTCGTAATCTGATATATTTTGCACACACAATCATTTACAATACTTTTCCACAAACCTTTATCAAATGGACATGGCATCCAATGTACCTTAAATATAATTAAAAAAACTATAAATACAAAATAAGTGGCTACAGGGATGAAAAAGCATCTTGCCTCTGACTGGCAGCTGTAGTGTCGCTGGGCAGGAGAAGAGCGGTTGGGCTGTGTGAGGAAAACGTCACGTGAACGGCAGGAGCACGGCTGCCGCTTGACAAAGCGGCATATCGCAGGCGCCCGTGAATGAGGCGATGGGCAAAAAAAGCTGTTGCACAGCGCGGGACCACTCTTGAGGGATGCCAGCCTCCTGAGTGCTCATTGCTAACTGGGTTAAATAAATTGGGGCTACAATTCCTAGATAGGAGTCACTTTAACATTTTACTGCAGTGGGCCAAATCAGGGTTACACAGAGTGATTCTTGGTAGTCTTAAATCTATTTTGAAACAAAAGTATACACCTGGGCTTAAAAAAAGAAGACACCTGTACCATGAGTTGAAATGTATTCAATTTTGAGTTTGCATGCCAATATTACACTTTATATACATCACAGAGGACTGAAATAACCAAACTGTTTGACATAGAAACACACATAGAAACACACAGCTTTTCATAATTTTTTTAAAGAATAATCTTTATTAATGATGATGAAATTATGAAAAATATTAATAACATTCCACCCATAAGGCCAAAGAGGACGCTTTTGGTCATTGACTGCTGGAAAGGGCTACAGACATAGGAGCTACCGTACCTTAAAAACATATGTAATATCCTGCTAGGATATATTATGTCCTGTGTGATTACGTCTAGCCTATCACATGCTGCATCATTGGCATAAAGGTCCCGGAGGTTTACGTCAAGCGCACATTCGTCCCTTTTGGATCAAGATGGCAAAATAAATAAGTCAATATTTGTCATTCCCTTTCATTTAATTAGACACCAAGAGTGACAGTCACGTCACTGTGCGTTCCAACACCGAGGAGGGATTGGGATTAATCAAATTTACCTGACAAGGGTCGAGCTAAATGTTCTCTGGACCGCTATAAACTAAGAACAAGAACGGGGGGGAAAAGGACGAGATGTTGTTTAACACGTGGACACAAACGCAGATGCAAAGGTACTGAAAACGTATTATGACAAGTATGAGGAATACATCATTCCCAATGCAAATCCAGTTTTTGCTAGATACAAATTTCAAGAAAAGCTACAAGGTGTTAGC
This sequence comes from Salmo trutta, assembly GCF_901001165.1. Classification (NCBI taxonomy): domain Eukaryota; kingdom Metazoa; phylum Chordata; class Actinopteri; order Salmoniformes; family Salmonidae; genus Salmo; species Salmo trutta. The sequence continues at coordinate 61,827,748 of NC_042958.1, read as the reverse complement.
GAGTCCGTCAAGCATTTTGTTACCTAGGTAAAGTTTCTAGTTGAAGACTGTAACTATCCAAACAGTGACCAGATGGTTAGTCAGTTTTTGCTACGGACTCACCTAAAGTGCGTGAAAAGCTAGAGTCATGGCTCATCAGATTTTACTTTCTGAAAAGCCATAGACATTGCGCAATCACACAAGCTAGCACAGGAACAGTTGAAGACCATGGTTAGCAATAGCAACAGAGCTAGCGCTGCTACAGCTAGTCAGGCAGTACATGCTATTAGCCAAAGAGAACACGGAGGACACAGAACCAACGCAAAGCGTCAGAGCAATGTAAACTTTGCTGGGAGCAGCGGGGATATTGCACAGAGGACCAAAATATGTGGAATTTGCGCTAGAGAACACTATGACAACGAGGAACATCCAGCAAAAGGAAGGCAGAGCAACAATTGTAAGAGATTCAATCACTTCGCAAAAGTATGTAGAGCACAAACACAGCAGCCAGAGCATAGGATGAGAACTGTGCATGCTGTAGATGACATAGCTACAGAGCAGATGGATCAACTGTACATAGACTGTCACAAGACAGCAGATTGGAATAAACAGTGAGCAAGCATTTGCTGAGGTTGAACTTGGAGAAGAAAGGCACAAAGTTAGATTTAAACTGGATACAGGTGCCCAGGTAAACACAATACCAGCAAACAGGTTCAGGAATATGTTTGGCAGTGCAGTTCTCAAACCAGCAACACGTCGACTAACAGGGTACGGTGGTGAACCACTGGATGTTAAAGGTACATGTAAATTGAAATGTAGCGATAAGGACACTGCAGTCGTGCTAGTGTTCCACATTGTCAGTACACAAGCGCCACCCGTCTTAGGGCTGAGAGCTTGCCTAGACATGGATTTAATCAAACTGGTGTTGTCTGTCAATGAAAATACAACACAGAGTGAAACACAGAATGTAACTAACATTATGGAGGAGTTATCTGACATGTGCCAAGGAGTTCCCAGGAGAATGCAGCATCTGCATCGACCCCAAGACGACACCAGTCGTGTATCCACCACGGAGGATCCCATTCACGCTACGAACTCGCATGAAAGCTCAGCTGGACATCGTGGAGAAGGGCAAGATCGTCGTAAAGGAGACTGAGCCTACAGATTGGGTCAATGCACTGTTGGTAAGGGAAAAGCCGCTCACTGGAGAACTGATTGTATGCCTAGACCTCCAAGACCTGAACAAGGCAAGTCAATTCAGAGATCACACTACCCACTCCCGACGTTGGACGATGTCCCACCAAAGCTGGCTAGGGCACAGTACTTCAGCGCCCTCGATGCAAGGTCAGAAGAATCTACCAAGATAACATTCAACACTGTAGTTGGCCCGACACAGGTTCCCGAGGCTCGCCTTCGGCATCATCTCAGAGCAGAACGAGTTTCAGAGGAGGGTTGATGAGACATACGAAAGCCTCCATGGAGTATCAGCAATCGTCGACGACATCCTGGTGTATGGCCATACCAAGGATGAACACGACGCCAACCTAGGCGCCATGCTGAAGAGAACCAGAGAGACAGGGGTGAAGCTCAACCCAGAGAAAAGCATAATCTGCGTACCAGAGGTGAGGTATTTCGGACACAGGCTGACACAAGATGGCAAGAAACCGAGTCCGGAGAAGGTGAAGGCGATCAAGGAGATGGAGCCGCCGAGGAACAAGCCTGAGCTGGAGACCATTCAGGGGATGATCAACTACCTTGCCATGTTTTCTCCCAGACTGTCAGAGGTAAACGTACCACTATGTAATCTACTAAAACAGAACAGTGAATTTGTGTGGGACACAACTCATGACGTTGTATTCCAGCAGATGAAAGAGCTCATCACACAAGAGCCAGGCCCTGTACTCACCTATTTTGACCCCCACAAGGAGTTGCGGCTCCAAGTTAATGCAACCAAAAGTGGATTAAGAGCAGTCCTCCTACAAGAAGAAAAGCCAATCACATATGCTTCCAAATCACTGAACCACACAGAGGAAAACTATGCCAAAATCGAGAAAGCTCTACTCTTTCAGTGTAAACAGTTTCACCAGTACATATATGGTCGACAGGTCATTGTGGAGTCAGACCACAAGCCACTGGGGTCAATTCTCTGCAAGTCGATTGCAGCTGCCCCACAACAAATGCAACGCATGATACTACAGCTGTAAAAGTACGACATCATCATCATGCACCACCCTATGAAAGACATTCCAGTAGCGGACACCTTGTCCAGAAAGTCAATCACATACAATGACAACACACAGAGTGAGGGTATGGATACACAAGTACACACAGCTATCAGCAACGTTACGTTGAGGGGCAGCAAACTAACAGAAATCAGAGAAGCTACAGCTCAAGACGAGCAACTCTCCACACCGAAACAGCCCATTCAGGCAGGTTGGCCTGAATCAAGAAAGAAATGCCCAACCACTGTTGTTGAGTACAGGAACCACAGTTGTTGAATACTGGAACCACAGTTGTTGAGTACTGGAACCACAGTTGTTTAGTACTGGAAACACTGTTGTTTAGTACTGGAAACACTGTTGTTGAGTACTGGAACCACTGTTGTTGAGTACTGGAACCACTGTTGTTGAGTACTGGAACCACTGTTGTTGAGTACTGGAACCACAGTTGTTGAGTACTGGAACCACAGTTGTTGAGTACTGGAACCATTGTTGTTGAGTACTGGAACCACAGTTGTTGAGTACTGGAACCACAGTTGTTGAGTACTGGAACCACAGTTGTTGAGTACTGGAACCACAGTTGTTGAGTACTGGAACCACTGTTGTTGAGTACTGGAACCACTGTTGTTGAGTACTGGAGCCACAGTTGTTGAGTACTGGACCTACTGTTGTTGAGTACTGGAACGACAGAGACGAGATCTCTGAGCTGGATGGTATCCTGTTCAAAGGTGAGAAAATCATTGTGCCGCACACACTCAGACAAGACATGCTCAAACTCATACACGCAAGGCACATAGGAATGGAGAAATGTAAACAACGGGCTAAAGACATTCTATTTTGGCCAGGCATGGGAAAAGAGAGAGAGTCAATGGTAGAGGCTTATTACACATGCTTAGAGCACCGCAGCTCTTAACCCCCCCCAAAAAATCACACTCCATCCCTGAGTGGCCATGACAAGTCGTTGCCACAGATCTATTCACATAGTCCTCTCCATTCTATGTAGTCGCTGTAGATTACTACAGTAGGTACTTTGGGCTTGAGAGACTATACAGCACCAGTTCATCAGCAGTCATAAAAACTTAAAGCTATGTTTTCTAGGCAAGGAATTGCAGAGATTCTTCTTAGCGATAATGGGCTTTGTTACAGCTCAGCTGAATTAAAAAAAACTTTGCACATGCATAGGACTTCAAACATCACAACCAGCCCCCATTACCCACAAAGCAACAGGCTTGTGGGAAAAAAATTGTCCAAACAGTGATGTCCATGCTGGAGAAAGCAAGAGCAGAGAGGAAGAACTCGTACCTCTCCCTGCTGGAGAATAGAAAGACCTGCATAGCTGTTGGTAAGCAGAAGGCTACGCTCCATCCTCCCTAACACCGGTAAACAGCTGCAGCCACAGGTGGTGTCAGACAACCGTGCGTGCCAGGAGAGAACAGTACCAACGCAGACAAAAACTCTACTACGACCGAAACGCCAGACCACTGCTCTGCAAGCAGAAGACACTGTTCGCAACCAACAGCATGACACAGGACACTGGAAACCTGCCACTGTCATCAAAATGGCAGGTACTGAAAGGCTATATCACATCCAAACCAATGGGGGACAATCTTACCGCAGAAACCACCGCCACCTCCTGCAAACAAAAGAAAATGCACCACACACAAACATCCAACAGGTGGAGCCACAAACCGTTCAAACACAACCACTGGAAGTGGCTTAAACACAACACAGTCACTCTTGTGAGCCAACACAAGGTCTCACTACCAGGTCAGGCGGCAGGGTCAAACCAAAGACTATGATTAACCTGTAAATTGTAAATGGTGTAGGCGGATCGCTGCCCTAATGCACATTGTTCTACACACACTCAAAAAAGAGAGGAAAAGAAAATGTTATGAAAATGTTTTGTTCAATATGTTAACAAAGATTGTTCAATTAAGTAAATGTTGAGGTGTACATGTTTATCACAGGTTTTATCCTGAATGCCTTACTTACCTGAATCTTCGATTTAGCAAATACAAATGTTTTGAAACTGCTAACAGGTATCCTGAAAAGTACTTGGTAAAAGTACAGTCATATGTATACGGTTGAATTCAATGTATACTTACTTGTTATCTTTGAAAGAAGGGAGATGTAATATCCGGCTAGGATATATTATGTTCTGTGTGATTACATCTAGCCTATCACATGCTGTACCATTGGCATAAAGGTCACGCAAGTTTACGTCAAGTGCACGTACGTCACTTTTGGATCAAGATGGTGAAAGAAACACGTCAATTCAATATTCGTTGTCGATCCCTTCCCTTTAATTAGACACTAAGAGTGACAGTTAAGCGGAAATATAACAACATAGAAGTTACTTTTAGTAGATAGGAGCATCCTGAAGGACATAAGAACAAAGACAAAATCAGTCAATTGAAATAAATTAATTAGGCCGTAATCTATGGAGTTCACGACTGGGAATATAGATATGCATCTGTTGGTCACAGATACCTTAAAAAAAGGTAGGGGCGTGGATCAGAAAACCAGTCAGTATCTGGTGTGACCACCATTTGCCTCATGCAGTGCGACACATCTCCTTTGCATAGAGTTGATGAGGCTGTTGATTGTGGCCTGTGGAATGTTGTCCCACTCCTCTTCAATGGATGTGCAAAGTTGCTCGATAATGGCAGGAACTGGAACACGCTGTTGTACACGTCAATCCAGAGCATCCCAAACATGCTCAATGGGTGACATGTCTGGTGAGTATGCAGGCCTTGGAAAAACTGGAACATTTTTAGCGTCCAGGAATTGTGTACAGATCCTTGCGACTTGGGACCGTGCATTACCATGCTGGAACATGAGGTGATGGCGGCAAATGAATGGCACGACAATGGGCCTCAGGATATCGTCACAGTATTCAAATTGTCATTGATAAAATGCAATTGTGTTCATTGTCCGTAGCTTATGCCTGCCTATACCATACAATAAAGAGCCACCTCAACGACGTGGGAGCCACCTCAACGACGTGGGAGCCACCTCAACGACGTGGGAGCCACCTCAACGACGTGGGAGCCACCTCAACGACGTGGGAGCCACCTCAACGACATGGGAGCCACCTCAACGACATGGGAGCCACCTCAACGACATGGGAGCCACCTCAAAGACATGGGAGCCACCTCAAAGACATGGGAGCCACCTCAAAGACATGGGAGCCACCTCAAAGACATAGGAACTATCTTTAGTAGATAGGACCTATTTAGAATATGCCTTTAGTAAATAGGAGCTACCGTAAATAGAAATCATGTAAATAGACCGAGGCCACCTTAAACAGATCTCCTTAAAAAGACATGGGTCACTATAAACCAGACTCAGGAAGAGGTGTGATTTTAACCCCCAGAGTTCTGCAGGTATCTGTGAACTCTCACAGACATGTCATTAGAGCTGAATAAGGTTTTGGAGGGTGGGGAGGGGGTTTCACTGCACTAGACAGACAGACAGACAGACTTGTGCATACACCCACACTGACATTCACAGACCCCTTAAACGAACGTAAGGCCCAGTATTTGGGGGATGGGAAGGGGGAGGGGGTGAGGCTGGCAAAGACAATGTGGTGTTTGTTTGTATACAGTGCTGTCAAACCAAACAAGTCTGGCCTTTTCTACAGACCCCCCCCCCCCCCGGCCCACCTTCATGACACACACCGTATTTCACGCGGAAGAAAAGCAGGGTCTTGCATCTCATTAGGAGATAGAGAAGATGAATGATAATTGAACAAAGTCTACCATCATTGAATCCAAGTGCTTATGTCTGCTGTCGTGACCATGATGTATTGTGCAATTATTGTGAGTGGTTATAACAATCATATGTCAGGTTATGAGAAACGATGGTTGGATGTAATGTCTATCAATACACTATATGGAAGGTAAATAGGGTTAACTAGATAACATAAATCGTAACACGAGGACATTCATTTCTATGACTGCCAATGTAATATTACAACAGTTAAGGACGACAGAGAAACAAGACTAAGGTGCATGCAGCACAGTGGAGGTAGAACATAAATGAAGGCCTTGACTTTGCACAGGTAAAAAATATGAACTAATGCCTATTCCCCTGAATGATGAACAAAAACTATGTTTCCATGGCGATAAATACAGGCTAGATGGTGTAAAATACGAAAGCACACACACACACACACTATCTATCTATCCCATTGCTCCCGAGTGGCGCAGCGGTCTAAGGCACTAGGTGACAAAGATATCACAATCATCAAGCAGATTCACTTTCAAACAAAAAGCAAAATGTAACTTTATGGAAGCATGAAGCAGCGTGTATATTTTCTACAGCGGCATAAAATAGTATAGAATTAAATCACACACACCAGACACCCACACGATGACATACAAAAACAGTGGCCCACAGAGACGGAGTGAGATACAGAAAAGTCCCTCGTACACACACACACACACACACACACACCCACCCAATGGGTTGCAAGGGGAGCACAGTGACCGGTGTGGGTGCCGGCAGTGTGCAGTGTGGTGGGAGACAAGCCAACATCTGGCTTTCATATCATTTACTAACCGCTTTGTGTGTGATCCCAGTCATCCCACCAGCACGAGGGCGTCTGGGAAAGAGGGGACGGAGGTGGTTTGTGTGTGATCCCAGTCATCCCACCAGCACGAGGGCGTCTTGGAGAGAGGGGACGGAGGTGGTTTGTGTGTGATCCAAGTCATCCCACCAGCACGAGGGTGTCTGGGAGAGAGGGGACGGTGGTGGTTTGTGTGTGATCCCAGTCATCCCACCAACACGAGGGCGTCTGGGAGAGAGGGGACGGCGGTGGTTTGTGTGTGATCCCAGTCATCCCACCAGCACGAGGGCGTCTGGGAGAGAGGGGACGGAGGTGGTTTGTGTGTGATCCAAGTCATCCCACCAGCACGAGGGTGTCTGGGAGAGAGGGGACGGCGGTGGTTTGTGTGTGATCCCAGTCATCCCACCAGCACGAGGGCGTCTGGGAGAGAGGGGACGGAGGTGGTTTGTGTGTGATCCAAGTCATCCCACCAGCACGAGGGTGTCTGGGAGAGAGGGGACGGTGGTGGTTTGTGTGTGATCCCAGTCATCCCACCAGCACGAGGGCGTCTGGGAGAGAGGGGACGGAGGTGGTTTGTGTGTGATCCCAGTCATCCCACCAGCACGAGGGCGTCTGGGAGAGAGGGGACGGAGGTGGTTTGTGTGTGATCCCAGTCATCCCACCAGCACGAGGGCGTCTGGGAGAGAGGGGACGGCGGTGGTTTGTGTGTGATCCCAGCCATTCCACCAGCACGAGGGCGTCTGGGAGAGAGGGGACGGCGGTGGTTTGTGTGTGATCCCAGCCATCCCACCAGCACGAGGGCGTCTGGGAGAGAGGGGACGGCGGTGGTTTGTGTGTGATCTCAGTCATCCCACCAGCACGAGGGCGTCTGGGAGAGAGGGGACGGAGGTGGTTTGTGTGTGATCCCAGTCATCCCACCAGCACGAGGGCGTCTGGGAGAGAGGGGACGGCGGTGGTTTGTGTGTGATCCCAGCCATTCCACCAGCACGAGGGCGTCTGGGAGAGAGGGGACGGCGGTGGTTTATGTGTGATCCCAGCCATCCCACCAGCACGAGGGCGTCTGGGAGAGAGGGGACGGCGGTGGTTTATGTGTGATCCCAGCCATCCCACCAGCACGAGGGCGTCTGGGAGAGAGGGGACGGCGGTGGTTTGTGTGTGATCCCAGTCATCCCACCAGCACGAGGGCGTCTGGGAGAGAGGGGACGGCGGTGGTTTGTCTGTGATCCCAGTCATCCCACCAGCACGAGGGTGTCTGGGAGAGAGGGGACGGTGGTGGTTTGTGTGTGATCCCAGTCATCCCACCAGCACGAGGGTGTCTGGGACAGAGGGGACGGTGGTGGTTTGTGTGTGATCCCAGTCATCCCACCAGCACGAGGGTGTCTGGGACAGAGGGGACGGAGGTGGTTTGTGTGTGATCCCAGTCATCCCACCAACACGAGGGTGTCTGGGAGAGAGGGGACGGAGGTGGTTTGTGTGTGGTTGTGTGTGTGTGTGTGTGTGTGCACATGCGTTTTGTGTGTGTGTGTGTGTGTGTGTGTGTGTGTGTCAGATTATGCTTCAGTGATGCGTGTGTATATCACTGCATAGCTACACGCAGGTTAAAGAATTCTATCTATCTTTGTCTACGTGTGTCCAAAGGCACGCGAGTATGAAAGTTAAAATATGAGTATGTATGCTTACAATTCATTCCCACATATATCAAGGCCACATCAAACGGGAGTGTGTGTGTGAGCCACTATGAGAAGAACCATTATGAAAAGACCAGTAACCAGTGAGCGTCTCTCACAGACCGCAGCTTCCTGACCACACTGGGACGACCATTTCCACACACACACACATAAACCCACTAATTTAACAGTCACGGTCCTCTTAACCACAAGCCCTGTTCAAATGGTCACCACAGAGGCCGGCACAGAGCAGAACGGTGGACGCCAACCTACTATCTCAGGAACAAACATGTTGAAAACACACACGCAAAAACAAACAAACAAATTTATAGTCACTTACACATGACATATACAGTATATACCATTTAGCAGATGCTTTAATCGAAAGCGACTTAAAGTCATGTGCGCGTACATTTTACCTATGGGTGGTCTAGGAAAACGGACCCACAACCCTGGGGTTACAAGCGCCATGTTCTACCAACTGAATTACAAAGGACCACACACACACACACACACACACACACACACACACACACACACACACACACACACACAAATACGGGAACAGCTCCCGTGTAATACTTCCTGGTGTCCAGTCATACTTGACTAGACAAACTACGATGACAGATGGGTATGTGAGTAGCTCCCATTACCAAGAAATAATTACACTTGGACTTCCGCTTTGCTGAGGTCAGGACAGAGTAAGGAGGAAAGTCACAAGACAATACACAAACACACAAACAGTACTAATCTACATACTCATTCACTCAAACACCCACTCTTTCACACACACACGTACACCCTGAATTCTCATGATCCGAGACAGGAAGTTAGCTGTGGGTGAGTGAAGGGCATAACTAGTGTTATTCCTGCGGTGGACAGACATCAATTTTGAGGAAATTGCATCCCATTATTGGAAAGTGTTACCGGAATGTCAATTAAGGGGGAAGTTTTTAACCTCCGCCACACAAATAAACAGCCTGCCCGCTCCCCCATTAAAGGCAGTGTCAGCACAGACAGAGAGTCTGGAGGGTAAGGAGAGGGAGAGGAGGCCCAACCAGGGAGGATGGGGGTAGAGTTGGTGGAAGGGGGGTGGGAGAGACGAAGCACTTCTATCCCACAAAGGGCTGCTTTCTTTCCCCTTCACGTCTCCAGCCCCTCTCTCTCTCTCTCACACACACACTTTCTCCAGAGCTTCCTCCAGACCAAGAGCCAAGGCCCGGCCCAGTCCTGGCCCACTCAGAGTGATCTTCACATGGGCTTTGGATGGTTGGATGGTGGGGTCAGAGAGGGAACTGAAATGGATCTATATAATAACCACTGCTGGAGGGGAGGAGGTTGTTGTAAAGGGTGGAAGGAATCTATGGTGTTGTTATTGTACTGCGTTACTTCAAAAACACAGTGGGCAAATAAACTTAGTATGGGGAGAGAAACAGAAAAGGGGAGAGAGAGAGAGAGAGGGATGGATGGATAGATGGATAGATGGAGTGTGTGTGTGAGAGAGGTGAAGGAGAGGAATGGCGAGAGAGAGAGAGAGAGAGAGAGAGAGGGAAGAGGAATGGCAGCTATATGTCCCAGTCTGTTGCCCTCAGAGCAGTGTGGCCAGAGGGAAGCTGCTGCCTGGAGACTTTATAGGCCTTTTCACATCTCTAATGGGCCTTGAAATTGTTGAGATTGTTCTGGTGTGAAGGACCCTCCTCAACAGCACTACCTACCAGACTGGATGGGAGGAGAGGAGAGCAGAGCAGAGGAGATGAGAGGAGAGGGGGGGACAACACGAGAGGAGACAATGTTACCACATCATACGATCATGTTTACAGCAAGTCACTGACACGATTACTTTTTAAATGTTGCCTTTGTTTCCTTCAAAGGGAACGAAGGCCAAAAAGTTAAATATTTTAAGACATCACCCGACCGGTTTGATTTGGATCTAATATTGTCATAAACTGGAGTTGAGAGTTTCTTGGATCATGGAATATAGTGTAGAGTGATTCTACAAGGTCAAATGAAGAGAGAGAAAAATGTGAAAAGGAGTGAAAAGGAGAGATGGGAGGAGAGGTTAGGCTATGAGAGTTATTTAACAAATTCCCCTAAGTGCTTTTTCTGATGCAATCTCAATGATCCTCGAGATGCAGTGGTCTCAAACAAACCTGCCCCTGCCCCCAGCCGAAAGAAGATTAGAGCTGAAGAGGAGAAAAAAAGAGGGAAGGGGCAACCCTGTATCTACATACTTAATGAACACAATTTCACTGGGTTACCATCAGTAACCAAAGTGGCCACAGAAAACATTCCCATGCCATTCTTTCTTAGTCCCCTCTCTCTCTCTGTGTGTGTGTGTGTGTGTGTGTGTGTGTGTGTGCGCGCGCACCCGTATCTGTGTGCGCCCTCGTGTGTCTGGGAGAGTGAGTTTGACTGGATGTGCAGAAAATGTGCAATTTTTCTCTCGCTTTCTGGCTGTAGTTTTCAGGTCGAGGGTGGAGGGCCATCTTAAGACCTCTTTGTGCAGACTCTTTTCACACACATTAATGCGGTCCCCTCGGCGTAAGCTATAGAGCCGGAGAGAGGGACGGGAGGAGGAGGAGGAGAGGGGGAAGGACGGAGGGAGAAATGAAAAAGAGAAGAGGAGGTTGAAGGTGTGACAAGGGTAGAGTGAACCCATCACTCAGTGGATTTATGTAACTGTTACACCAAGGGTGATTTTCTGTGTGTGCTCGCGAGCATGTATCCGGTCTTACGTCTTAGACCCATTCCAACAGATCCACGGGAAGATGCCATTTCCATCACCATTAACACGGCCGTAACACATCGGGACAAGAGGAACGCCTATGTTAGAATGATGTTCATTGACTACAGTTCAAAATTCCACACTATTGTTCCCTTCAAGCTCGACGTCAAGCTCAGAGCCCTGGGTCTGGACACCTCCCTCTGCAACTGGATCCTGGACTTCCTGACGGGCAGACCACAGGCTGTGAGGGTAGGCAACACCACCTCCTCCACACTGACTCTTAACACAGGGGCACCCCCAAGGGTTGTGTCCTCAGTCATCTGCTGTGCTCCCTGTTCACCCACGACTGCGTGGCTTTGCACGCCACCGGCTCCATCATCAAGTGCCCTGACGAAACCACGGGTTGTAGGCCTGATAACCAACGACGACAAGTCAGCCTATAGGGAGATAAATGAACTGGCATTGCGGTGTCATGACAACAACCTCTCCCTCAACGTCAGAAAATATAGCAGGATAAAAGCAGAGGAGGGAACATGCCCCGGTCCACATAAATGGGACTGTAGTAGAGAGAGTCACGAGTTTTAAGTTCCTCGGCCTCATCACCGAGGACTTGTCATGGACCAACAACATCACCACTCTTGTCAAGAGGGTGCAAGAGCGTCTCTACTTCCTAAGGCGGCTGAAGAAACGTGGCATCTCCAAATACTTCCGCTGCACCGTCGAGAGCGTCCTGACTGGTTGTATCACGGCCTGGTACGGGAATTGGGAAAAGGGGATACCTAGTCAAAATGTGTCTTCCGCATTTAACCCAATCCCTCTGAATCAGAGGGGGGGGGGGGGGGGGTGCCTTAACCACGTCATCGGCTCCCAGGGAGCAATTGTTGTTGGGGATTAACTGCCTTGCTCAAAGAACGTCAGATTTTTCCACCTTGCCGTCTCAGGGATTCATACCAGCGACCTTTCGGTAACTGGCCCAATGCTCTTAACCGCTAGGCTACCTGCCGCCCGGAATTGCTCCGTCCATGACCACAAGGCCCTCCAGCTGGTGGTGAAGACGGCCCAGTACATCAGTGGGACCGTGCTTCCACCCATCCAGGAAACGGTGCCCGAGGAAGGCATGCAGCCTCATCATTGACCCCACACACCCCAGCCACCGTCGGGCAGACGGTATCGGAGCATGAGGTCCGACACCAACAGCCTCAGAGACAGTTTCTATCTACACGCCATCAGACAGCTGAACACTTTAACTGGACTGACCACCTGATCTGAGTTTCTGCACGTTAGCACACATCACAACTGCTGCTATTATACACTTGGCCCCCCAACCCACTCTTCTCCAATACACTTGTAAACATTGGACTATAAATTGTGCCTTCCTGTATTACACTTGTTGAAAAAAAGGTATTCTATTCTACTGCCATTGACTTTATGTTCGTATTCTTATTGTTTTACTAATTCTTATTGTTGTTGCATTTCATTGGACAATGTACACCATGCCTATCCCGTACATACAACGAATAAAACTTGAAACTAGTGTTAGTCACCTGGGGAGTGAGTCACAGTCAAGACCTAAGGGGCCGCACACCATTGAGTGTGCGCTACTGTAACCCAGACAGAATTCAATAGAGGCTGACAATGACAAAACACACTTAGTCTCAGCTTGAACAGGGACTGCAGGGCTTTGTGTGGTACGATACCGCCATCATGTGGCCAATGTTGTAACTGATTGAGCAGACGGGATGGAGGGCAGAATAAGTACTACAAAGAACCGAGTCGCTGCGGCTCCAGATTTTCTGAAACCTGACTTGCGAGTTGCTAAAAATACAGAGATTTCTGCCCATGTGGGATCCACTGGCCTACCTCTTTTCAGCTGCTGCTCAGTGCTCGGGCACTCCGCTGCCGGTGGTACACAAAACAATCAGAGCAAACGTAGTTCTTTGTGTTGAAACAGTAACGTTAGGATATAAATTGGAAACATAAGCACAACTCAGGTTGTCTAGCAATTTCATGTTCTTTGTTTCAGGAGGAGAGTTACAAGCAGCTATTTAGGCAAGCTATATGTAGCATACACAGCACATCAAACAAGCAAGACACAGACAAGAAGTCAATTGGGATTTTTTTTTCAACAGTGATTTTTTTATTTATTATTATTTTGTATCATCATTGCAAAACTCTGTATTCGTAGTCTCGGCTTTCAAATAAACGGCTTACTGTAAATTATACACAACCCTGACTTTTCATATTTATACACTTTGTTTCAAATGTGTTCTTGGTGTGTTTAGCGTTTTTATATGATTTTGTATGTACATGTCTCTTTCCACTGAGAAGACAGAAGAGCTCGAAGTAAGTTCAACTACTGAGTTATCCTCTGGATCCAAATACATTCTCACACCCGTTTCTTTTTTCATACTCAAAATAAAACCAATACATTTAAAGGGAAATGGGTAGTACTGACCTCTCTCTTTGAGCATATTTAGAGATCCACTATTATTAAATACTGTTGAAGAGGGGGGGGGGGGAGCACATCTGTTATTGGATTTTACAGGTACAGAAGACCATTCGTATGACGTGAATGTGTCCCCAAACTCGATTCACCTCAATGACGAGTAGGTGGGGTTGTCACCCAGTGACACCATCAGCGGGGGAGAACAACCGAAGGCTGTGGTCTCTAGTGAGCGACGCGACTGTGACACAGTTCCCAATGACTCATGCTGTACCACTAAGCCTATATCTTAAAGGTGAGGACCTACTTACCGAGTGAACATTCCCCTTTAAATCCCATCATTTCAGACAGCCATTCCATAGCGAGTAACTTTTATTAGCTTATATCTTACAGGCAAGGACCCATTCATCCATTGAAGACACTCCCTTTTCATAAATCCCATTATCTCAGGAAGCCATCCCGTTTTTTTTCTCTACACCAGACCGAGTGACTTTCATTATCTGCTCTTTTCTGGGCGTCAGCCTAGCGTACATCCTCTAATCTCTATTGCATCTGAATGACTTGGCATTAAGACTGGGGCTTTGATTGACACATCCGTATTGCATAAAGATTAGTGGATGCTTTAAACACAGTCCCGAAGGCCTCATAAAGATGTAATTACAGTGACATGACAGTTTTATGAATCACTCGTAAGCTCTCGCTGAGCCCGTAACATCAGGTGTGTCGCAATGGAGAGGTCCGGAGGTGTTTATCGACTTAATTGAATCCCTATAGCAACTTATCTGCTTGAACCATACACACTTGGTCCAGCTTACACCATACCAGTCCCCACCAATCATCATAGAGAGACAGGATTTCAGGACAAGTGATTCATATCTGACATGACCCATGGCCCAGATGGCATACCTCCAAGTCATCATATACTGTATGTGAAAACAGAGTAAAATACAATATGCACATTCTACCAGTTACTAGAGACGGTACATCCCTAGTTGGAGAACGTACTGTCTCGATGCAGGGTTTGGATCTAATTAACATATGGACATTTTAAACGACATTCTATCATTTTCTTTATGGTTTGGATACTCTTTTATGGCAATTTGACGGGCATTCCATAACTTGGTCATTATAATTGACTTATAGTTCTGGGCTTGGTTTGCAATTCATTACTGGGAACAGACATGAGATGGAGAATCTACACTGAGTGTACAAAACATTAGGAACACCTCCCCTTTGCCCTCAGAACAGCCTGAATTCGTCGGGGCGTGGACTCTACAAGGCTTCAAAAGCGTTCCACAGGGATGCTGGCCCATGTGTTAAGTTAGCTGGATGTCCTTTGGGTGGTGGACCATTCTTGATACACACGGGAAACTGTTGAGCGTGAAAAACCCAGCAGCGTTGCAGTTCTTGACACACTCAAACCAGCGCACCTGGCACCTACTACCATACCCCGTTCAGAGGCACTTCAATCTTTTACCTTGCCCATTCACCCTCTGAATGGCACACACACACAATCCATGTCTCAATTGTCTCAAGGCTTGAAAATCCTTCTTTAACCTGTCTCCTCCCCTTCATCTACGCTGATTGAAGTGGATGTAACAGGGGACATCAATAAGGGATCATAGACTGACCAGATGAAAGCTATGTCATGGAAAGAGCAGGTGTTCCTAACGTTTTGTCCAGCGCTAACAAAGCAGAACTCTGACACACGCTACTGACTTACTGCAGGATTGCTGCATGACAGCAGAGAAATAACGAACCAGCTACTGGACAGTATGTCTCCTACATAGATGCAATTACCATGCTTGACCATGCTAAGTGAAGACCGGCTAATCAGATAAACAGTCCACAAGTCGATGACAGTCCATCTTCAGGCTTCCGTCTTCCGCACCACTCTCCATTAATAAACACCCAGCTACAGTGTGCCTAGCTCTGGTCCGGGGCGTTAGTAAAGTATATTGAATCAAGTCATGAAACAAATTGGTCTGTGGCGTTCGGTGCATATCGATACAGGACGTCAGTAGCGGTGCCTGGACCAGAGCTATAGCGTCATGCGGCACAAACACACTGCGAATGCCACCCAGCTCCACCACTGTACGTTGCATAGGTCGACGTCAAATATCCAAAACACATCTCAAACCATCTATCTCGTCAACCAGCTCATTCCTGTTGTTTTCTTCTTCCCAGCCAAACCCAGGTTAGAAGAAGGTTAAAGAACTCACAGAGGAAGAAAGCAAACAGCTCAGAGCTCTTCCAAAGAGTGTTCCCAGGGCCCCGTATGGAACGCATCATTAAGCTAATCACCTCCGTAATGACTGTGCTAATTCTAATAAGGCCAGGGGCAGCCAGCACCGCCGCAGCCTGGTATATCCTGGGTTCTGTTCATTAGGCACCAAATGGAAGAAAACAGACTGAAACAGAGAGGGACTACATACAATTGGTCCAATAAACACTTTTTTTTGTGTTCTGTTGCAAAACGGTAACCTACGGTGTGTCCCGAATGGACACAATCCTGTTCTATTGAAGCTCACTGCTGCCTGCTACGCCGTGCTCTGCTATTGTTGCGCTGCTCCCTGGTGGTAGTGACAGGTATTGCCGATTGCTTTGTTACAGAACCCACTTCTTGTGTCAATGGGGATCCATGTGCAACGTAGGTCAGTAATGAGTGTAATCAAAGAATCAAGTGCTGACGCACTATGAAAACAAGCCACACACTGAAGCGCTCCATGGTGTGTATTAGACTACTGGGCTGATGGACTCCCCCGAAATGGGGCATAAACGTCAGGTCAGTCTGAATGTGCTCGCTTAAGACTTTCCATAAATGTTTGTCCTGGCTTCCTAAATGCTAATCTAATCAGCACAGCACACGTAGCTACTTGAATTGATCTCCAACGACTAGCGTCGTCTGTGAGGAGCCGTTTGAATGAGGTATCAGCATGGTCCTCGTCAGAGCCAGTGTGAACCTGTTGTGTGGTGTTCGGTCCAATGTCTCCTGTCTGGCTGAGAGGACTGGTACAGAGAGACAGGGGGCTCCTCCAGAGGGAACAATCCTATTTAACCAAACCAGAGCTTAGCAGGGCCCCTTTGACCTACGCACCATGAATATCAATCAGATCATTGGACGAAGGGCACCACTGTGATGGTACATCCTTGTCACAACAAGATATTAATATATATCTAGTTATGTATTTTTCTCCGTCAATCACTGACTCACATTCAGTGCTAAAATTCCGAGAATCAGCAATCAACATAGACTGGTTCATTACTTGCCACAGTGACTGAAGTGGACAGTAGTTCATTTGACTAATTAAGCATCTCTGTGAGTCACCATGACGCATACCGTTCCAGAGAAGAGGTTCGGTAACAACGTAGATTGGCACAAACAGATCGTCACATAGTCACAAATAAGTGTGTACCTTTCATTTTGAAGCGCCGCTCAGTTCTGGAGCGAAAGTAATCAACCATTTAGTCACAACATTACATAAATCAAACTATTTCTCTCTGAAACACACACACACACACAAAAACTATTTTCTCTTTCTCCTGCACACCAAAACAAAGAAACCAACCCATACCCCCCCACCACACACACTGCCAGTCTGGGGTGCCATGGCAACTCAAATAAATCTAGAGCTGGAGTCAAATCTGCTGCAGTTGCCTGTCTCATGCATTGGCCAAACATTCCCTAATTTACTGCTCTGCCTCTTATTGCTGCCAGCTCTGCCAAAACATCTCTGTCTGTCTGTCTGTCTGTCTGTCTGTCTGTCTGTCTGTCTGTCTGTCTGTCTGTCTGTCTGTCTGTCTGTCTGTCTGTCTGTCTGTCTGTGTGTAGCCTACAAAAACATGTGTGCTCTGTTCACAGTGGTCTATTTTGTTTAGCAAATGAACTTATGCTGACACCTTGGCTGTGTTACGCTCCAACACCAATACTGACACATCACAGGAAGAGGAGGAGTGGAGTGAGGGAGGAAGGGTGAGAAGGAGCGGGCTGCTGACAAGCAAAACAACCCTGGCTCAACACCGAGGAGCAAAGTGAGCGAAGAGGAAAGAACATCAGGACACTACCGCAAAATCTACATGTGACAACTGTGGCCAGGTCCGCCTCTCACATATTGGACTTCACACACACACACCCCAACCCATGGCTATGCTGTCGTCAGCCCTAATGGATGCAATTAGTGAAAAAATAAACAACCAGGCAAAAAAATGGATTCAGTGACTAATCAGCTGATCTGTTTATTTATCACAGACAGCTTCTGCGCATACTAATGGTATGCAGTGCACACAAGCACGTACATGCACACACACGCAGGCACAAATGCACGCACACACAGACACACACACACAAACAGTAAACTACGAAACAACACGGCCACCGTTTCTCCTCATTGATATATCACTTTGTTTGTCATTGTGAAAACATCTGCTTTTCTACAAAACGACTGCCTGGGATGTGCAAGGTGTACACTAAATGATTGTCTGCGGGACAATGAATGGAGCAAGCTGTTGTTGTTTTTCTCGTTGTTGTTGTACATTTACATTTTAGTCATTTAGCAGACGCTCTTATCCAGAGTGACTTACAGTAGTGAATGCATACATTTCATACAATTTCATACATTTTTATTTTTTTCCCTGTGCTGGCCCCCCCGTGGGAATCGAACCCACAACCCTGGTGTTGCAAACACCATGCTCTACCAACTGAGCTACAGGGAAGTTTTTGACGAGCTCACAAAGCTAAAGAGCTGCAAAATGATCAACAGAACAACAAACACAAAAGAGGTTATTACTGCTCAGCCTGTGTCTGTAACCAAGATGGCTGCCTGGCTTTTGGAGTGAGAGAATGTAAATGAGAAAAGAAAACTCACGTATTTATACAACATGTTGAAACCTCTTTCCATGGCTTAATCTTGGATGAAAACATTGATTTCCGCCTAAACGTAATTATTTTTCATGTGGTGGCCATAAACAATAACTGGTAATGTTGCATGGTTTTAGAAAGGTCTGGAACACACCTTTCTGGTAAAATACAGTTATAAATTGCTGAGGTGTACACACGTTGAGAATACAAGCTCAAGTACATAGTACAAATATTCTGAAAATATGTAAAATCATAAATTATTTTTTCCCTATTCAACAAACATGGGGCAATAGGGCTTGACATTACTGAAATGCTTTCTAAATATATACTGAACAAAAATATAAAACGCAACATGTAAAATGCTGGTCCCATGTTTCATGAGCTGAAATAAAAGATCCCAGAAATGTTCCACATGCACAAACAGCTTATTTCTCTCAAATGTTGTGCACAAATTTGTTTACATCCCTTTTAGTGAGCATTCTCCTTTGGCAAGATCATCCATGAACTGTAACTCAGTAAAATCGTTGAAATTGTTGCATTTATATTTTTGTTCAGTGTAGTAAAAATCAAATGATAAACAACTTTCTTATAACTGTAAAAAAAACATGATCATTCTCAGTGCTTAGTGACAGTACAATATTGGCTGACGATGGATATTTTTCTCCTAAACGTCCACTGAGCGACGTAGAGACGCCATTCCAATGTGCGCAGACTCGTTACAACTTCAGCTTTAAGCACAAAGTGTCTGTCTGTGACCAAGAGAAAGTGGTCTTGATTAAATTCTATGACATTATTTAGGCACTGGACCTTACAACGTTCACTGAATACTTTGTACGCCAAAATGTCAGTTGGAACCGGTCCAGAACCGCTCAAAGTCCCCTAAATAGGTGACATAACCTCTAAGAGGTTTTAAAACGACTACCATTGTTCCCTTTATTGAAATATCTGGTGGCAGAAATTAGATGTGGATTTCAAAAGAATGTCGTCTTGATGCGAGAGACAGAAATGTGTTCAGAATTACTAACAAAGTGTAAATTGTCCCTCACTCCTGCACTCATTGTCCTGTAAAAATGCTTTGGCACTAAAACAAACTCCTAGCAACCACTGCTGATTGGCAATTAATAATTCTATTCCACAGAGGATGGCATTTCACCCCTCCGCTTTCAAGTGGTAGTTTTTTATTTGCGTTAGCTCCCTGAACTTACGCCTTTAGCTTCAGCTCAGTGGGCTAACACAGTCCTGTATAGTGCACAGGAGAGCCCGGTTCAAACCCAGTCAGTCACATTGGTACTGTAAGTTGAGTTTGGTAGCGTATCAGCTTCTAGGGTTGTTTCAGACAGGAGTGGGTCAAAGGAGTTCCAACCCAGTCGGTTACACAAGGCTTGTCTAGACACAGAAATACAACTATTCTAATCCAATTTGTATTGCAACAGTATCGCTCCAAATGATACCGTGGCTTTAAAAATGTCTTACCCCTAAACACAGGCGACACGTCATCAGGTCCAGAGTGGTCCCCATCTCATTAAAGGGGTGTAGGACTGTCCGATTTGGGAATATCTAATTCACAATAGACTTTGTATCACAGAGATATGGTTCTCGCTAGCGGTTTCTTCTCAACCCAGTGATAAATTGGGTAATTCTCAGGCAACCTTGCATGTTTGACAGAGAAAGACATCCGCACACTCTCTCACACACCCAGACAGGCACCCCTTACAGAGGTCCCCCACTGACTCTCCTCTTCCATGGTTGGTGTCACGTTCCTTCTGGGGTTATTTGAGAACCAATTACAAAGTCTAGCTAGGTAATGATGGATCCTCTTACCAGATCTCATGACCACGAACAATAACGACACCTTCAATCTCGAATGACCACAACCCAACCCCTCTCTCCTTATGTCTCAGGTAATGGTCCTCTATAGTCTGGAAGAGGAGCCACATGGGACTAACCCCATTTGGAACATCCAACCTCCCCTTCTCAAATTAGGGTTGCCATGAAAGGTTCTGTAGATGACAGGTGGGAAATAATGGTTGTTAAGGGGTTGGTCTTGTGTGGCTCAGTTGGTAAGACTGTTTGGCATTAGCAACGCCAAGGTCGTGGGTTCATTTCTCGCAGGGGTGATCTGTACTGTAAGTGACTTTAGATAAAAGTGTTTGCTTAGTGGCATTTACAGTGAGCTCCAAAACTATTGGGACAGTGCCACATTGATGTATTTTTAATGCTCTGTACTCCAGCATTTTGGATTTGAAATGGTACAATGACTGAGGTTAAAGTGCAGACTGACAGCTTTAATTTGAGGATGTTGGGGAACCGTTTAAAATTACAACACTTTTTGTATATAGTCCTCCCATTTTAGGGGACCAGAAGTATTGGGTCAAATTCACTTATATGTGTATTAAAGTAGTAAAAAGTTAGGTATTTGGTCCCATATTCATACCACGCAATGACTACATCAAGCTTGTGACTCTACACATTTGTTGGATGCATTTGCTGTTTGTTTCTTTTGCATTTCAGATTATTTTGCATCCAGAAATGAATGGTAAATAATGTAATGTGTCATTTTGGAGTCACTTTTATTGTAAATAAGAATATAATATACTTCTTAACACTTTTACATTAATGTGGATGATATCATGATTATGGATAATCCTGAATGATCATGAATAATGATGAGTGAGAAAGTTTGAGAGGCAAAAATATCACCCCCCGTTATTGTAATGGTGAGAGGTTAGCATTTGTTTGTGCTTCCAACACACGGTTTGAAAAACCACATGATCAAACAAAGCTTTGGACGTCGTTGATCACGTGATAATGTCACTTACAATGTACCGATGCTCGTTTTTATCAGATCAGTAGCGCTTTTAAAACTGCATCGGAACTCTGGTATCTATTGTCCCATCACTAACTTTAATTACTTTCTACCTTGGTAATATTATATTTTTCTGGGTAAGATAACTATTTCTCAGATATAATTCTTCTGTTGAAGTTGTGCTTTAAGGGCGAGTGCAAATCAAATGGCTTGGTAGCTAACTTACCGAGTATCTGACAGACAAAGTTTAATCTCCTGTTTTTAACTCCCCATGTGATCTCTGCTTGTTGGATAACTTAGATGCTGACCAGACCACTCGCTCGGTTGCGTGCGTCCGCGTGCGCCATCGCACGCATGTTGATTTTGTTCACCCACACCAGACACGATCATGACACGCAGGTTGAAATATCAAAACTAACTCTGAATCAACTATATTAATTTGGGGACAGGTCAAAAAGCATTAAACATTTATGGCAATTTAGCTAGATAGCTTTCTGTTGCTAGCTAATTTGTCCTGGGATATAAACATTGGGTTGTTATTTTACCTGAAATACACAAAGTCCTCTACTCCAACCAACAATTCATCCACAGATAAAAGGGTAAACCGAGTTCGTTTCGAGTAATCTCTCCTCCTTCAGGCTTCTTCTTCTTTGGACTTTATAGGGCGGTTATCAATCAACTTTAAGGTGCATTACCACCACCAATTGGACTGGAGTGTGGACCTCAGTTCATCTTTCAATCACCCATGTGGGTATATGTAAGGAAGAGGCGGGACTTTCAGCGCATCAAGCATCACAAATAGAACCAAGTTCTATGTTAACGCCTGGCTACGCAGACGCGCGTTGATGCGCAATGATTGAATAACATGTATGTGTACATTTGTTTTGCAAACGCTCGCGCACGCGACGCGGGCGGTGTGGTCGGCATGTTAGCCACCTTGTCACCGACATAAACACTGAAAAGATGAATCAGATGTGTGTGGCAATAGCTATCACATTAGGTTGCCACCAGATAAGCTGGCTACGGTCGCTAGCTAGCTGCAGTGTCCAACCGTGCAGCTAGCTAACGTTAGCTAGATCAACCGGCCAGTCCGGCGCAGCATCCTGTCACTCCATTGCGCTCTCTCTTTCACTCTGGGTGTGTTTGTGTGTCTCTGAAATGTCCTTCTGTTTTTATGACGAGGCCTATAAGCACATCTGTCAATACAGTCAGTGTATCATCTTAGTAAGCTTTTTGTGCCATGTACTAGAAATCCATTCTATTGTTAGTGTCTTTTTATTTACAGCTTGTAGCGGCACCACCGAGGGGGAGGAGAATGGGCCAGCCAAGAAAATGAAAATCCCCTTCCAAGTGGAAAGGAGCGGTTCGGAAGAGAAGGAGGATGACGGGTAAATCCTTCCTTAGGGAGGAAAAAGATGATTGAGTTGACTATGGCAATTGATGTCTGCACTGTATGATTCTTACCTGGATACCGACCTTCATGTTTATTGCATGCTGACCTGTGTCTGATTTGCACACTAGTAACACGACTGACAGAGGAATGTCGATATTGATTGTTGTTTGACTGTTGTAACAGTTACCGGATTTCATTCGGAGAGGATAATTAAACATCGCACTTGGCGTAAACGTCTTTAGTACGCATTCACCATCACATGTCCTTGAAATGATATTGTGGAATACATTTTCATTAATGCTGTTACATTTCTTTTATTATTCCAATGTCAGGTACCATTTACCTTTTTATGAAATTGAGCACATTGATTGAGTCAACTTTGAATAAGACCGTAATTGAAACTGTACAGCCTATGGACTTTGTTTGCGGTCAGTCTTCTTTCGAGACTACCGGTGCTGGAGGACATCTGCAAAATGGCGCTGGCAGACTGAAATAATAAATGAATGTCAAATCAATTTCACTAAGTTCTTGTCCTTTTTGTTTGCTATCACAGTTTACCATAAGGTATAAAAAACGTACTAACTCAATTTGTAACTAGTACTAATTAAGTTGTTTTCTGATCAGATACTTTTCACTCTTACTTGAGTAGTTTAAGTAGGATACATTTACTTTTACTTGACAGAATCACAGTCTAAGTAACTGTCCTTTACGTATGTACAGATTTTCATTATTCTACCCACCTCTGCAAAATATACATAGCCTAACTATAAAATGTGGGGTGAGCATCCCCACTGGAGGAAAGTTGATTGATCTACAGTAGGACCTACATCTACGTCAATCAACTGATGGCCCAAAACAGCTCGTCAACTCAGCCAGGGAAACACAAACAGTAGCCTATTGTCGGTTTTCACACCTTTCGTCATGTGACAATGGATAGGCTAACAGGTAGCCTACAAAATGGAGCCTTTCAGAATAATCAAATATATTGCAACCAGCTGATGTCTCGTTAAACCATCAATACGTGCCAAATTCACCCGCACAACTGATCTCAATTGCAACCATTATAGGTCACCTCTTTACCGCTCCCTAAAAGATTATGTAGGTGTTACCTTATTCAGAGATCTACATATAATGATGAGATGCTCATATCTCCGTCCTAACAATGGGAGTCGTCCCAAAAGCAGGAAGACAGGTGACAAGTTCAGGTCTGCATATTAAGGCCATAGAAACGCATTTGAGCTTATTCTGGACAGATTTTGGTGAGAGTGAGCCTTCTCGCTTCGCCTCTTCCTCTCTGCCTTAGTCCTGCTTGCAACCAAAGTCTTTCAAGATACTGTGTGTTCGCCCTCTGGTTGGTATTGTCAAGAGAACGACGTGGTCCTTTCGCAGCCCTTTCCTGCAGTGAATGACCAAAAGCGCCGTCTTTGGTCTCATGGGTGGAATGTTATTAATATTTTTCATGATTTCAGAATTAATAAAGATTATTTAAAAAAAACAGGTGTTGTCAAACAGTTTTGTTATATTTCAGTCTTCTGTGATGTATTACATTTTGAGTTTGCATCACAATGTACATTTCAACTCTATTTCTGACATGGTACAGGTGTCTTCTTTTTTAAGCCCATAACCATGTGTGTGAGGTGTGTACTTTTGTTGCAAAGTAGATTTGTTTGAGACTACTAAGAATCACTCTGTGTGACCCTGATTCCACCCACTGCAGTAAAAGGTTAACAGACTACGGGTGATTTATCTATTTGACAAGCATCCGTGCAATAGAAATAAAGTATTTCCTCATTTCCCACAGCAAATCTAATGTGGAAATTTACCCAAAACATTGTATGAATGGAAACTAATGTTGGTGAAGCCTACTGTTATTATTATTATATTAGTTTCCTATTTATGTTATCCAAAAGTGTCTGGTATGGTCACTTCTTCGGGGGTAAAATATCCCTGGACTGTCCATATGTGAAACATGTCACTAAATCAAGTCAATCAGGGGGATTGAGTTATTTCTGTCAGAAGGGACACATTTGGCCCGAACCGTCTGGTTGTGTTGTAGACTTGAGGTCAATTTCTAGTTACTACTGTGTGCCCTGAAAGTCTTTTCAACAAAATCCTTAGTGTTCAGTCTTTATTGAGACTGAACACTAATTACACTACGTTCAACAGTTTGGGGTCACTTGGAAATGTCCTTGTTTTTGAAAGAAAAGCACATTTGTGGTCCATTAAACTAACATAAAATTGTTCAGAAATACAGTGTAGACATTGTTAATGTTGTAAATGACTATTGTAGCTGGAAACGGCTGATTTTTTTATGGAATATCTACATAGGAATACAGAGGCCCATTATCAGCAACCTTCACACTAGCTGTGTTAGCTAATCCAAGTTTATCATTTTAAAAGGCTAATTGATCATTAGAAAACCCTTTTGCAATTCTGTTAGCACAGCTGAAAACTGTTGTTCTGATTAAAGAAGCAATAAAACTGGCCTTCTTTAGACTAGTTGAGTATCTGGAGCATCAGCATTTGTGGGTTCGATTACAGGCTCAAAATGGCCAGAAACAAAGAACTTTGTTCTGAAACTCGTCAGTATATTCTTGTTCTGAGAAATGAAGGATATTCCATGCGAGAAATTGCCAAGAAACTGAAGATCTCGTACAACGTTGTGTACTACTCCCATCACAGAACAGCGCAAACTGGCTCTAACCAGAATGCAAAGAGGAGTGGGATGCCCCGGTGCACAACTGAGCAAGAAGACAAGTACATTAGAGTGTCTAGTTTGAGAAACAGACGCCTGTCACGTCCTGACCAGTAGAGGGTGTAGTTGGGTCAGGACGTGGCAGAAGAGAAGTGTGTAGGTTGGTTTGTTTCGTTTATTTTGGCCGTGTGGCTTCCAATCAGGCACAGCTGTAGAGGGTTATTGCTGATTGGGAGTCACACATAAGTAGCCTACTTGTCCTTTGGGGTTGGTGGGTAATTGTTCTTGTTTCTGTTAGTGTTTGCACCTGGCAGGACTGTTGGCTGTCGGTTTTCTCTTTTCTTGTTTTTGTATAGTGTTCACATTGTTCAATTATATATTAAATGATGAACACTAACTCCGCTGCGTTTTGGTCCACTCTCTCTTCAGACAGCCCTTACAACGCCTCACAAGTCCTCAACTGGCAGCTTCATTAAATAGTACCCACAAAACACCAGTCTCAACGTCAACAGTGACGAAGCGACTCCGGGATGCTGGCCGCCTAGGCAGAGTTGCAAAGAAAAAGCCATATCTCAGACTGGCCAATAAAAATAAAAGATTAAGATGGGCAAAATAACACAGACACTGGACAGAGTAAGATTGGAAAAAAAGTGTTATGGACAGAAGTTTGAGGTGTTCGCATTTGAGGTTTGAGGTGTTCGCATCACAAAGAAGAACATTCGTGAGACGCAGAAAAAATGAAAAGATGCTGGAGGAGTGCTTGACGCCATCTGTCAAGCATGGTGGAGGCAATGGGATGGTCTGGGGGTTCTTTGGTGGTGGTAAAGTGGGAGATTTATACAGGGTAAAAGGGATCTTGAAGAAGGAAGGCTATCACTCCATTTTGCAATGCCATGCCATACCCTGTGGACAGCGCTTAATTGGAGCCAATTTCCTCCTACAACAGGATAATTACCCAAAGCACAGCTCCAATCTATGCAAGAACTATTTAGGGAAGAAGCAGTCAGCTGGTATTCTGTCTATAATGGAGTAGCCAGCACTGTCACCAGATCTCAACCCTGTTGAGCTCTTGTGAGAGCAGCTTGACCGTATGGTACGTAAGAAGTGCCCATCATGCCAATCCAACTTATGGGAGGTGCTTCAGGAAGCATGGGGCGAAATCTCTTCATCTTTCCTCAATAAATTGACAACTAGAATACCAAAGGTCTGCAAGGCTGTAGTCGAGGATTCTTTGACGAAAGCAAAGTTTGAAGGACACAATTATTATATCAATTCAAAATCATTATTTATAACCTTGTCTTGACTATATTTCCTATTCATTTTGCAACTAATTTCATGTATCCTTTCATGGAAAACAAGGACATTTCTAAGTGACCCCGAACCTTTGAACGGTAGTGTATATTTCTGAGGTCAACCAGTGTGTGTGTGTGTGCGTTGGCAAACACTTACATGTGCACAGTTAAGTGAAGGATGACACAATCACAAATACTTGACAAATACAGTCATTTGAAAAGGGACAGAATTCTCTAGGTTGTCTTTTGAACTAAAAAGACTGATATCACATTGAGACCCATAACTTTGAGCCAACATTTTGTGGTGGTTGTGTGTTGGCTGGGATGATCTCTCTATGCTCTTTTGAAAGGAAAGACAGGAAGTTGGGTACTTACAAACTTCCTCTTGAGCTTGCCCTTGCCGCCGCGACTGCCTTTGCCCTCGAGGGGCGCCGACGAGCAGTAGTCTACCATGCCCAGGGGGTCGTCCACGGAGACGCTCTTGCGCAGGTATGCGGTGCGCGTGCGGAAGTGGGAGAAGGGCGATTGTGAGCGGGGGCGGGCGGCGGCACACAGACGCCCCGCCTCCTCCTCGCCCTCCACGTCGTCCTCCAGACGCCACAGATCCCCTGGAAGAGAGGGATGGCGTGAGGGGGGTGGAGGGAGACAGAGGGGAGATGAAGAGAGAGGGGGAAGAGAGAGGGGGGAGAGAGAGAAAGAGATAGCGAGAGAGACAAGTCAAGACAAATAAATACACAAATCCTCCCTCTCCATTAACTATATTCCAGATCATTAAGCAATACAGATATAACTCTGAACTATCGCTTTAGGAGGAGCAAAGTAATTTTATACCCCACCCCCACCCTTCATATAATTGCTTCTCGTAAAACAGAATATAGAAATATTCCGTGACCGTGAAGGATGTGACTGGTATTTTCTATGAGCTCTGACGTCACATGAGCACCTGTCAAACACACAGGAAACTAATATCTACTGACATCAATCCATCATCAAACATCCTGGACTAGCATCTGACTAGCGTTGACGCAACGCAACATGAGAGCTATAGTGCATGTCTGCTGTTGGAATCAATTAATCAGTGAGCGAACGCTGCTGTCTAACTTTCAGGGGGACATTATGTCAACTGTCTAAATCACTAGACTAGCATCTATACTGTTGACATAGAAAAGACACTGGGATCTGACGACACCTGTATATAAGCATTGTTTGTTGTCCGTGTTCTTTGTGCTCGGGATTTTATATATATCTTCCTCTGAACTGCTCGAATGCTTGTGGTGAAGAAAGGCCAATCATTGATGCTTAATGGAGAGGCTGGTTATTAAGGAACTTGAATAAGGAATGTCTGATGCTCCGCAGTCATGTCTGGCGCTCCGCAGCCAATGACACCGGTTGCTAGGCAACAAACATGGCACAAGACTCAACTCTGTCTGAATTTAATATTTGCACCAGAGATGGCACATATAAAAAAAAATGTTTTAAATAGGAATTCGGGGGGTGGGGGGGGGTGGGTTCAAATGGAAGCACTCAGTTACTCTGATGGGCTTAAGTAGATGGTTTACTTCTTTTTTTTCTGTGATCATCAGGAATAGAAGTAGGCTGGTGGGATTAAAGTGCTATAGGGCTGAAGGATTTATGCCGTGGTAAAACAGAGGTTGAGTGAAGAAACACATCCTGAGGGACAGGGAGACAGAGAGAGACAGAGAGAGATACAGAGAGAGTGACAGAGAGAGAGAGGCAGAGAGAAAGAGAGCAAGGCAGAGAGAGAGAAAGAGAGAGACAGAGAGAGACAGATACAGAGAGAGAGACAGATACAGAGAGAGAGACAGATACAGAGAGAGAGACAGAGAGAGAGAGAGACAAAGAGAGAGACTGTTTGCACATACTGTTTTGGTAAAAGAGCATTAGTCACAAAAGAAGAGCAATTAAGTACTTTCATTTCACTGAAAGTAAATGAATAGGGATTATCACATGGGGTCCTGATTGCCAGAGGAGGCCTTGGGGCTGTAGTCGAACTTTGAGCGTCTGATCGTACAAATACTGTGTACTCTATTTAATCAAACTGCTCTCAAGAACTTTCCAGGACACAACAAAACGTTATATTGTTCTGGTGCTGCAACAATAATAATAATCAATAACCAAATTATGTGAAAAAAACTGGTTTTGGATTAGCATTCTACAAAGCCTTGGCCCTAATACTAATAACATTCTAGAAAGGATTGGCCCTAGTACTAGTAACATTCTACAAAAGATTGACCCTTGTACTAATAACAAAATGGTATATAAAGCATTGGCTTTAGCAATAACATTTTATAAAGCTTTGGCCCTAGTAGCAATTTGTCACTACTTCCGCCGAAGTCGGTCCCTCTCCTTGTTCAGGCGGCGTTCGGTGGTCGACGTCACCGGCCTTCTAGCCATCGCCGATCCACTTTTAATTTTCCATTTGCTTTGTCCTTGTCTTACACACCTGGTTTCCAATTACTTGTTCATTATTTAACCCTCTGTTCCCCCATGTTTGTATGTGAGTGATTGTTTGAATGTAATACAGTCCGTTATTGTGGGCTAGATTATTGCGTTGTATTATTGATTCTTTGAGTAAATTACGTTTATTACTCATATCTGCTGTCCTGCGCCTGACTCCTCTACACCAGCTACACACAGGCTTATTACACAATTAGAGGTCTTCACGGGTCCAGGTTGACCCAATATACCCGAGACCCGACACGTGCCCGATTGGGTGCAGGTCTGAAATTCTAACTTGTCCCTCGGGTCAGGGTTGGGTCATGTTTAATTGTCATCGGGTCTCGGGTGTATGTAACTACAGCTGATAGATAAGAAAAAGAGAGAGAGAGAGAGCGAGAGAGCAGGCAAGAAAGAGAAGGGTTCACAACAACTGTTTCTGAATCAGACATTTGCTGATTTGGGCCTATTTCTCCTTTAATTTGGATTTTTTAAATGTGTTTTCTACTCTACTTGCCTTAGCCTCTTCATTCTTCTTAAATATTTTCTTTCTTTCCCCCTGCAGTCATACAGTGGGAAATAAGAGGAGAGAGTGGGGGAGGGAGCGAGTCGGCTCAGTGACTCACATAGTGACAGCTCCGGCAGGCTGACTGGCACAGGGTGGCCCTAGAGTGGGTTATGAAAGATTATACTGCTGCTAAGAAAATATCTCCCAAACTAATGCCTTGCCTGCATGCCTGCCTGCCTGCCTCTTGCAAGAACAATAAGGAAACTTTCAGGGAGCCTCCTGTTTCAAAGGGAAGCCGTGCTAGCTCGTTCCCTTTAAACAGCAAATACGCTGGCACATGAAAAAGCCCTCCTGACAGACACAATAATATCATCAATCACGTTAAACTTTCATATTCCCAAATGGAACATATCACCGAATTTATTAGGAACGACTCAGGGTGATGGCTCGGTTTTATGGGGACATATTTTTGGGGGAGAGTGTCAGGCGAGTCGGAGAGTCAAATGAGTCAGGCTGCTCCGACTTAGCCTCTGGCGCGCTGAACTGGCGACCCCTCCGCTCCTGCTGACGGCTCTCTGACAGTTGTCAGGTCTGCCGGGGAGACTGGGAATGTGGCGCGTGGGTGATAATTTCACAGAGAAGCCTCTGGAATGTGGGGAGCTGGTGTTTAATGCTGTTATTGTTTTGTGCCATACCTTTCACAGTGCAGCAAAAAGTCAAGTTTGGATACGACTTTCCATATACAACCAACATTCACTTATCTATTAAATGATTTTTGCACTGAGGGTGCTCCATAGTTTCCATTTGCCTTGCATTTAGGCCTATTTCCTAACTCTTAAAGTAGGCTATAGCCAAGCCTGTTGGCTGTAGGTCAAACTTTTGCAAAGTATGCCAGTCTTATCTATGCTAACGTCTATTTTACTTTGTTATCAGCAGATAAGACTTGATAAGAAACTATAAAATAGCTTCATGTCCATCAATAGAAAATATAGCCTATTGGAAAAAATTCAGACCCTTTCACTTTTTTACATTTTGATACGTTACAGCCTTATTCTAAAATGTATTAAATAAAGAATCTACACACAATACCCTATAATAAGAAAGATATATATATTTTTTGAAATGTTTGCTAATTTATTACAAATAAAAAAACAGGAATAAGTTATTTACATAAGTATTCAGACCCTTTGTAATGAGACTCGAAATTGAGCTCAGATGCATCCTGTTTCCATTGACCATCCTTGAGATGTTTCTACAACTTGATTGGAGTCCACCTGGTAAATTAAATTGATTGGACATGATTTGAAAAGACACACAACTGTCTATATAAAATCCCACAGTTGACAGTGCAGGTCAGAGCAAAAACCAAGCTATGAGGTCGAAGGAATTGTCCGTAGAGCTCCGAGACAGGATTGGGTCGAGGTACAGATCTGGGGAAGGGTACCTAAATATTTCTGCAGCATTGAATGTCCCCAAGAACACAGTGGCCTCCATCATTCTTAAATAGAAGAAGTTTGGAACCACCAAGGGAGATAACCAAGAACCTGACGGTCACTATAACAGAGCTCCAGAGTTCCTCTGTGGAGTTGGGAGAATCTTCCAGAAGGACAACCATCTCTGCAGCCCTTCACCAACCAGGCCTTTATGGTAGAGTTTCCAGGTGGAAGCCCGCTTGGAGTTTGCCAAAAGGCACCTAAAGGACTATCATACCATGAGAAACAAGATTCTCTAGTCTCATGAAAGATTGAACTCTTCCTCCAGACGTGATGCTTGGCATTCAGGCCAAAACCAGGCACCGCTCATTACTTGGCCAATACCATCCCTACAGTGAAGCATGGTGGTGGCAGCATCATGATGTGGGGATGTTTTTCAGCAGCAGGGACTGGGAGACTATTCAGGATCGAGGGAAAGATGAATGGAGCAAAGTACAGAGAGATCCTTGATGACAACCTGCTCCAGAGCGCTCAGGACCTCAGACTGGGGCGAAGGTTCACCTTCCAACAGGACAACAACCCTAAGTACTGTCCCTGAATGTCCTTGAGTGGCCCAGCCAGAGCCCGGACTTGAGAGCAGAAAACAATGGGAGAAACTCTCAAAATAAAAGTGTGCCAAGCTTGTAGCGTCATACCCAAGAAGACTTGAGGCTGTAATTGCTGCCAAAGATGCTCTAACAAAGTACTGAGTAAAAGGTCTGAATACCTATGTAAAATGTGATATTTAAGTGTTTTATTTGTAATACATTTTCCAACATTTCCAAAAAACTGTTTTGGGGTATTGTGTGTAGATTGATGAGGGGTGTGGCGGATTAATCAGAATTAGTTGGTTAACATAGATAATTAAGATGTCTTATCTGCATAATATGCTTATGTGATATACTTGTTATTAGAATGTATCCCTTTGGACTTTAGTGTTGGCAGTTGTACTTCTTCCCTCAGCTGGGGTTCAGTCACTTAGGGCCCAGAGAGGGGAGAGGTCAGACTTGTCTTTTACATGTCTCTGGTGCTATGCAGAATATCAGAAAGGGAAGAGGACAGGATGGAACATTGTCTTCATATGTGAATGTGTCTTTACCTATTCTAAAACCATGTGAAGGGATGGCGTGATTAATGGGGAACCAATTACTTGTCTCCATAATGTCTGTGCGCAAGTCACTCCCTCCTTTGGCATTGGGGGGAGGTATATGGCAGTGTATGGAACCATTGTATGTCCTCTCTGATGTTGCACTTATCCTGGGATAGTGTATGACCTAGAGACTCACTCCCCTCAGTGAGCTTGTCCAGGAGAGGGGTCAAGAAGGGGTTTTACTTGAGATGGGAGTATCTAGAGTTGACAATTGAGTTATGCCATTGGATGAGTTGGTGTTTTTGTGTTATGAAGTACCTGGAACGAGATTAGAACCTCGTCTTAGGGACCAAACTGAACGATAATTTATAGTGAATGCTATCTGGCTACGGGATACTCCTTTCTCATTATAAAGTCTTCCTTTGTGAACTGTTCCTAAATATCTGTGGTTTGTTATGTCGACTAGGTGGGTGTATCTTGGCTATAAAAGATCTTTGTACTTTTGTGTTGTGACTCTCAATGGTTCATTAGAAATGGTGCATCGTTGAAAGTCAGTGCTATTGCAAAGCTCTTATTATTAAAGATGTAGTTTAAGTATAACTCTGACTGGTGTGTGAAGTTTGTAACTCTCCTCATTTGGTAATACAGAAATTAACCACCACAGGGGAAAAACAATTTAATGCATTTAGAATAAGGCTGTAACGTAACAAAATGTTGAAAAAGTGAAGGGGTCTGAATACATTCCGAATGCACTGCTTGTCTACATCACCAGCGCTTGCCTTTTGAACTTCCATGTGTCATCTTCCATCTTATCATCTATCCAATCTAGAGATACCGGTTCGGGTGAAGGAAATATGCATTTGATGTAAAAATAGAACTTATCCACGACAGACAGACATGTGCCCTGTCTGGGAAGCGGGCGTGCTTTGTAACAAGGGAATCAGATATCAAAGGCGCCGGGGGAATTACAGAAGTGCGAGGGGAAGAGATTGGAAGACGTGTCTCACCGCATATCTGACAGGAATCAGACGGCTTCGTCAAGCTCTGCCTCCCCTCTGAACTGACGACCATCCGCCTAGTAGGCTACCAAATATACACAGCGGCAGCAGTTTTCTGTCAGTATTCAGACCGCCGTTTGGATGTGAAACATTCGAGCTAGGTGTGCATCACTGGCGGGAATGTCAGAGAGTCCTAGGAAACAGCGGGTCATCTCTCCAAAGGCTGCTGTGCCGTGTTCCGAATGCTTCGAGAGTTGCCGTGTATTTTTTAATACAGAGACACGCTTACACAAAACAGTTAGCTACCATCTTAACACATGTCTCAAGGTAAGTAAGCCTTTCTCGTTCACCAGACACTTCCATGCACAATTAGCCTGGGGAAAAGGTTAAGCACTATTTGTGGATATTAAAAGACAGCCCCCAAAAGCACAAGCATTGTGTGAAGCAGGCCTTTCCTGTGGTTGTGTGAGTGAGTGAGTGAGTGAGTGAGTGAGTGAGTGAGTGAGTGAGTGAGTGAGTGAGTGAGTGAGTGAGTGAGTGACTGACTGACTGAGTGACTGAGTGAGTGAGTGACTGAGTGACTGAGTGACTGAGTGAGTGTGAGAGAGAGAAAGGTGTTTTCTAACCTTCAGGGGGCAAAGTGCAGGCCTTGGGCTGATGGCTGTTGCTGGCCAAAGACGTCCTGCGAGGAGGACTCCCACCAATCAGGTCTGAGTGGTGGACCCTGGCCACGGTAGGGGACTGGGGGATGCTGGGTAGTGTCCGGGACTTGGCCAATAGAGGCCTCTGCAGCTTCCTCTCCAGCGACCTGGTGGTGAGACAAATCAATAACAGGTCATCAGTAATATAACAATACAATAATATGGACTTTCAGCAGATGTTCTTTTATTGACTTAGAGTTGATATAAACTGTATGGGGCAGCAGGTAGCCTTGAGGTTAGAGTGTTGGGCCAGTAACCTAAAGGTCGCTGGTTTGAATTCCGTAACCGACAAGATACATTTTTTTTGCTACCTAGATAAGCTTGCTAAGTTTGCTAATAATAAAGTTAGCTAGCTTGCTTAACATTAACAATATGGACAAACTAGCTGCATTATTAACATTGATACGGTTGTATTTTTCAAAAACTGTTATGTTCTCATATTTTAGTTGAGAAGATTCCTGTGATGAAACCGTACAACTCGGCTACTCTGGTAATAAAAGTTTCTCAAACTTTCCGACTTATAATTCCGACTTGGAGGGTCGTTCAAGTCAAACTTCCCAGTCAGAATCTAGTATTTCCGATTACTCCGACACCACATGAATGCCTCATTTACTCCAATTGCTCTAGGGACTCTGGTAAATGATGGACCCTGTCTCTGACCCCAACTCTCTGCAGGTGTCTTGGGGGGTGTTGGGATATGCAAGAAACACATTTCTAATACACAACTGTACAAGTGTCTAATAGGAAAAATTTAGGCACACACCAATTAATTATATCACATTTATGTGGCACGTGCTGAACCATATGATCCAAAAAAAGAGAGAACCACCTACCGATTTGTATACAGATCAATAACAATCATATTTACCAAGGTTTTCATGTCAATATAATGAAATAAGAGAGTAGTCATACGGTAGTAAATCAATATCTGTGGTAACACTATAACAAGTCTAATAGGCCTTACTCAGAATAATGCATTCACACAAAGCCACAATCAATATTAATAGGCTGTAACAGCAAAAACCTAGTCATAAATGTATATATGCCACTTAGCAGTCACTTTTAGCCAACGTGCAGTGAATGCATACATTTTCCTGTCATCCCAGATGGAATTGAACCCATGAACTTGGCGTTGCTAGCGCCACTATTAGGCAGACATGCCATTAGACAGTAGAGGCAATTGCCTCAGGCCTCACTTCATCAAGGGGTCTCATGAGCTAGGCATAAAAAAAGATTAAAATAATTGATCTGCTTGATGGCCCCCCATGCTGCTCTCGAGGCACAATAAATCAAAATCTGTCTAAGCTAGAGGTATGTTTCACTGATGTCGGCCTTTCACACCTGAGGAGGAAGGTGGCAGATCTACAGCGGTGTTTGTCAGACCAGGAGAAAGCTAAAAAATCGTTCTTCTGACGAAAACGTCTGTAGCGATTGAACGGTATGGCTTACAAATGAATATGACCCCTCTATGGAAAGATAAGACTCCCACGAACACGATGTTGTTTGTTCACAAGTGTCTGAAGGTAGTAAATAGGGCATTTCCACGTCAAAGGTATACAGGTAATTCCACTGTACAAATCCATTTTTTTAAATTCCTGAGCTTTCTTATATCTCGCAAATATAGGACAGACACTTCAAAACATACTTCCTTTAGATAAAACATTGTATTCTCTGTTCAATGCATTTCTATGGGCTAATAGCAGTAAGGCCAAATTCAATGTTTCATCAAATAATTGATTCATTTTTTTATATACCTACAGGGGTCCTAAAACTCTAAATAAAATGGCAAAATTATCTTTGGTATGACCATCATAAATCAATTCCATATGTTAGTTTAGTAGTAGTCTCGTGTTGCCATACCTCCATAATCACTCTTGGAGGTCTGGAGAATTTTGCTTTGCAAAAACAGTTTGAACGGTCTCCTGGGAGCCACATTTTTATTGGATGTTACATTTGTCACTCGTTTCAGGAAACTAGGCGTATGTCGTACGTCTTTTTTTTTTTTTATAAAAATAAAAATATTTGGGGGCATACATTCCTTCTGGAACATGTGAAACTTTCATGTGCCTTAAAAACAAAATACGAATGAAAACAAAATCATAACGAGCATAGTTGGTTTAGCCACAGAAAAAGTCAGGAACCTTCCCAGTAGCCATGATTGGCTGAGATAATGGATGGGCTGGACATGCCGAGAGATGAGTTTGGATTGGTCTGCCATGTGGCACGCTTCGGTCTATAACATGAAGTGCTTAGTATGTGTAGGTAATCTTTTATAAATTGTCTTTTTTGAAAGATATCATGAGGAACTGCACAAGTGTTGCTAAGGCTCTTCACTTTCTGGAGGACAGAGTTTTGAAATCAGTGGAATGCCCGGTGGAAGCAAAGTATGATAGCGTTTGAATGCAAATGCGGAGGGAGTCGAAAAGAGAACACAGAAGGCTGTTGTATAAAACACCTGTCTGGATTACATTTTCAAACTAAGGGCAACCATGGCATATGTGACAGAGAGGGAGAAGCATTCATCCATGTATACGGGTAAGAGACTCTAGCTGGCTACATTTCCAGATATTATGTTTCTTGGTTTCTAATTTTGTCAGAAAGTCGTTTTCATTGCAAGTTAAAGTGTACTGTTAGTTGGCTGGCTCGCTATCATTACGTGTATGATCTGTGTAGTAATATTATTCATATCTCAGAGCTATTTGCATTGCTAGTTATAGCCTAATGTTAGCTAGCTAGCTGGTTAGCTTTAGCTACCTGTAGATTAATACAGGGTAGTAACGTTATGAGTTGGGATTATGGTTAATTGTTTAGCTAGCTAGGTAAATAAAAGACTCCACTATGCAAGTAACCATTTCACTGAACCGTTTACACCTTCTAACAAGCTAGATGGTCATTACTAATTTCATTTTTATACGGATGAGATTATTGGTGTTAAAATGCAGCAGTTATGCTATTTTGGACCCCCAGGCTGCTGATGTCATGCAGCCTGTCATTTTGTGTTTATACTTTTTCATAACGACAACGACAAGTTTGATGTCGGACGACAACAGAATGTTCATGTCGTCACTCCGACAACTGTGTGTTAACTCCTCATCTCGACATGTCGACAGACGTAGTATAAACCAGCCTTTAGTCTTGAAATCTTTGGTTAAGGCTTAAGAGGGTGTTATCAATGCTGGATGGGTGTAGACAAAGAAGAGCTCCCCAGTAGGTGTCCCAAAACTTTAAGGGCCATTTTCTCAAAAGTGGGGTTACAAGTTTATCAACTTTCAAAGCAGAATTACTTTCCCATTAGTTCCTCAACTGCAGTGTATTATATACCATGTTCTAGCTATGAGTCTCTACTTTTATCCAATGTAAAAAAATCAATTTCAAATGTTGCTACATAAGACCGAATTGAGGAGGTCGGTCACATTTCAAGAGCCCTCCCCCCACATGCCCGTTGCTGCTATGCGTTATGTTTATCAGTGTTTTCAGACTGGGAAGGACACATTTTGCAGAGAGTTGTTCCATATGCTAGTTTGCAACATTGTAAAAAATGGAAGAAAAACTGAATTCTGCTTTGTCAGAAGTGTGCTCTATACACAAAATCGACATACATCAACATATTTTGATGTGGTTTTAAAAGAACAATCAGCGATTTCCCAGCCATCCTCACCATAGACTGTAAAAAGAATTGTCACGCACTGTTGCACCTACGACACTAATCTAGTGAGCACTATTGGGGCTCCGCTCAAGCAAGGCATTTGATTGATTTGATGTGTAGCGAGGCTTCACTGATTTACACCGGTTCTCCCTCCCTATTTAGCTATTTGTCTGCCATGAACTTCCCCAGGCTTCCCCATATTAGGGAAGCCTGGTTCTCAACGAGTCTATCTTAGTGGAAACCCAGCCCCTGGCCCTTAGACTCTAGGGGGATACAATACACATTTCTTGAGTAAAAAGACAGGTGCTGATGATAATACTGCCATCGTCGTGGAGACAGAGGCAGAGGACATGTATGTGTTGCCCATCTATCTGATGCTGTCTGGACAAAAAGAGTTTTGCTCAATCGGATGCTTTCTCCGGTGAGATAGTCTCAGCCACTTGTGAACTGAAGAAAAATTGGCGGGTGTTCAGATGTGGCGGGGCTGTTCAGATGTGGAAATATTTTGGTAACCTACTTTTTGAAATGATTTGTTTGACAATCGGATGAAAACATCATGACTGGTTGTGTTCAATGGCACATTAAAATGTAATACATTTGTACAGTTAAATTGTGTCTTTACTATAAAACCCATCAAAAAATGTTATAGGAGGGGCGGCGGGGATGGAGGAGGAGCTCAGACTGGCCTTTGCCTGTGGCCTCCAAATCACTAAGTCCACGCTTGGGTAGCGCCATGCTCTCACACACTCAGCCAAACAGGACCATACATGTCAGTCATGCTAATTATCTCCAAAGAAGCTGTCAAAACACAAATCTAACTTAATTAAATTCTGAGAAATGTCAAAGTCACGTCCCCTATGTGCAGGCTAGTAGTGTTTCTCAACCTCTGGTCCATGGATGGACCCGGCGTCGAACCATGAGATGTTGCTGACCACCCCAAGATGAGACGCTGACATACATTTGGCCAGTTCTACAGTGCTACTTTTATATGGTGCCCCAAGGAGGAAGTCCCAAGGTTGTGAAACACTGGGCTGATACGCCTTGTTGTGTGCCAACCGAAGTATGTCAGTGCTCAGAGCGAACAATATTATAGTAAGAACACTTTGTTCTTGGTCAGTATAGAATATTCAAGTTCATTTGATTAAATCATGGCAGAATACAGTTGAACATAGTTGAACTGAACAATTGAAGAAGAAGAAGAAAATCTGTTAGATCTGTACATTTAGGTAACATTTGTTGCGCCCAAACTGTCTGTGGCGTATGCTGGGTAATGTATTCCGTCTTAATGCAATATTTACACTGACCTTCTGAAGGGAATGCTCCCCAAACACAACTAATGAGGGACTGTGCTCTGTCCAAATGTCACATTATTGCATGAGAAGGCACTGAGTGAATACTGCACATCAATCCACACTTCACTATGGCTACGGTAGTGACTAAAGGAATACCTACATGAGAATGCTGTTCATTGACTACAGCTCACTGCTCAACACCATAGTGCTCTCGAAGCTCATCACTAAGCTAAGGATCCTGGGACTGAACACCTCCCTCTGCAACTGGATCCTGGACTTTCTGACTGGCCGCCCCCAGGTGGTGAGGGTAAGCAACAACACATCCGCCACGCTGACCCTCAACACGAGGGTTCCTCAAGGGTGCGCGCTTAGTCCCCTCCTGTACTCCCTCTTCACCCATGACTGCGTGGCCACACACAACTCCAACACCATCATTAAGTTTGCTGATGACACAACAGGGGTAGGCCTGATCACCGACTACGATGAGCCTTTAGGGAGGAGGTCAGATACCTGGTAGTGTGGTGCTAGGACAACAACCTCTCCTTCAACATGAGTAAGACAAAGGAGCTGATCATGGACAACAGGAAACGGAGGGCCGAGCATGCCCCCATTCACATCGAAGTGGAGTGGGTAGAGAGCTTCAAGTTACTCGGTGTCCACATCACTAAGGATCTATCATGGTCCAAACACACCAACACAACGCCTCTTCCTCCTCAGGATGCCTAAAACATTTGGCATGGGCCCTCAGATCCTCAAAAAGTTCTACAGCTGCACCATCGAGAGCATCTTCACTGGCTGCATCACCTCTTGGTATGGCAACTCCTTGGCATCCGACCACAAGTTTCTACAGAGGGTAGTGTGTACGGCCCCGTACATCACTGGGGCCGAGCTCCCTGCCATCCAGGACTTCGATACCAGGCGGTGTTAGAGGAAGGCACAAAGAATTGTCAAAGACTCCATCCATCCATTTACACTCACCACATACGCTGCTGCTACTGTTAATTTACTATCCTTTTGCTTAGTCACTTTACCCATACCTAAGTACAGTGCATTGCTACCTCAATTACCTCGTACCCCTGCACATCGACTCAGTACTGGTACTCCCTGTATTTAGCCATGTTATTTTGTACTCCCTATATACTCTATAGCCATGTAATTTTCTACTCCCTATATACTGTGTATAGCCATGTTATTTTCTAATCCCTATATACTGTATAGACATGTTATTTTCTACTCCCTATATACTGTATAGCCATGGTATTTTCTACTCCCTATACACTGTACAGTATATAGCCATGTTATTTTCTACTCCCTATACACTGTACTGTATATAGCCATGTTATTTTCTACTCCCTATATACTGTATTTTTGGACACCGATTTGGCCGATTATTTTTATTTTATTACACCTTTATTTACCTAGGCAAGTCAGTTAAGAACCCATTCTTATTTTGAATGACGGCCTAGGAACGGTGGGTTGTCAGCTCGGGGATTCAATCTTGCAACCTTACGGTTTACTAGTCCAACGCTCTAACCACCTGCCTTACATTGCACTCCACGAGGAGCCTGCCTGTTACGCGAATGCAGTAAGAAGCCAAGGTAAGTTGCTAGCTAGCATTAAACTTATCTTATAAAAAACAATCAATCAATCATAATCACTAGTTAACTACATATGGTTGATGATATTACTAGTTTATCTAGCGTGTCCTGCGTTGCATATAATCGATGCGGTGCGCATTCGCAAAAAAGGACTGTCGTTGCTCCAACGTGTACCTAACCATAAACATCAATGCCTTTCTTAAAATCAATACACAAGTATATATTTTTAAATCTGCATATTCAGTTAATATTGCCTGCTAACATTAATTTCTTTTAACTAGGAAAATTGTGTCACTTCTCTTGCAACAGAGTCAGGGTATATGCAGCAGTTAGGGCCGCTTGGCTCGTTGCGATCTGTGTGAAGACTATTTCTTCTTAACAAAGACAGCCAACTTCGCCAAACGGGGGATGATTTAACAAGCTAGCAGGCAGGTTAGCAGGCAATATTAACCAGGTGAAATTGTGTCACATCTCTTGCGCTCATTGCACGCAGAGTCAGGGTATATGCAACAGTTTGGGCCGCCTGGCTCGTTGCGAACTAATTTGCCAGAATTTTACGTCATTATGACATAACATTGAAGGTTGTGCAATATAACAGGAATATTTAGACTTAGGGATGCCACCCGTTAGATAAAATACGGAACGGTTCCGTATTTCCCTGAAAGAATAAACGTTTTGTTTTCGAGATGACAGTTTCCGGATTCGACCATATTAATGACCTAAGGCTCGTATTTCTGTGTGTTCTTATGTTAGAATTAAGTCTATGATTTGATAGAGCAGTCTGACAGAGCGATGGTA
Organism: Salmo trutta; assembly: GCF_901001165.1. Taxonomy (NCBI): domain Eukaryota; kingdom Metazoa; phylum Chordata; class Actinopteri; order Salmoniformes; family Salmonidae; genus Salmo; species Salmo trutta. Next base: position 61,786,541 of record NC_042958.1, on the reverse strand, counting down.
GGCACCAGCAGGCTCGTAAGCATTCATTCAAACAGCACTTAGTGCGTTTTGCCAGCAGCTCTTCGACATGCTTCAAGCATTGCTCTGTTTATGACTTCAAGCCTATCAACTCCCGAGATTAGGCTGGTGTAACCGATGTGAAATGGCTAGCTAGTTAGCGGGGTGCGCGCTAATAGCGTTTCAAACGTCACTCGCTCTGAGACTTGGAGTAGTTTTCTCCCTTGTTCTGCATGGGTAACGCTGCTTCGAGGGTGGCTGTTGTTGATGTGTTCCTGGTTCGAGCCCAGGTAGGAGCGAGGAGAGGGACGGAAGCTATACTGTTACACTGGCAATACTAAAGTGCCTATAAGAACATCCAATAGTCAAAGGTATATGAAATACAAATCATATAGAGAGAAATAGTCCTATAATTCCTACAATAATAACTACAACCTAAAACTTCTTACCTGGGAATATTGAAGACTCATATTAAAAGGAACCACCAGCTTTCATATGTTCTCATGTTCTGAGCAAGGAACTTAAACGTTAGCTTTCTTACATGGCACATATTGCACTTTTACTTTCTTCTCCAACACTTTGTTTTTGCATTATTTAAACCAAATTGAACATGTTTCATTATTTATTTGAGGCTAAATTGATTTTATTGATGTATTATATTAAGTTAAAATAAGTGTTCATTCAGTATTGTTGTAATTGTCATTATTACAAATAAAAAATAATAATCAAAAAAAATATATATAATAATAAATAAAATCGGCAGATTAATCTAATTCGTTTTTTTTGGCCCTCCAATAATCGGTATCGGCAGTGAAAAATCATAATCGGTCGACCTCTACCCTATACATGTAAGGGGTGTGTACTGGCGGCAGAGAAGTCAGACGCAGGAGAGTAAAAACTGTTTCCAACGGCACAGTTTAATAATAAAACCCACCGGAAAACAGAACAATTAATAAATGGGTACAAAACCCGACGCACACCAGACATAACGTGCACAAGCACTTACAATAAACAATTCCGGACAAGTACATGGGGGGAACAGAGGGTTAAATACACAACATGTAATGAATGGAATTGGAACCAGGTGTGTGGGAAGCCAAGACAAAACAAATGGAAAATGAAAGGTGGATCGGCAACGGCTAGAAGACCGGTGACGTTGACCGCCGAACGTCGCCCGAACAAGGAGAGGGACCGACTTCGGAGGAAGTCGTGACAATACACTGTACTGTATTTAGCCATGTTATTTTCCACTCCCTATATAGTGTATATGTAACGCCCGTCGTAGGAAGTGGACCAAAATGCAGCGGGTGCCTCTGGCTGAAGCGCATTGCTGTAGACCTCGGGCTGAAGCCCCTCGCTGTAGACCTCGGGCAGAAGGACGATTCTGGGAGCTCCGGACTGTAGGCCGACTCTGGGAGCTCCGGGCTGTAGGCCGTCTCACTCGGTTCCGGACTGTAGGCCATCTCTAGACGGGGCACTGTCGCCGGACACTCTGGACGGGGTACTGTTGCCGGAAGCTCTGGACGGGGTACTGTCGTCGGAAGCTCTGGACGGGGACTGCGCACTGAAAGCCTGATGCGTGGGGCTGGTAGTGGAGGTACCAGACTGGAGACACGCACCCCAAGGCTAGTGCGAGGAGCAGGAACAGGACGAGTTGGACTGGGCTGACGCACTGGAAGCCTGGTGCGTGGTGCTGGTAGTGGAGGTACCAGACTGGAGACACGCACCTCAGGGCTAGTGCGAGGAGTGGGAACAGGATACACTGGGCCGTGAAGGCGCACTGGCGGACTCGAGCACAGTACTGGCACCACCCTTACTGGCTGGATGCCCGCTTCCCCCTGGCAAATGCGGGGTGCTGGCAGCTCGCACACCGACTTGGGAATGCTCGGCCTCGATGCCGTGCGCATCACTCCATAGCACGAGACCTGACCAGTAATAGGCTGCCTCCGATAAGCACGGGGAGTTGGCTTGGGGCTTAACCCTGGCCCAGCCAAACTACCCATGTGCCCCCCCAAAAAACTTCTTGGGGCTGCCTCTCAGGCTTAAATGCCAACCGTGTGTATAGAGCCTCATACCGGTGCCACTCCGCCTTGGCTGCCTCTATCTCCTCCGGTGGGCGACAATATTCCCCAGCCTGGTGCCACGGTCCAGCCCCGTCCAGGATCTCCTCCCATGTCCAAGTTTCCGTATAGTCCATATAATTCCTTTGTAGCTCCTTCCCCTGCTGCTTGGTCCGTTGTTGGTGGGAAGTTCTGTAACGGCCGTCGTAGGAAGTGGACCAAAATGCAGCGGGTACGTGAATGCTCATCTTTATTTTATGACGCACACTATACAAAAACAACAAAACGAAAAAACGACCGCCAGCTAAACCGTAATGCAGGCTAAACATAGCAGTGCACAAACAACCTCCCACAATTCCCATAACAAACACACCCCTATACATAGGACCTTCAATCAGAGGCAACGAGGAACAGCTGCCTCCAATTGAAGGCCCAATCCCAATTAACTAAACATAGACTAGACTGAACATAGAAATACACTAACATAGAACATAGACCAATACCCCGGAAACTCTAAACAAACACCCCTCTACATAAACACACACCCCGAACCACATAAAACAAATACCCCCCTGCCACGTCCTGACCAAACTACAATAACAAATGACCCCTTTACTGGTCAGAACGTGACAGTATATAGCCATGTTATTTTCTACTCCCTATATACTCTATAGCCATGTTATTTTCTACTCGCTATATTCGGTGTATATAGCCATGTTATTTTCTACTCCCTATATTCTGTATATAGCCATGTTATTTTCTACTCCCTATATACTGTATACAGCCATGTTATTTTCTACTCCCTATATACTATATAGCCATGTTATTTTCTACTCCCTATATACTCTATAGCCATGTTATTTTCTACTCGCTATATTCGGTGTATATAGCCATGTTATTTTCTACTCCCTATATTCTGTATATAGCCATGTTATTTTCTACTCCCTATATACTGTATATAGCCATGTTATTTTCTACTCCCTATATACTATATAGCCATGTTATTTTCTACTCCCTATATACTATATAGCCATGTTATTTTCTACTCCCTATATTCTGTATATAGCCATGTTATTTTCTACTCCCTATATACTGTATATAGCCATGTTATTTTCTACTCCCTATATACTCTATAGCCATGTTATTTTCTACTCCCTATATACTGTATATAGCCATGTTATTTTCTACTCCCTATATACTGTATATAGCCATGTTATTTTCTACTCCCTATATACTGTATATAGCCATGTTATTTTCTACTCCCTATATACTGTGTATAGCCATGTTATTTTCTACTCCCTATATACTGTATATAGCCATGTTATTTTCTACTCCCTATATACTGTATATAGCCATGTTATTTTCTACTCCCTATATACTGTATATAGCCATGTTATTTTCTACTCCCTATATACTGTATATAGCCATGTTATTTTCTACTCCCTATATACTGTATATAGCCATGTTATTTTCTACTCCCTATATACTGTATATAGCCATGTTATTTTCTACTCCCTATATACTGTATATAGCCATGTTATTTTCTACTCCCTATATACTGTATATAGCCATGTTATTTTCTACTCCCTATATACTGTATATAGCCATGTTATTTTCTACTCCCTATATACTGTGTATAGCCATGTTATTTCTACTCCCTATATACTGTATATAGCCATGTTATTTTCTACTCCCTATATACTCTATAGCCATGTTATTTTCTACTCCCTATATACTGTATATAGCCATGTTATTTTCTACTCCCTATATACTGTATATAGCCATGTTATTTTCTACTCCCTATATACTGTATATAGCCATGTTATTTTCTACTCCCTATATACTCTATAGCCATGTTATTTTCTACTCCCTATATACTGTATATAGCCATGTTATTTTCTACTCCCTATATACTGTATATAGCCATGTTATTTTCTACTCCCTATATACTGTATATAGCCATGTTATTTTCTACTCCCTATATACTGTATATAGCCATGTTATTTTCTACTCCCTATATACTGTATATAGCCATGTTATTTTCTACTCCCTATATACTGTATATAGCCATGATATTTTCTACTCCCTATATACTCTATAGCCATGTTATTTTCTACTCCCTATATACTATATAGCCATGTTATTTTCTACTCCCTATATACTGTATATAGCCATGTTATTTTCTACTCCCTATATACTCTATAGCCATGTTATTTTCTACTCCCTATATACTGTATATAGCCATGTTATTTTCTACTCCCTATATACTGTATATAGCCATGTTATTTTCTACTCCCTATATACTGTATATAGCTGTGTTATTTTCTACTCCCTATATACTCTATAGCCATGTTATTTTCTACTCCCTATATACTGTATATAGCCATGTTATTTTCTACTCCCTATATACTGTATATAGCCATGTTATTTTCTACTCCCTATATACTGTATATAGCCATGTTATTTTCTACTCCCTATATACTCTATAGCCATGTTATTTTCTACTCCCTATATACTATATAGCCATGTTATTTTCTACTCCCTATATACTGTATATAGCCATGTTATTTTCTACTCCCTATATACTATATAGCCATGTTATTTTCTACTCCCTATATACTATATAGCCATGTTATTTTCTACTCCCTATATACTGTATATAGCCATGATATTTTCTACTCCCTATATACTGTGTATAGCCATGTTATTTTCTACTCCCTATATACTGTATATAGCCATGTTATTTTCTACTCCCTATATACTGTATATAGCCATGTTATTTTCTACTCCCTATATACTCTATAGCCATGTTATTTTCTACTCCCTATATACTGTATATAGCCATGTTATTTTCTACTCCCTATATACTGTATATAGCCATGTTATTTTCTACTCCCTATATACTGTATATAGCCATGTTATTTTCTACTCCCTATATACTGTATATAGCCATGTTATTTTCTACTCCCTATATACTGTATATAGCCATGTTATTTTCTACTCCCTATATACTGTATATAGCCATGTTATTTTCTACTCCCTATATACTGTATATAGCCATGTTATTTTCTACTCCCTATATACTGTATATAGCCATGTTATTTTCTACTCCCTATATACTCTATAGCCATGTTATTTTCTACTCCCTATATACTCTATAGCCATGTTATTTTCTACTCCCTATATACTGTATATAGCCATGTTATTTTCTACTCCCTATATACTCTATAGCCATGTTATTTTTTACTCCCTATATACTCTATAGCCATGTTATTTTCTACTCCCTATATACTCTATAGCCATGTTATTTTCTACTCCCTATATACTGTATATAGCCATGTTATTTTCTACTCCCTATATACTGTATATAGCCATGTTATTTTCTACTCCCTATATACTCTATAGCCATGTTATTTTCTACTCCCTATATACTCTATAGCCATGTTATTTTCTACTCCCTATATACTGTATATAGCCATGTTATTTTCTACTCCCTATATACTCTATAGCCATGTTATTTTCTACTCCCTATATACTCTATAGCCATGTTATTTTCTACTCCCTATATACTCTATAGCCATGTTATTTTCTACTCCCTATATACTGTATATAGCCATGTTATTTTCTACTCCCTATATACTCTATAGCCATGTTATTTTCTACTCCCTATATACTGTATATAGCCATGTTATTTTCTACTCCCTATATACTCTATAGCCATGTTATTTTCTACTCCCTATATACTGTATATAGCCATGTTATTTTCTACTCCCTATATACTGTATATAGCCATGTTATTTTCTACTCCCTATATACTGTATATAGCCATGTTATTTTCTACTCCCTATATACTCTATAGCCATGTTATTTTCTACTCCCTATATACTATATAGCCATGTTATTTTCTACTCCCTATATACTGTATATAGCCATGTTATTTTCTACTCCCTATATACTGTATATAGCCATGTTATTTTCTTCTCCGTATATACTGTATATAGCCATGTTATTTTCTACTCCCTATATACTGTGTATAGCCATGTTATTTTCTACTCCCTATATACTGTATATAGCCATGTTATTTTCTACTCCCTATATACTGTATATAGCCATGTTATTTTCTACTCCCTATATACTGTATATAGCCATGTTATTTTCTACTCCCTATATACTGTATATAGCCATGTTATTTTCTACTCCCTATATACTGTATATAGCCATGTTATTTTCTACTCCCTATATACTGTATATAGCCATGTTATTTTCTACTCCCTATATATTGTATATAGCCATGTAATTTTCTACTCCCTATATACTCTATAGCCATGTTATTTTCTACTCCCTATATACTGTATATAGCCATGTTATTTTCTACTCCCTATATACTCTATAGCCATGTTATTTTCTACTCCCTATATACTCTATAGCCATGTTATTTTCTACTCCCTATATACTGTATATAGCCATGTTATTTTCTACTCCCTATATACTCTATAGCCATGTTATTTTCTACTCCCTATATACTCTATAGCCATGTTATTTTCTACTCCCTATATACTCTATAGCCATGTTATTTTCTACTCCCTATATACTGTATATAGCCATGTTATTTTCTACTCCCTATATACTCTATAGCCATGTTATTTTCTACTCCCTATATACTGTATATAGCCATGTTATTTTCTACTCCCTATATACTCTATAGCCATGTTATTTTCTACTCCCTATATACTGTATATAGCCATGTTATTTTCTACTCCCTATATACTGTATATAGCCATGTTATTTTCTACTCCCTATATACTGTATATAGCCATGTTATTTTCTACTCCCTATATACTCTATAGCCATGTTATTTTCTACTCCCTATATACTATATAGCCATGTTATTTTCTACTCCCTATATACTGTATATAGCCATGTTATTTTCTACTCCCTATATACTGTATATAGCCATGTTATTTTCTTCTCCCTATATACTGTATATAGCCATGTTATTTTCTACTCCCTATATACTGTGTATAGCCATGTTATTTTCTACTCCCTATATACTGTATATAGCCATGTTATTTTCTACTCCCTATATACTGTATATAGCCATGTTATTTTCTACTCCCTATATACTGTATATAGCCATGTTATTTTCTACTCCCTATATACTGTATATAGCCATGTTATTTTCTACTCCCTATATACTGTATATAGCCATGTTATTTTCTACTCCCTATATACTGTATATAGCCATGTTATTTTCTACTCCCTATATACTGTATATAGCCATGTTATTTTCTACTCCCTATATACTCTATAGCCATGTTATTTTCTACTCCCTATATACTGTATATAGCCATGTTATTTTCTACTCCCTATATACTCTATAGCCATGTTATTTTCTACTCCCTATATACTCTATAGCCATGTTATTTTCTACTCCCTATATACTGTATATAGCCATGTTATTTTCTACTCCCTATATACTGTATATAGCCATGTTATTTTCTACTCCCTATATACTGTGTATAGCCATGTTATTTTCTACTCCCTATATACTGTATATAGCCATGTTATTTTCTACTCCCTATATACTCTATAGCCATGTTATTTTTTACTCCCTATATACTCTATAGCCATGTTATTTTCTACTCCCTATATACTGTATATAGCCATGTTATTTTCTACTCCCTATATACTGTATATAGCCATGTTATTTTCTACTCCCTATATACTGTATATAGCCATGTTATTTTCTACTCCCTATATACTCTATAGCCATGTTATTTTCTACTCCCTATATACTGTATATAGCCATGTTATTTTCTACTCCCTATATACTGTATATAGCCATGTTATTTTCTACTCCCTATATACTCTATAGCCATGTTATTTTCTACTCCCTATATACTGTATATAGCCATGTTATTTTCTACTCCTATTATACTGTATATAGCCATGTTATTTTCTACTCCCTATATACTGTATATAGCCATGTTATTTTCTACTCCCTATATACTCTATAGCCATGTTATTTTGTACTCCCTATATACTGTATATAGCCATGTTATTTTCTACTCCCTATATACTGTATATAGCCATGTTATTTTCTACTCCCTATATACTGTATATAGCCATGTTATTTTCTACTCCCTATATACTCTATAGCCATGTTATTTTCTACTCCCTATATACTATATAGCCATGTTATTTTCTACTCCCTATATACTGTATATAGCCATGTTATTGTCTACTCCCTATATACTATATAGCCATGTAATTTTCTACTCCCTAAATACTATATAGCCATGTTATTTTCTACTCCCTATATACTATATAGCCATGTTATTTTCTACTCCCTATATACTGTATATAGCCATGTTATTTTCTACTCCCTATATACTGTATATAGCCATGTTATTTTCTACTCCCTATATACTGTATATAGCCATGTTATTTTCTACTCCCTATATACTATATAGCCATGTTATTTTCTACTCCCTATATACTATATAGCCATGTTATTTTCTACTCCCTATATACTGTATATAGCCATGTTATTTTCTACTCCCTATATACTGTATATAGCCATGTTATTTTCTACTCCCTATATACTGTATATAGCCATGTTATTTTCTACTCCCTATATACTGTATATAGCCATGTTATTTTCTACTCCCTATATACTGTATATAGCCATGTTATTTTCTTCTCCCTATATACTGTATATAGCCATGTTATTTTCTACTCCCTATATACTGTGTATAGCCATGTTATTTTCTACTCCCTATATACTGTATATAGCCATGTTATTTTCTACTCCCTATATACTGTATATAGCCATGTTATTTTCTACTCCCTATATACTCTATAGCCATGTTATTTTCTACTCCCTATATACTGTATATAGCCATGTTATTTTCTACTCCCTATATACTCTATAGCCATGTTATTTTCTACTCCCTATATACTGTATATAGCCATGTTATTTTCTACTCCCTATATACTCTATAGCCATGTTATTTTCTACTCCCTATATACTCTATAGCCATGTTATTTTCTACTCCCTATATACTCTATAGCCATGTTATTTTCTACTCCCTATATACTGTATATAGCCGTGTTATTTTCTACTCCCTATATACTCTATAGCCATGTTATTTTCTACTCCCTATATACTCTATAGCCATGTTATTTTCTACTCCCTATATACTCTATAGCCATGTTATTTTCTACTCCCTATATACTGTATATAGCCATGTTATTTTCTACTCCCTATATACTCTATAGCCATGTTATTTTCTACTCCCTATATACTGTATATAGCCATGTTATTTTCTACTCCCTATATACTCTATAGCCATGTTATTTTCTACTCCCTATATACTGTATATAGCCATGTTATTTTCTACTCCCTATATACTCTATAGCCATGTTATTTTCTACTCCCTATATACTGTATAGCCATGTTATTTTCTACTCCCTATATACTGTATATAGCCATGTTATTTTCTACTCCCTATATACTCTATAGCCATGTTATGTTCTACTCCCTATATACTGTATATAGCCATGTTATTTTCTACTCCCTATATACTGTATATAGCCATGTTATTTTCTACTCCCTATATACTATATAGCCATGTTATTTTCTACTCCCTATATACTCTATAGCCATGTTATTTTCTACTCGCTATATACTGTATATAGCCATGTTATTTTCTACTCCCTATATACTATATAGCCATGTTATTTTCTACTCCCTATATACTGTATAGCCATGTTATTTTCTACTCCCTATATACTGTATATAGCCATGTTATTTTCTACTCCCTATATACTCTATAGCCATGTTATTTTCTACTCCCTATATACTGTATATAGCCATGTTATTTTCTACTCCCTATATACTGTATAGCCATGTTATTTTCTACTCCCTATATACTGTATATAGCCATGTTATTTTCTACTCCCTATATACTGTATATAGCCATGTTATTTTCTACTCCCTATATACTATATAGCCATGTTATTTTCTACTCCCTATATACTGTATATAGCCATGTTATTTTCTACTCCCTATATACTGTATATAGCCATGTTATTTTCTACTCCCTATATACTCTATAGCCATGTTATTTTCTACTCCCTATATACTGTATATAGCCATGTTATTTTCTACTCCCTATATACTCTATAGCCATGTTATTTTCTACTCCCTATATACTATATAGCCATGTTATTTTCTACTCCCTATATACTGTATATAGCCATGTTATTTTCTACTCCCTATATACTGTATATAGCCATGTTATTTTCTACTCCCTATATACTGTATATAGCCATGTTATTTTCTACTCCCTATATACTGTATATAGCCATGTTATTTTCTACTCCCTATATACTGTATATAGCCATGTTATTTTCTACTCGCTATATACTGTATATAGCCATGTTATTTTCTACTCCCTATATACTGTATATAGCCATGTTATTTTCTACTCCCTATATACTGTATATAGCCATGTTATTTTCTACTCCCTATATACTGTATATAGCCATGTTATTTTCTACTCCCTATATACTATATAGCCATGTTATTTTCTACTCCCTATATACTGTATATAGCCATGTTATTTTCTACTCCCTATATACTGTATATAGCCATGTTATTTTCTACTCCCTATATACTGTATATAGCCATGTTATTTTCTACTCCCTATATACTGTATAGCCATGTTATTTTCTACTCCCTATATACTGTATATAGCCATGTTATTTTCTACTCCCTATATACTGTATATAGCCATGTTATTTTCTACTCCCTATATACTGTATATAGCCATGTTATTTTCTACTCCCTATATACTGTATAGCCATGTTATTTTCTACTCCCTATATACTGTATATAGCCATGTTATTTTCTACTCCCTATATACTGTATATAGCCATGTTATTTTCTACTCCCTATATACTCTATAGCCATGTTATTTTCTACTCCCTATATACTGTATATAGCCATGTTATTTTCTACTCCCTATATACTGTATATAGCCATGTTATTTTCTACTCCCTATATACTATATAGCCATGTTATTTTCTACTCCCTATATAGTATTTTATTTCATTTTATTTATTTGTCTTCAGGCTATTTGTGTGTGAGAGAAACTCTTCTGTGTCTGTTTATGTTTTCAGAGAGGAGAAAGTGAGTGTGATGGAAAAATAATTATACTGTAGTTTATGTGTGTGCATGTGTGTGTGTGTGTGTCTGTATGAGTCTGTGTGCATGCGTGTGTGGGCATATATATGTTCATTTAATTTCAGTATGTGTGTGCACGTGTGTATGTGTGTGTGTGTGAGCCAGGTGACCTCTCCCTCTCAGGGACAGAGGTAAACGCCAGCGGTGATGCCGTTGAAGTGGCTGCTGGGTAGAGCTCCCCAGCACGTTGTGTGTGCTGGTGGGATTAGACCCTCACAGCGAGGCTCCCGTGTAGGCACCTCCCCTCGCTGCTTCTCCCAATGACACCCCTTTGCCAGATAAGAAACCAGCAGAGGAAAATAAATTACTTCTTCCCACATGCCAAGTGAGATGAGTTGGGAAAGCCCTGTCTCGGCGCTCTCTCTTTCTTTCTTGCTTTCTTTCCCTCTCCGCTCTTTCCCTTTCTTTTTTCTCTCGCTCTCTCTTTCCATTTCTCTACTTATCTCTCTCTCCCTCAACCCCCTCCTTTTCCCTGTCTTACAAAACTCCAAGAAGGACCCAGACCATGTCTAAACCCTTTTACAGGATACACTGAGGATTTTAGCAGGCAGCTTTGGAACTGATAGTGCCGAACAAGTGTTATTTGAAATCCTCCCAAGCCAAACACTGCTGAATCTGCCAGCCAGGTAGTAAAAAAAGAAAAAAAAAGATGGCGTTTGCAGAGTGTTTGGCTTGAGACGAATTAGATGGGTTGTGGACATCCATCACGGCAGGCTATTGAGCAAATTGACAGCGCTGTACCTCCAAGTCATAGTCAGCAAATCTAAAGGGCTGTGGCTTAGAGAGGGAGGAGACAGCTGACTGGTGTCAGCTGAAAAACATCACAATGATTTAGAACCCATCAGCTGTAGACACTGAAATCTGACCTGGGATCAGTTTATCAAAGGTAAAACTGAGTGTGGTTATGGTAATGTAATTAAACCAGAGTGAGTGAATGACTATTGATCCTTTGATAATGAATGTGTTGCTACTGGAGATTTACAGTTGGTTTCCATCTATGCACAGCACACCATATTTTTGAAGTTTAAATTGGGCCTTACAATATATTTGGGATCAGATTTCCCTACCCTCAACCATTACCTTTACCATTAGGAGGGAGAAAAATATCTGACCTTTGGCCAGTGGTTAGGAACCACCTCGAGGGGAGGACCCGGACGAAAGTAACGCTTTTAGTTTTTTCCCTAATCACTCAGAGACCGATAAATCTAGAGACACCATATTTTATGACAAACAACTTATATATGTCCCCTACCATTAAGTTCTAGTGTAAATTAGTTTCAATTAAATAGACTGAGAAAATAACTACCGCAACGTTACTTTTTTACCTCAAATCAAATCGTATTTGTCACATGCACCGAGTACAACAGGTGTAGACCTTACCGGTCTGTTCGGGCCTCCTTTTCCTATAGTTCCACACTGCCAAGTCTCTGACAAGCACTTAACCAACAATGCAGTTAAGAAAATATTTACTAAACTAAAGTAAAAAAAATACAAAGCTACACAATAACGAGGCTATATACGTACAGGTACTGAGTCAATGTGTGGGGGTACAGGTAAGTTGAGGTAATTTAGGTAATATGTACATGTAGGTAGGGGTAAAGTGACTATGCATAGATAAGAGAGTGAGTAGGGCAAGAAGGGTATTCTATGCCATCAAAAGGAACATAAAATTTGACACCAATTAGGATCTAGCTAAAAATACTTGAATCAGTTATAGAACCCATTGCCCTTTATGGTTGTAAGGTCTGGGGTCCGCTCACCAACCAAGAATTCACAAAAAACGCAGAATTAGGCCGATACCCGCTAATTATCAAAATCCAGAAAAGAGCCGTTAAAATCTACAACCACCTAAAAGGAAGTGATTCCCAAACCTTCCATAACAAAGCCATCACCTACAGCGAGATGAACCTGGAGAAGAGTCCCCTAAGCAAGCTGGTCCTGGAGCTCTGTTCACAAACACAAACACACCCCACAGAGCCCCAGGACAGCAACACAATTAGACCCAACCAAATCATGAGAAAACAAAAAGATAATTACTTGACACATTGGAAACAATTAACAAAAAAACAGAACCAACTAGAATGCTATTTGGCCCTAAACAGAGAGTACACAGTGGCAGAATACCTGACCACTCTGACTGACCCGAAATTAAGGAAAGATTTGACTATGTACAGACTCAGTGAGCATAGCCTTGCTATTGAGAAAGGCTGCCGTAGGCAGACCTGACTCTCAAGAAAAGACAGGCTATGTGCACACTGCCCACAAACTGATGTGGAAACTGAGCTGCACTTCCTAACCTTCTGCACAATGTATGACCATATTAGAGACAAATATTTCCCTCAGATAACACAGATCCACAAAGTGTTTGAAAACAAACCCGATTTTGATAAACTCCCATATCTACTGGGTGAAATACCACAGTGTGCCATCACAGCAGCAAGATGTGTGACCTGTTGCCACAAGAAAAGGTCAACCAGTGAAGAACAAACACCATCGTAAATACAACCCATATTTACGCTTATTTATTTTCCCTTTTGTACTTTAACTATTTGTACATCGTTACAACACTGTATATATACACATAATATGACATTTGTAATGTCTTTATTCTTTTGGAACTTCTGTGAGTGTAATGTTTACTGTTCATTTTTATTGTTTATTTCCCTTTTGTATATTATCTACTTCACTTGCTTTGGCAATGTTAACATATGTTTCCCATGCCAATAAAGCCCCTTGAATTGAATAGCAGCCGTGAAAAAAAAGAAGGGAGGACAATGCAAATAGTCTGGGTAGCCATTTGATAAATTTTTCACATCTTATGGCTTGGTGGTCTTATGGAAGCTGTTAAGGACACTTTTGGACGTAGACTTGGCGCTCCGGTACCGCTTGCTGTGCGGTAGCAGAGAGAACAGTCAATGACTTGGGTGACTAGAGTCTTTGACAAATTTTGGGTCCGTCCTCTGACACAGCCTAGTATAGAGGTCCAGGATAGCAGGAAGCTTGACCCCAGTAATGTACTGGGCCGTACGCACTACCCTCTGTAGCGCCTTACGGTCAGATGCCGAGCAGTTTCCATACCAGGTGCAGCCGGTTAGGATGATGCAGCCGGTCAGGATGCTCTCAATGTTGCAGCTGTATAACTTTTTGAGGATCTGGGGACCTATGCCCAATCTTTTCAGTCTCCTGAGGGGGAATAGGTGTTGCCGTGCCCTCTTCACGACTGTCTTGGTGTGTTTGGACCATGATAGTTTGTTGGTGATTTGGACACCAAGGAACTTGAAGCTCTCGACCCACTCCACTTCAGCCCCGTCGATGTTAATGGGGGTCTGTTCGGCCCTCCTTTTCCTATAGTCCCACACTGCCAAGTCTCTGACCTCCTCCCTATAAGCTGTCTCATCATTGTCGGTGATCAGGCCTACCACTGTTGTGTCGTCAGCAAACTTGATGATGGTGTTGGATTTGTGCTTGGCCACGCAGTTGTGGGTGAACAGGGAGTACAGGAGGGGACTAAGCATACACCCCTGAGGGTGCCCCCGTGTTGAGGATCAGTGTGGCAGATGTGTTGTTGCCTACCCTTACCACCTGGGGGCGGCCTGTCAGCAAGTCCAGGATCCAGTTGCAGAGGGAGGTGTTTAGTCCCAGAGTCCTTAGCTTAGCTTAGCTTAGATGCGCTTTATGGGCACTATGGTGTTGAACGCTGAGCTGTAGTCAATGAACAGCATTCTCACATAGGTGTTCCTTTTTTCCAGGTGGGAAAGGGTAGTGTGGAGTGCAATTGAGGTTGCGTCATCTATGGATCTGTTGGGATGGTATTCAAATTGGAGTGGGTCTAGGGTTTCCAGAATGATGGTGTTGATGTTTGTTTTATTTATTACAGACTCGGTCAGGGAGAGGTTGAAAATGTCAATGAAGACACTTTCCAGTTGGTCAGCGCATGCTCAGAGTTTAAACATCTTGCTCACATCGGCTACGGAGAGCGTGATCACACAGTCGTCCAGAACAGCTGGTGTTCTCATGCATGCTTCACTGTTGCTTGCCTCGAAGCAAGCATAAAAAGGCATTTTGCCCGTCTGGTAGGCTCACGTCACTGGGCAGCTCGTGGATTGGTAGTCCGTAATAGTTTGCAAGCCCTGCCACATCTGACGAGTGACAGAGCCGGTGTAGTAGGATTCAATCTTCGTCCTGTATTGACGCTTTGCCTGTTTGATGGTTCGTCTGAGGGCATAGCAGGATTTTTTTTAAGCGTCCGGATTAGTGTCCTGCTCCGAGAAAGCGGCAGCTCTAGCCTTTAGTTAGGTGCGATGTCGCCTGTAATCCATGGCTTCTGGTTGGGATATGTACGTATCCATGGCTTCTGGTTGGAATATGTACGTACGGTCACTGTGGGGGCGACGTCAGCGATGCACTTATTGATGAGGCCGGTGACTGAGATGGTATACTCCTTAATGCCAGGGGCACAACTTTGGTTTTAGAAATGGGGGGGGGGGTATCTTGGTGGGGGGTCTGGGGTCCTTTTGGGGGCATCTAAAGCTAATTTCCTGTATTTCTACACAATCTAATATGACCCATGGCCCTTCTAGCCGTCTCTATGTAGAACAACATAAAGTAGGCAAAAATGCCCAGTCGTCAAGCTAGGTAAGAGATCATTATTAATATGTTTAAGTGATTGATAAGACTGAACTAGATAAATGATAATTCAATAATCAATATTGTGTTGCACCTTTAAACAATAGCCAAACAAATTAACAACTCTTACAAATAATGTACAGACTTTTGATTTTCTTTATTAAGACTTCCTCTACATCAAATTTCAGCCAGCCCGAGCCGCCTGCACGCCCAACCCCCACCAGTCTAGTCAATAACTCAACACTCTCCTCAACAAAACTTAGTCTGCACGCCCAACCCCCACCATCTTTTTTTTTTATGTCTCAAGGAAAGGTTTAGAAAAAAAACGTTTTATAAAAATACATACACCTACACATTAACACACAGAAACAGTACACCCTCAATATAATTCATATCATAGGCCTAATAGTACTGTAGAACTCTTTTTATCTGCATACAATATAGCTGGGTCACCCAGTCCTGCCCCTAGGGATCCACCGCCCTGCATTGCTTTAGGATCTTAGTGAAACCTTCATTATTAGTTTAAGGTGTGTTAGGCCAAGGCCAGATTGACAAAGCATGTTAAACAAAACATACAGTATTTGCATATGTTATGGTCTTGTGAAGGCTGGCTGAATTCTGCCAAAGAGTATGTTCTTCTATGTCAGCATGTCTCCAGATTATTCCCCAGGGCCAGGACTGAGCAGCCCAGCAGCTAGGGATTGCCTAAATAGTTATCTACCCTGACGTGGGCATTTTTTTCAATACAGACTCCTTTTGTCGTACTGTATTCCATATAAAGCATCCAGACCTTATGAAAGTTGCACAGGACACCCTTAATCTTGTAATAAATCAAATCTAGTGATACATAACTTGACATTTCTCCCATCCATTGTGGGAGGATAACCAACCTTCCAATAATGGCAATGCATTTCTTAGTCATTATAAATGCTAGGTTTCTTCTGATCACAGTCTCCAGTATCAACATTACTAAGCAAACAAAAACAGGGAGAAGGGATAATCTGTAGACATGCTGACATAGAAGAACATACTCTGTGGCAGAATTCAGCCAGCCTTCAAAAGACCATAACAGAAGCAAATACTGTATGTTCCCTTTTTGTCTTTTACACATCCAGCAGAATAATTACATTTCTGTGTGCATGATATTCCGTTTTACTGGCATATAGTACGTTCTTTGAATGGTTTTAAACTGCAGTAATTTATGTCTGAGATTATATGAACATGACTGGGCAATCTAATGTATCTATTCATCATCATCAATAGCTTCTCCCAGGTCTTCTTCACATTTTTGTTAAACATGCTTTGTGTTATCGGGAAAAGCCTCTATTTGTCAGACTGCCTTAAAATAGTTCCAATCTTTGAAGCTTCTTGCTTGTCCAGTGTTTCCTGCACAGAGAAAATAGTGTTGTATCTGCAAAAATTAAACTCATCTCCATCACTGACTGGTCTTCCCTGGCTATCTGACCCTGGTGAGACCCCCTGTCACCATCTGATCCTCCTAAACTGAGGCATGATAAAGAATTACATTGGTGTACATTTATACATTATATTATCCATGAATAGAATCAATGGTTCAACAATTGAAATGACCATTATTCCCAGATTGTAGGTCTACCCATCAACTCAAGATCAAACTTAGTATCCATTCACTGATTGTTATAATACACTGCAAAATTCACCTGAGCTCTGTAGGCTGGTCTTCCCTGGCTGTCTGACCCTGCAGGGACACCTGTCACCATCTTATCCTGCTAAGACATGATGAGCATTATGTTATGTACTGACTGTGCACCATGACAGTGAAGCCTGTAGAGCTGTTTATACCGTGTCAAT
This sequence comes from Salmo trutta, assembly GCF_901001165.1. Classification (NCBI taxonomy): domain Eukaryota; kingdom Metazoa; phylum Chordata; class Actinopteri; order Salmoniformes; family Salmonidae; genus Salmo; species Salmo trutta. The sequence goes on along the minus strand of NC_042958.1, from coordinate 61,768,778 downwards.
GTGAAAAGTAGGGAATTAGCTAGGGAAACTGACAGATCAATAATGTTACATCGCTATACTGACTAATAAAAAAAACTCACTGCACTGACATGATAGAAACGCTCATTCCACTGAAAAAAAATGTCAGAGTATCGGTCTTCAATCATTTGTCTCTAGTTTCATTGTTTGATTCAGGTCTAAAATAATAGCTGAAGTTAATGAGCTAGCTAGCTAGCTACATTTAGCCAACTTTTGGCTAGCTCTGCTAGCTAATGGTACAATGGTACATCATCAAATGTACTTCAGTTGAAACCAGACAAAACAAAGGCTACAAAACATTGCTATACACACACACACAACAGCTGCTAGATACTGCTACCTGACAGATAGCTAGAGGTGAACTTGCTGTGGTAGCTGCTAGCAAGCTAACTAGGTGCTAGTACAGTTAATTTACTTCAGTCGAGAGAGGATGAAACATTATCTAACTTAAAATGTCAGTTACACTACTAGCTCAGCACTGGGCATATTTTTGTTGTTGTTGTCAAACAGCAGTTACCTTGCCAGCTAGATCAGTCAACTAAATAGTAGCCAGTTTCTGCTCGACCCGCTTTTACAACTCAGAGAAAAAGCGCAACACAGACAGCAGCAGCCTCTGTTCATCTATCCCGTGCTGGTCCCATACGCCAGCCTTTCAGAAGCTTTACCTTCACACAACCTGTCCACACACTCTGAGGGGTCTGTGCTGTCCTAAATCCAGCCGGCTCAAACCGGAAAACAGCCTATCCAACCGCTCCGAGGCATACGCATGGTCCTAAAGCACACCAGAGTTTTGTATCACAGTGCAATGATAAACCTGGATGGGACAAAAATGCAATTTCAGAATGTGTGTGTGGGGGGGGGGGGGGTCATGTCCTCCCCGTCCCCAGTGAAAGTTGCGCAACTACTCAATGCAATCGGATGAATCCCATAACATATCCCAGTCTGTGCTAGCAAAACACAAGCACAGACTGGGATATGCACATGTGACATGCTGGTAGAAATTAGGTAAAACATTTGCCTGCATGAAAGTCCCCAGCCACTTGTTTGTTTATGGCCTTATACAGCTCGTTGAGTACTGGTCTTAGTGCCAGCATTGGTTTGTGGTGGTAAATAGATGAATATAGATGAAAGATATTGATGAAAATTCTCTTGGTAGATAGTGTGGTCTACAGATTATCATAAGGTACTCTACCTCAGGCGAGCAAAACCTCGAGACTTCCTCAATATTAGACATCACGCACAAGCTGTTATTTACAAATAGACATAGATCACCACCCCTGGTCTTACCGGAGGTAGCTGTTCTGTCTTGCCGATGAAAGGAAAACTCAGCCAAGTGTATATTATGCATATCGTTGTTCAGCCATGACTCGTGAAACATAAGATATCACCATTTTGAATGTCTCGTTGGTAGGATAGTCTCGAACAGAGCTCATCCAGTTTATTCTTCAGTTATTGCACGTTGGCCAATAGGACTCGCCAACGAATTCTCACAAGGCACCTGGATATGCAGCCCCTGTATCTCCGTTTCCTCTTTATGCAAAAAACAGGGATTTGGGCCTGGTCCGCGAGCAGCAGTATATTGTTCGCGTCAGACTCAATAAAGAGTGAGGTGAGTAATCACTGTTCTGATATCCAGAAGCTCTTTTCGGTCATAAGAGACGGTAGAAGAAACAATATGTACAAAGTAATTTACAAACAATGCCTAAAAATACAGAAAATAGCACAATTGGTTACGAGCCAGTATAACTGCAGCCATCGTCTCCAGCGCCATTATCCATCACCTGCTGGAGGGGCCGGAGTTACACAGCCTTCAGATGGAAGTAACAGCTGGCGAGAAGTGCACAGTATCTGTGTTATCTCCATGTTTCTGGTTTGTAATGCTTGTTACTTTCAACAAATACACTATCAGCCATAATGTCATATTTGTGTCGATTTGAATAATTAATGCTATAGGTTAGAAATGTATGAAAATCAACCATGCGTCAACATCGCAATGTTGTGCACCACCATATGTTGCCTTACAATATTACATTGGCCTCAAATGGATCACATAATAGCTATATTAAGCATAATTTTCACATCTCACTTTAATGGGAATGTAGTAGGAGATGTCTTTCACCATTTTCAATTAGGATTATCCTGAAACTGTGCACCAGAAGAGGAAAGAATTTATCCCAGTCATGAAAGCTGGCAGAGCGCGTGGGGACATTGCTTACATCCCCTATGACAGGCTCATTGTCCACCCTCCCTCCTAAAAGCATTGAAGAGATGCCAAGCCTATAGGTTCGCAGCTTCAACACCGCAGCACACACATACACTTGCACACACCAACCGATTAATGGACTGCTGAATGTTTTTTTTTCTCTTGCTCTATTTTCTCTTTTCCATATTATGGCTATCTCTGATAAGCTACCCAGGAAAGGGCTGGAAATAGCTCATATGAATATATGTAGCCTTAAAAATAAGGTTAATGAAATCAATAACTTGCTAACATCAGATAACATTCATATATTGGCCATTTCTGAGACTCACTTCGATAATTCCTTTGATGATACAGCAGTAGCAATACAAGGATATAACATCTATACAAGAGACAGACATGCTTACGGGGGAGGTGTTGCTGTATATTTTCAGAGTCATATCTCTATAATTCTTAGAGAAGATTTCATGTCAAGTGTTATTGAAGTGTTGTGTTTGCAGGTTCACCTGCCTCATCTAAAGCCTATTCATTTGGGGTGTTACTACAAGCCACCAAGTGCTAACAGTCAGTATCTAAATAATGTGTGTGAAATGCTTGATAGTGTATGTGATGTAAATGGGGGGGTCTATTTCTCACTGTAACCAGTGCCTGTAATCTGGTTCAAGTTATTAATCAACCTACCAGTGTGTTTACAAACACTACAGGAACATGATCCTCCACATGTATTAATCACATTTTTACTTTGTTCTGAAGCTGTATCCTTACCCATTGGATGCAGTGATTAAAATATAGTGGCTATATTCAGGAAAGCCAAAGTTCCCAAAGCTGGGCCTTAACAGATCATACCAAAACTTTAGCTGTGACTCTTATGTGGATGATGTTAAACATATTTGTTGGTCTGATGTATTTAATAAGGAGCATCCAGACACTGAACTTGATGAATTTATTAAATTGCTTCTTCCAATTATTGATAAACATGCACCAAAACGGACTGTTAGAACTGTTAAGGCTCCATGGATTGATGAGGAATTAAAAAACTGTATGGAATCAAGAAGGTAGAAATAAAAACACTACAAACAGAGGATATAGAAGGCTCAGTATGTGGGTATGTATGGGTGTATATGTAGGGGGAGTGTGGGTGTGTTGGAAGATGGAGTGAGTTATATGAGTGAGTAAGAAAAATTGCTGCAAATAAAAATGTGTGTCTGTGTGAATTGTGTTGTGGCAGGAATTGTGACAGAGCGAGAGTCTATACTTTTGCACAGATAAACATTTAAAAATAAATAAAAAATATAATTGGTTTATTTTTTTTGTCCTATCATGATGGAACGGTGCCAATCCAATATCCTAGACACCCACCAGAGCGACCCACCCACTAAAGAGAAATCAATTTTATAGGCCTACTGAAAGCCAAGACAGAAAGGTGAATGCGGTCAGAGACCCACTAAAGCAACATCGCCCCCTCAAAAGGGTTGGCAGGGTTGGTCCAAAAGCCAAAGCCCTCGGATGGGTGAGCAAAAATACAAGGTTTTTATCAAAGCTGCTAATGAGAACCTTGAGGACCTCGTACTTAGCCGGTGGGAATTTCGGTGGAGTACCTCCACCCAGGTAGTGGCAGTGCTGGCAACACTAGCTGCAGTAACCCATGGGGAGGGAATCACACTCGGACAATCATCGAGGGGGCACATTTTTGTGGACCTGGCGGCACAGAATAATCTAACGGTCTGACTGCACAGAGGTGTTTGGGAAAATGGGTCACAATGGGGGACCAGTATTCAAGTATTCTCTTGACTTGGGCTCGGGGATGGAACAACTGTTGAACCTCTGAGCTTGTGGTTGTGTGTGTGTGTGTGTGTGTGTGTGTGTGTGTGTGTGTGTGTGTGTGTGTGTGTGTGTGGTGTGTGTATGGGGGGGTGTAGGTCGATCTATTGGTGGAAGGGGAGAGAGGAGCAGAGTTGTTTGTGTGGGAGGGATGGGATGAGTGAGTGTATGCATCCCATATCTGTTGACAAAAATGTCAATTTTCTACTGCTACTCCTTGTTATAGGTAGAAACGCTTACATTACTACGCATATTATTCGTCAATTGTGGGAATGAATTAAGACATGCAAGATGTTTTAATGTACACTGAGCAAAAATATAAAACGCAACATGTAAAGTGTTGGTGCCATGTTTCACGAGCTGAAATAAAAGACCCCAGAAATGTTTAATATGCACAAAAACCTTATTTCTCTAAAATCTTGTGCACATAATACATCCACCTGACAGGTGTGGCAAAACAATAAGCTGATTAAACAGCATGATCATGTCCCAGGTGAACCTTGTGCTGGGGACAATAAAAGGCCACTTTAAAATGTGCAGTTTTGTCACACAACACAATGCCACAGATGTCTGAAGTTTTGAGGGAGCGTGCAATTGGCACACTGACTGCAGGACTGTCCACCAGAGCTGTTGCCAGATAATTTAATGCTCATTTCTCTACCATAAACCGCTTCCAATGCCATTTTAGAGAATTTGGCAGTAAGTCCAACCGACCTCACAACCGCACACCACGTGTATGGCGCCTTGTGGGCGAGCAGTTTGCTGATGTGTGCTCCATGATGGCGGTGGGGTTATGATTTTGGGCAGAGATACTGTGACGAAATCCTGAGGCCCATTGTCATGCCATTCATCCACTTCCATCACCTCATGTTTCAGCATGATAATGCACAGCCCTATATCGCAAGGATCTATACACAATTCCTGGAAGATGAAAATGTCCCAGTTCTTCCATGGCCTGCATACTCACCAGATATGTCACCCATTGAGCATGTTTGGGATGCTCTGGATCGATGTGTACAACAGCGTGTTAAAAAAATCAAAATATATTTTATATTTGAGATTCTTCAAAGTAGCCACCCTTTGCCTTGATGACAGCTTTGCACACATTTGAGCTCTCTCAACCACCTTTACCTGGAATGCTTTTCCAACAGTCGTGAAGGAGTTCCCACATATGCTGAACACTTGTTGGCTGCTTTTCCTTCACCCTGGGGTCCAAATCATCCCAAACCATCTCAATTGGGTTAAAGTCGGGTGATTGTGGAGGCCAGGTCATCTGATGTAGCACTCCATCACTCTCCTTTTTGTAATAAAAAAGTATATATACATTTTAGGGGGTAGATCAGCTTTAATATTGCAGATAGATCGTAGCTTCCATCAATATAATTATCTGCATCACTTCCAATCCCCCATATATTTTTTTGCAAATATATACGAGTCAAAAGTTTGGACACACCTACTCATTCAAGGGTTTTTCTTTATTTTTAACTATTTTCTACATTGTAGAATAGTAGTGAAGACATCAAAACTATGAAATAACACATGCAGTAAGCAAAAAACTGTTAAACAAATCAAAATATATTTTATATTTCTATTCTTCAAAGTATCCACCCTTTGCCTTGATGAAAGCTTTGCACACTCTTGGCATTCTCTCAACCAGCTTAATGAGGAATGCTTTTCCAACAGTCTTGAATGAGTTTCAGGAAACTAGGCATATGTCGTGGGTCACTACTTCATAGGAGAGCAGTTTGAACGTACATAATTTTTTATCAAAATGGCTGATATGCCTTCTAGAACATGTGAACTTTCATATGCCTTAATAACAAACGTGTATGTCATCTGTAAATACGAATAAAATTGTTAAATTATGAGCCTAGTTGGTTAAGCCACAGAAAAAGCAACTTTCTCGTTTGCCATGATTGGCTGAGATAATGAGTGGGCTGAGAGATGAGTTTGCATTGGTCTGCCATATAGCACGCTTCTGTCTATTTCAGCTGGTCAGTATTTGTAGGTAATCCGCTGGTCAGTATGTGTAGGTCTAACGCTGCTTTTTTAAAATGTTTTATCGCGTAGTAAAAATTAACAAAAAGACTCTATTATGCAACTATACATTTCAATAGAATGTCACTGCAACAACTGTTTCCGAGCACTCTCGTCTGAGTGTGCCAGAGCCCAAAATAACTGATGAATTTACAAACACTCAACACCGTTGAATATGGTCGGTGTCAGTAAACGTTGGAAAAAAAGCCTAATTAAACTGTTGCCAGGAGGACAGTTACAGTCACCAAACTCTGGATAACATGAAAACAGCCTAACCGGATCTGCTAGGGTGAGTAAAATGGTCAGCGTTTGTGCGGGGGCTAAAGCTTAAGATGATTATTTTGGCATTGCACACGGTCAGTGTGAACCAGAGTGACTTGACACAACAACAGGCCAAGCAAGCTGTACAAACAAAACGGAAACGACACAGGTCGTCTTATTTAATGAAAGGGGTTGCAGTCTGCCATGAAGCATTCATCCATGTATCCGGGTAAGAGTCTAGCTACATTTTCAGATATTATATGTTTCTAATTTTATCAGAAAGTTGTTATCATTGTAAGTTAAAGCTTACTGTTAGCTAGCTGACGTTAGACGGCTGGCTCACTAGCTAACATTACGTTTATGATCTGTGTGTAGTAATGTTCTCAGAATGCCATTTCGCATTGCTAGTTATAGCTTAAAGTTAGCTAGCTAACTAGCTGACATTGAACATATTTGGTTAAATTTAGCTAGCTATGGCAATTGGTTTGTATTGCTAGTACTCTATGGATTGGGATTATGTTTCATTGTTTAGATAGCTAGCTAGCTAGCTACATGTCTAAACAAAAGACCCCAAGTTAAAACTTACTGTTAGTTAGCTAGCTGACGACCCATCAAGTTAGCCAGTTGTGTCTGATGGTGATTACGGATATTTATTGTATAATAATGATCCAACATTGGTATCTGGAATTTGTCTTTCAGCATCAGTAGAACACACCTGACTCTCCTCCACCAGTCATACAAGGAGAATGATCGAATGCCTCCCATCAAAAAGAGAGCTGGCACAAGCAAGCACAGGTTACACCTGAAGCATGTGGACTTGCAGCGAGTGGTGAACTTCATTAACAACTACGCAGAGGATAATGCAATAGTATTACCAGGACACCACCAAGGACACAAACTCTTTGGTGGAAAGCTGCTGCCATTCCATGTGACAAAAGCAACAGTGTGGCATCACTACAAGGATTCGATTACAACATTTACATTTACGTCATTTAGCAGACGCTCTTATCCAGAGCGACTTACAACACTTGGTATGTAAAGCATAAACAACACGTTTTGAATATTTAATTGACCTCCAACATGATTGGCACTTTGTCTGAGATTGCTGGTTTTGTGAAGGACAGCACTGTGACAGGGGTCAACATCCCACAGCTGGTAGAACTGGAGGATGGTACGGTGCTGGTGGAAAGCTATGGCTGGCAACAACACCTAACTCCGTGGCCGCTGCCACAGATCAAGCAGTACCAGCACTTCAGGAGAATATCATTTTCATTGCATTGTATGAGGTTATTCTCGTTATCTAAACTTGGGAGGTGAATTGATGTTGTGCAAGGTTGTAATGTCTTCTCAATTTTTATTGTTGCTTCCTGTTTTACTGCTTCGATACTCTGCAGCCTGGTGTTGTTGCCGCCAAGGAGCGTTCGCACTCAGTCGGGACCAGGTTTCAGCTGCTGCGCAACGCTGACATCATTCCTCCCATAGATGGTCTGCCTGTACAAGCACCACCTTGAGTGGACACAGCTAGACAAAGATCAGGGAGTTTTGTGACGAAGAAACTATGGCTTCATATGCCCTACTCCATTTGTACCATTTACACCTTCTGTAGATACCCATCCACTTAGCAAGATATGGCTGGGGATTATAGCATTTCTTTCACATGACCCATCAATTTAGACAAGTGTGTCTGGGTAAGCGTCATCACTTTCTGTTTACCTGGAATTTTTCCTTATTGTATGGTACTACTTTTAGTGTTAATCTTTACTATACTACTTACTGTTTAGCACATGACCTCACATGTGAATCTTTAAAGAGGTGGGTGGGCTGGCTTAAGATGGTGTGAACAATGCGGAATGGGTGTAGACAAAGGAGAGCTCTCCAGCAGTAGTACCAAAACATTTAAAGGCCATTTTCTCAAAATTGAGATTACAATTTTATCAACTTTCAAAGCAGCATTACTTTCCCATTGTTCCTCAAAAATGCAGTGTACGATATACCATTTTCTAGCTCTGTGTCTCTGCTTTTATCCGATGTAAAATACACAATGTCAAATTATGCTACATAAGACCGAATCAAGATGGTCGGTCACATATGCTGAGCACTTGTTAGCTGCTTTTCCTTCACTCTGCGTTCCAACTCATCCCAAACCATCTCAATTGGATTGAGGTTGGGTGATTGTGGAGGCCAGGTCATCTGATGCAGCACTCCATCACTCTCCTTCTTGGTCAAATAGCCCTTACACAGGCTGGAGGTGTGTTTTGGGTCATTGTACTGTTGAAAAACAAATGATAATCCCACTAAGTGCAAACCATATGGGATGGCGTATCGCTGCAGAATGCTGTGGTAGCCATGCTGTTTAAGTGTTCCTTGAATTCTAAATGAATCACTGACAGTGTCATCAGCAAAGCACCCCCACACCGTCACACCTCCTCCTCCATGCTTCATTGTGGCAACCACACATACACATTTGGGGGCGGCAGGTAGCCTTGTGGTTAGAGCGTTGGACTTGTAACCGAAAGGTTGCAAGATCGAATCCCTGAGATGACAAGGTAAAAATCTGTTGTTCTGCCCCTGAACAAGGCAATTAACTCGCTGTTCCTAGGCATCATTGAAAATAAGAATTTGTTATTATTCTTATTAACTGACTTTCCCAGTTAAATAAATGTTAAAAAAAAAAATGTAGAGATCATCCATTCACCTATGCTGTGTCTCAAAATGAAACGGCAGTTGTAACCAAAAATATCACATTTGGACTCATCAGACCAAAGGACATATTTCCACCGGTCTAATATTTATAGCTTGTGTTTCTTGGCCCAAGGAAATCTCTTCTTCCTATTGGTGTCCTTTAGTAGTGGTTTCTTTGCAGCAATTCGACCATGAAGGACTGATTCACGCAGTCTCCTCTGAACAATTGATGTTGAGATGTGTCTGTTACTTGAACTTTGTGAAGCATTCATTTGGGCTGCAATTTCTGAGGCTGGTAACTCTAATAAACTTATCCTCTGCAGCAGAGGAAACTCTGGGTCTTCCTTTCCTGTGGCGGTCCTCGTGAGAGACAGTTTCATCATAGCGCTTGATGGTTTTTGCGACTGGACTTGAAGAATTTTCCGGATTGACTGACCTTCATGTCTTAAAGTAATGATGGAATGACGTTTCTCTCTGTTCTTGCCATAATATGGACTTTTTCTTTTACCAAATAGGGCTATCTTCTGTATACCATACCTATCTTGTCACAACACAACTGATTGGCTCAAACGCATTAAGAAGGAAAGAAATTCCACAAACTAATTTTTAACAAGGCACACCTGTTAATTGAAATACAGTCCAGGTGACTACCTCATGAAGCTGGTTGAGAGAATGCCAAGAGTGTGCAAAGCTGTCATCGAGTCAAAGGGTGGCTACTTTGAAGAATCTAAAATCTATTTGTATTTGTTTAACACTTTTTTGGTTACTACATGATTCCATATGTGTTATTTCATAGTTTATGTCTTCACTATTATTCTACAATGTAGAAAATAGTAAAAAAAAAAAGACTTGAATGAGTAGGTATGCCCAAACTTTTGATTGGTAATGTGTGTATATATATATATATATATATACACACACACACTCAGCAAAAAAATAAATGTCCTCTCCCTGTCAACTGTGTTTACTTTCAGCAAACTTAACACGTGTAAATATGTGTATGAACATAACAAGATTCAACAACTGAGACATAAACTGAACAAGTTCCACAGACATGTGACTAACAGAAATGGAATAATGTGTCCCTGAACAAAGGAGGTGTCAAAAATCAAATTAAATAGTCAGTATCTGGTGTGGCCACCAGCTGCATTAAGTACTGCATTGCATTTCCTCCTTGTGGGCTGTGCCAGATTTGCCAATTATTGCTGTGAGATGTTACCCCACTCTTCCACCAAGGCACCAGCAAGTTCCCAGACATTTCTGGGGGGGGGGGGGAATGGCCCCATCCCTCACCCTCCGATCCAACAGGTCCCAGACATGCTCAATGGGATTGAGATCCGGGCTCTTCGCTGGCCATGGCAGAACACTGACATTCCTGTCTTGCAGGAAATCACGCACAGAACGAGCAGTATGGCTGGTGGCATTGTCATGCTGGAGGGTCATGTCAGGATGAGCCTGCAGGAAGGGTACCACATGAGGGAGGAGGATGTCTTCCCTGTAACGCACAGCATTGAGATTGCCTGCAATGACAACAAGCTCAGTCCGATGATGCTGTGACACACCGCCCCAGAGCAGGACGATCCTGCTCCAAATCGATCCCGCTCCAGAGTACAGGTGTAACGCTCATTCCTTCGACGATAAATGCGAATCCGACCATCACCCCCGGTGAGACAAAACCGCGACTCGTCAGTGAAGAGCACTTTTTGCCAGTCCTGTCTGGTCCAGCAATGGTGGGTTTGTGCCCATAGGCAACGTTGTTGCCGGTGATGTCTGGTGAGGACCTGCCTTACAACATGCCTACAAGCCCTCAGTCCAGCCTCTCCCAGCCAATTGCAGCCAGTCTGAGCACTGATGGAGGGATTGTGCGTTCCTGGTGTAACTCGGGCAGTTGTTGGTGCCATCCTGTACCTGTCCCGCAGGTGTGATGTTCGGATGTACCGATCCTGTGCAGGTCTTGTTACACGTGGTCTGTCACTGCGAGGATGATCAGCTGTCTATTCTGCCTTCCTGTAGCACTGTCTTAGGTATCTCACAGTACGGACATTGCAATTTATTGCCCTGGCCACATCTGCAGTCCTCATGCCTCCTTGCAGCATGCCTAAGCCACGTTCACACAGATGAGCAGCGACCCTGGGCATCTTTCTTTTGGTGTTTTTCAGAGTCAGTAGAAAGGCCTCTTTAGTGTCCTACGTTTTCATAACTGTGACCTTAACCGTGCCTACCGTCTGTAAGCTGTTAGTGTCTTAACGACCGTTCCACAGGTGCATGTTCATTATTTGTTTATGGTTCATTGAACAAGCATGGGAAACAGTGTTTAAACTCTTTACAATGAAGATCTGTGAAGTTATTTGAATTTTTACGAATTATCTTTGAAAGACGGGGTCATGAAAAAGGGACATTTCTTTTTTTGCTGAGTCTGTATACACAGTTGATGTCGGAAGTTGACATACACTTAGGTTGGAGTCATTAAAACTCGTTTTTCAACCACTCCACAAATTTCTTGTTTACAAACTATAGTTTTGGCAAGTTCGTTAGGACATCTACTTTGTGCATGACACAAGTCATTTTTCCAACAATTGTTTACAGACAGATTATTTCACTTATAATTCACTGTATCACAATTCCAGTGGGTCAGAAGTTTACATACACTAAATTCACTGTGCCTTTAAACAGCTTGGAAAATTCCAGAAAGTGATGTCATGGCTTTAGAAGCTTCTGATAGGCTAATTGACATCATTTGAGTCAATTGGAGGTGTACCTGTGGATGTATTTCAAGGCCTACCTTCAAACTCAGTGCCTCTTTGCTTGACATCATGGGAAAATCAAAATAAAATCAGCCAAGACCACAGAAAATAAATTGTAGACCTCCACAAGTCTGGTTCATCCTTGGGAGCAATTTCCAAACGCCTGAAGGTACCACGTTCATCTGTACAAACAATAGTATGCAAGTATAAACACCATGGGACCACGCAGCCGTCATACCGCTCAGGAAGGAGACGCGTTCTGTCTCCTAGAGATGAACTTACTTTTTGTGCCAAAAGTGCAAATCAATCCCAGAACAACAGCAAAGGATCTTGTGAAGATGCTGGAGGAAACAGGTACAAAAGTATCTATTTCCACAGTAAAACGTCTGTCTTTCTTGTGGCTCAGTTGGTAGAGCATGGTGTTTGCAATGCCAGCATGGTGTGTGCAACGCCAGGGTTGTGGGTTTGATTCCCACGGGGGGCCAGTACAAAAAATAAAATACAAATAAAAAATGCATGAAATGAAAATGAAATGTATGCATTCACTACTGTAAGTCGCTCTGGATAAGAGCGTCTGCTAAATGACTAAAATGTAAAATGTAAAACGAGTCCTATATTGACATAACCTGAAAGGCCGGTCAGCAAGGAAGAAGCCACTGCCATAAAAAAGCCAGACTACGGTTTGCAACTGCACATGGGGACAAAGATCATACTTGTTGGAGAAATGTCCTCTGGTCTGATGAAACAAAAATAGAACTGTTTGGCCATAATGACCATCGTTATGCTTGGAGGAAAAAGGGGGAGGCTTGCAAGCCGACGACCACCATCCCAACCATGAAGCATGGGAGTGGCAACATCATGTTGTGGGGGTGCTTTGCTGCAGGAGGGACTGGTGCACTTCACAAAATAGATGGCATCATGAGGAAAGAAAATGATGTGGATATATTGAAGCAACATCTCAAGACATCAGTCAGGAAGTTAAAGCTTGGTCGCAAATGGATCTTCCAAATGGACAATGACCCCAAGCATACTTCCAAAGTTGTGGCAAAATAGCTTAAGGACAGCAAAGTCAAGGTATTAGAGTGGCCATCAGAAAGCCCTGATCTCAATCCTATAGAACATTTGATTAAATGTGAGGAATTGTAAAAAACTGAGTTTAAATGAGGTTGGCTAAGGTGTATGTAAACTTCCCACTTCAACTTTTCTTTATATATGACCCTAGGCCAGTGGTTAGAGATTACATCTACATTACCTACTCCCATTAATAGCCATACTATACTTATAGACTTCCATGAACACAACACACAGACTTCCAGATCCCCCCCTCACACACACAATCAGTCTGACTGCTGTTATGAAGTTTGTTTTGTTAGCACCCATAACTGACTTTACATGATAAAGCTTTTGCTCAAAGCAGAACTACTTGCCACACACACACACCTCTTCATCTCTGTCAGTGCTTGGCGTAAGACGCAATGAAAGCATTCAAACCCATAAACATTCACATACACATTCCACACACAAACACCTCTTCCCTGTAACCACTTGGAGTACAGTGGAGGCTGATGGGAGGATCTATAAGAGGATGGGCTAGTTGTAATGGCTGGAATGGAATAAATGGAACGGTATCAAACATATGGAAACCACGTTTGACTCAGTTCCATTAATTACATTCCAGCCATTACAATAAGCCCATCCTCCCATAGCTCCTCCCACCAGCCTCCATTGTTGGAGTATGAACACATAAATTCATATACACACACACACACTAACACCCTCCCCTCTCCAACGCCCTGTCATGATAACACACATGGCTGAACCCCCCCCCTGTCCCCCGTCCCCTTGCTGCTGAACTGAGCTTCAGTCATCCTGCAAACCTGTTGCTAAGCGACTCAAAAAAAATCAGGATGAAAGGAGAATTTCTGCTTCCTGGCAAAAATCTGTTCCTGTGTCTGAGAAAACAGTGCTGGGGAGTAGTTCAGCTGTTACACTCATTACTGTAACATGGTGCTACGCTAAAGTCCTGGGAGAGGTCATTTCACTGTGAGGACGGGAATGAAGAGTTCTGAACAGCCCCTATGTACTAGTACACTACTTACATCAGGGGTGTCAAACCCGTTCCATGGAGGGCCTAGTGTCTGCAGGTGTTTGTTTTTTCTTTCAATTTAGATCTAGACAACCAGGTGAAGGGAGTTCTATACTAATTAGTGACCTTAATTCATCAATCAAGTACAAGGGAAGAACAAAAACCCAGACACTCGGCCCTCCATGGAATGAGTTTGACACATGCAACTTACATGATCAGATTTCACATGGGTCTACTGTATCTACTTCTAAGTTTAATCAGTAGATGGCATGATTGGCAGCTATATAAGTCCTACTAGTTTTGACAGAGCCTCAAAAAGCCTGTTATTCCTTTTCTTGCTGGAGGAAAAATTTGTATGTTACTGTAAGAACAGGTCTCAGATCAGGTAAAGATGATCTCAATTATTAGAAGCTACAAATTAAGTTTGACTTTGACACCTTGCTGTTTGGGGGAATATTGTACAATATTATTGATATGGGATGTTATTCAATTGGAGTGAATGACAATGGATTTCAGTAATAGAGGGTTTTGGATGGTTTTGCTCTCTTGCTCTGTCCATGGTGCTGAAATGTCTGACAAGCGACTGGACTCTGCTCTTTCTATCTCTCTCATTTAACACCTTCTGTCTCCCTCTCCACACACGCACGGACGGGCACACTCACACAAAACACACACACACACAGCGGGAGGATCAGAGAGAGAAATCTGTACTATCGCCTCGCTAGCCTCGTCGCGAACCAGGTGCCCTAAAATGGGAAGCCTGGGGAAGTTCCATGGCCTCGCGAAACACATCAAACCAATCAAATGCTTGCTTGGCCGGAGCTCCATCCCTGTTAGTGAGCATTTCTCTTTTGCCAAGATAATCCATCCACCTGACAGGTGTGGCATATCAAGAAGCTGATTAAACAGCATGCTCACTACACAGGTGCACCTTGTGCTGGGGACAATAAAAGGCCACTGTAAAATGTGCTGTTTTGCCACACAACACAAGTTGAGGGAGAGTGCAATTGGCATGCTGACAGCAGGAATGTCCAACAGAGTTGTTGCCATGTTCATTTCTCTACCATAAGCCACCTCCATTGTTGTTTCAGAGAATTTGGCAGTATGTCCATCCGAGCCTCACAACCACAGACCGCGTGTATGGCGCTGTGTGGGCAACACGTTTGCCGATGTCAACGTTGTGAACAGAGTGCCCCATGGTGGCGGTGGGGTTATGGTATGGGCAGGCATAAGCTACAGACAACAAACACAATTGCATTTTATTAATGGCAATTTGAATGCACAGATACCGTGACGAGATCCTGAGGGCCATTGTCATGCCACTCATCCTCCGCCATCACCTCATGTTTCAGCATGATAATGCACGACCCCATGTCGCAAGGATCTATCTGTACACAATTCCTGGAAGTTGAAAATGTCCCAATTCATCCTAGGCTTGCAAATTCACCAGACATGTCACCCATTGAGCATGTTTGGGATGATCTGGATTGACGTGGTATGACAGCGTTTGTTCCAGTTCCTGAAAATATCCAGCAACTTCGCACAGCCATTGAAGAGGAGTGGGACAACATTCCACAGGCCACAATCAACAGCCTGATCAAATCTATGCGAAGGAAATGTGTCACGCTGCATGAGGCAAATCGCAGTCACACCAGATCCTGACTGGTTTTCAGATCCACGCCCCTACTTTTTTTTTAAAGGTATATGTGACCAACAGATGCATATGTGTATTCTCAGTCATGTGAAATCCATAGATGAATTTATTTCAATTGACTGATTTTCTTATATGAACTGGAACTCTTATATGAACTGGAATTTTGTTCAGTATAATAAAAACAGAATATTATTGACATAAAAGGTTAGTAGCTGTGTTAGTCCAGTCACTGGCTTGTCTAGGGTCAGAGATACTGTCTATCTATGGGAACAACTGCAATCATTTTGCAAGCAACATTGCTAAAATGAATAAAATAAAATGAACCTTATAAATGTTACCTGTAATACTCATCTCCTGTAGCCTAATTGTCATCTCCTTCTTTTCATAGTGTACCTAAATTACAAGGGTTAAAAGGTATGTACAAAATCTGGTATATGGTTTGCCTCATATACTGTACATTGTCTACTGGTATCATTTTAAATTGAGAACATACACTGAGTATACAAAACATGTTCTTTCCATGACATAGACTGACCTAGTGAATCCAGGTGAAAGCTAAAATCCCTTATTGATGTCACTTGTTAAATCCACTTCAATCAGTGTAGATGAAGGGGAGGAGACAGGTTAAAGAATAATTTTTAAGCCTTGAGACAATTGAGATATGGAGTGTGTATATGTGCCATTCAGAGGGTGAACGGGCAAGATAAAAATGTAAGTGCCTTTGAACAGGGTATGGTAGCAGCTGCCAGGCACACCGGTTTGTGTCAAGAACTACAACGCTGCTGGGTATTTCACGCTCAACAGTTTCCTGTGTGTATCAAGAATAGTACACCACCCAAAGGACATCCAGACAACTAGACAAAAGTGTGGGAAGCATTGGAGTCAATATGGGCCAGCATCCCTGTGGAATGCTTTCAACACCTTGTAGAGTCCATGACCTGATGAATTGAGGCTGTTCTGAGGGTAAAAGGGGGGTTCAACTCAATATTAGGAAGGTGTTCCTAATGTTTCATATACTCACTGTATAGCTCAACATGTAAACAATGTGTGAGTTTAGCTATTCTCTGCTTCAGATGACAGATGCCCATAAGGCCAGTAATGCCATCGTACTGTAGGTCTATGGCTGCATTGGCGATGCATGCCATATGATAAGCAGCAAAATGGATTCACATAGCAGATATACTGAGAAAAAGTGACAACAGAATAAAACAGATAGGTGATCTTACAACTAGACAAAAAGGAAATGTTAATTTGAGAATAAAACACAGAAACACAGACACAGAGACAGAATCCATTCCTCTCTTTATCGCAGGATTGGGATATATGATTAATTAACATAGACAGTAGTTCATTTTGAATAATAGTTTAACAATTAAAAGTTTAAACACTTTACATCCAAGAATCAACACTTAATCTCTTCAAAATGTACAAAAATAAATACAAAATAAATAAACAATAGATACTTGAGTAGTAACAAGAAGGCTTTTATTACTTACGCATATTTCAGGTGAACAACAAAAAAAACTCCATACCAACGGTGGCCATCCTTGCTCCACTGATCCCTGATCTGCTGGGTGAGCAGACTTCTATTCCAGCCCAGCAATCGCACATTTGATTATCAACTGATTAGATTTGATAAGTTGAATCAGGTGCGTTATGGCTGGGCTGAAACAGAACCCTGCACATCCAGGAGATCTTCAGCAGGTTTGGCCTGCTCCAATTGTAACAAGTTTATACATTGTGTGTGATGTTTAACTCCATTTTTGTATGCAACATTTGCTAGCATAGGTAGGCCTACACATATATCCCATGGCATATAGGATATACCCTTACTGTCTCAGGACCTCTTTTAATCTGCAAACAGGCTTTTACAGCTTTCCATATCTAAGGACAGAAAACATCACAAAGAAACAGGCTTCATTATACTCAAATTAGACAGCACCAAATATTATGTTGCTATTATCTCTGTCTTCAAAGTTTAACCCTCCAGGGCCTGGAACTGGAGAATCTTTTCATAAAGTTATTTCCTGCCTAGCCTACACTCTCCCTTTACTGACAGCTGGAGCTGTAATTTCACCCTCGTCCATGGCTGTTGTCTACAAATGCATTTGGAGACTGTGTTTTTAATTTACAATGATTAATTACATCCAGCTGGCTAGCTAATAGGAAGTTAGCTAGCTGATGTTATTTAATTCACTTAGCTAGATAGCAGCTTAGCTAGATAGCAGCTAGATAGCAGCTAGATAGCAGCTAGATAGCAGCTGAGTTAGTCTACTGTAGCCAGCTAGCTAATATATATATATATATATATATATATATATATATATATATATATATATATATATATATATATATATATAGATATATATATAATTTTTTTTTTTTTACATTTTAGAAATGTATTTACTTACTTGAATAGGTTCTCCCACTGCTTTCGTTTTTCGGGGTCCTTACAAAAACAAAATAAGGGGCAATCTTCACAAGGGGGACGGCAGGTAGCCTAGTGGTTACAGCGTTGGACTAGTAACTGGAAGGTTGCAAGATCAAATCCCTGAGCTGACAAGGTAAAAATCTGTCATTCTGCCCCTGAACAAGGTAGTTAACCCACTGTTCCTAGGCTGTCATTGAAAATAAGAATTTGTTCTTAACTGACTTGCCTAGTTAAATAAACAACATTTTATGTTGTGGACGAATGGAGACAAGGAAAAAAGTGTGTTTGTCCTCAGAGCGATTTAGAACGTGTTGGGACGTTTGACTTTTGCTGCTGGGAGCCATTGGACCATTTAAAAAATGTTCAGACCTCCAAGGGAGGTGTGACAAATTAATAACCATTATTTATTTACTCTTTATTAATAAGTCCTGTGCTTATTAATAAGCCATGCACCGTATCAGTGTGTGGAAATGTGCCGTTCCACCCCACCGTCTCACAGCCAACGCTCACACACACACACACACACACACACACACACACTCTATCATGTGCGCACACACACACACCATTTTTTGGGTTGAAAAAACAAATGTAAGAAAAAGTTTCACATGTGCTTTTGCAACCGGCGGGATTAGAATCCGGGGACTCCCACAGGAGAAGCCACTGTGTTTTTACATTTTAGTCATTTAGCAGACGCTCTTATCCAGAGCGACTTACAGTAGTGAATGCATACATTTCATAATTTTTTTCTCCGTACTGGTCCCCTGTGGGAATCGAACCCACAACCCTGGCATTGCAAACACCATGCTCTACCAACTGAGCCACACGGGACCGTGAATATTGACTGTCATTCGCAGAATATTGACTGTTCAATTCAAAATAGGGCTGTCAGCTCAGGTGCATCCGGTTTCCATTGATCATCCTTGAGATGTTTCTACAAGTTGATTGGAGTCCACCTGTGGTAAATTCAATTGAGTGGACATGATTTGAAAAGGCACACACCTGTCTATATACAGTAAGGTCCCACTGTTGACATTGCATGTCAGAGCAAAAACCAAGCCATGAGGTCGAAGGAATTGTCCGTAGAGCTCCGAGGCAGGATAGTGTCGAGGCACAGATCTGGGAAAGGGTACCAAAATATTTCTGCAGCATTGAAGGTCCCCAAGAACACAGTGGCCTCCATCATTTTTAAATGGAAGAAGTTTGGAACCATCAACACTTCTAGAGCTGGACATGGCCAAACTGAGCAATCAAGGGAGAAGGGCCTTGCTCAGGGAGGAGACCGAGAACCCGATGGTCACTCTGACAGAGCTTCAGAATTCCTCTGTGGAGATGGGAGAACCTTCCACCTCTGCAGCACTCCATCAAGCAGGCCTTTATGGTAGAGTGACCAGATGGAAGCCACTCCTCATTAAAAGGCAGCCCGCTTGGAGTTTGCCAAAAGGCACCTAAAGTACTCTCAGACATGAGAAACGAGATTATCTGGTCTGATGAAACCAAGATTGAACTCTTTGGCCTGAATGCAAGCGTCACGTCAGGAGGAAACTTGGCACCATCCTGACAGTGAAGCATGGTGGTGGCAGCATCATGCTGTGGGGATGTTTTTCAGCGGCAGGAACTGGGAGACTAGTCAGGATCAAGGGAAAGATGAACGGAGCAAAGTACAGAGAGATCTTTGATGAAAACCTGCTCCAGAGCGCTCAGCACCTCAGACTGGAGTGAAGGTTCACCTTCCAACAGGACAACAACCCTAAGCACACAGCCAAGACAATGCAGGAGTGGCTTCGGGACAAGTCTCTGAATGTCCTTCAGCGGCCAGCCAGAGCCCGGACTTGAACCCGATCTAACATCTCTGGAGAGACCTGAAAATAGCTGTGCAGTGGCACTTCCCATCCAACCTGACAGAGCTTTATAGGATCTTTGCAGGTTTTTTTTATACATTTGCAAAAATGTATAAAAAACAGTTTTTGCTTTGTCATTATGGGGTATTGTGTGTAGATTGATGAGGGGGGAAAACGATTTAATCAATTTTAGAATAAGGTTGTAATGTAACAAAATGTGGAAAAAGTCAAGGGGTCTGAATACTTTCCGAATGCACTGAACTTAGCTTTGCTACACTCATGTTAATGAGAAAATCTCACTTGCTTTTCATGCAGTCAACAATCGAATTATATATCAAAATGACCAGAAAACTCAAAGTTTAGTTAAACATGTTATTTCTAGATTTTGAAGACGTAACCACGCGTACAAACATGAAAACGGGATAAAAAAAATAAAGAGACATGGAGAGCTAGCTTTTCTGTTCTTTTCACTGGGCTTCTTATAACGGTCACGGACCAACGTACGAAGAAGAGAAGCGCGCATTTGCAGCAGTAATACTGAATGTCTCCCCCTAGTGGTAGCGCTAAGTATACATGTAAATCAGTGCAACACCATGGAGGTTATCAATAATAATGGAGTTGATGGCCCAATAACCTTTTTACAGAATGGCATTGCTACTGCAACATGTTAACACCACCTTTTCACATGTGAAGAGAATAACACTACATACACAAGGACTCCCCTGAGCTGAGAGAAAAGCTGAGGCAGATTGGAGGGATCTGCATGTCTTCCTGCCTGCTTGGCTTCAAACAACATTCTCACATGAATCTCCTAATCCACTGGCTCTTCCACGGCAGCCTTGCTCAGATCAAGTCCGCCCCAATGCTCCAAATCAATTTGAGAGCTCCCTAATAGAACTGTAATCTATTCCCAGCAAATAATGACCAGACCAAGCATCTCCCCACGTTGTTTAGTTGCGTCCCAAATGGCTCCCGTATTCCCTATAAAGTGCACTACTTTTGACCAGAGCCCGATGGACTGCACTACAAAGGGAAAATACAGTAGGCTGCTGTTTGGGACGCACCCATGGCCTCGCTGGCAGGCACTATAGGATGGTTAAGCTTTTTATTTACTGTACTGTAAAGGGGCTAAGCGTAAGGATTTGGTCATTATGGGAATTATGCAAATGTAACAGCCAAGGAACTTTATGTAACTGTTTGTCAACGATTCAAGAATCATTATGCTAATTTGACATTAGCATGTGTTCAAGGGCTGGCTGTGACTGGTGCTAGCGCCATGCTCTTGGCCCCAACACGAGTAAAGCTATTTTTAAAGGCGGCATGATGAATCAATTTCATCAAGAGTTGACAAGTGCTGACAATCCGACATAGGCCAACAGTATGTTCTGTACATTCTGTACTATAATGAAGATTGGAGCTTCACTTCAATTACATTTCCATTCACTCACAAGGATTTTTTTTTCTCGAAACAACCACATTCAATGCACACATAGATATGGATCTATTTAAAGAAGCGGGAAGATGGTTGAATTATTGGTTAGATTCAATTCCACTGTCCTATTATATTGTGAAAGCTGCGTAGCGCATTCACACTAATACCACATCAACACGGCAAGCATGGAATACCAGGAGACGTCTTGGAAAGAGTCTAAAATGATTCTTCCTTTTATATTTGTGCCACAGGAGCTGTGTGTTGTTTTTTTGTTGTGCTTTTGCCCTCTGCCTATTTGCTTGAAAAGAGAGAGTTTTATTTCCAACAGTACAGAGAAGATACAGGAGCCTATAACATAATTCCATAGAAAATGGGGGTGATTTCACCATAAACGGCACTGTTGAATCCCTCGTTTCACTCTCACACGTTCTCATTTCATCCATAATTTCACAGTATCATGTGGATAATCCCAATCCATGCTGATACAGTATAGTGTCATGGCCTATGCTCAGCCTTGTCTCAGGGTAGTAAGTTAGCGGTCTAATGATATCCCTTTGGTGATGTGGTGTAATTTTCCTGTCTTATCTGGGGTCCTGTGTGATCTAGGTATGCTCCCTATAATTCTCCTCTCTCTTGCTCTCTTCCCAGAGGACCTGAGCTGTAGGACCATGTCTCAAGACTACCTGGCCTGATGACTCCTAGCTGTCTCTGTCCTCAGTCCACCTGGTCGTGCTGCTGATCATGTTTCTGCTGTTCTGCATGCGGCTATGGAACCCACACCTGTTCACCGGACGTGCTACCTTGTCCCGGACCTGCTGTTTTGACACTCTCTCTTTCTCGACCTTTGAATGCTCGGCTATGAAAAGCCAACTGACATTTACTTCTGAGGTGCTGACCTGTTACACCGGCAGGTAGCCTCGTGGTTAAAAGCATTGGGCCATTAACTAAAAGGTTGCTGCTTCAAAACCTGAGCCGGCAAAGTGGAAAAATCTCCCGTTCTGCCCTTGAGCAAGGCAGTTAACATCCAACAACTGCTCCCCGGGTGCTGATGATGTGGACATTGATTAAGGCAGCCCCCCGCACCTTTCTGATTCAGCGGGGTTGGATTAAATGAGGACGACACATTTCAATTGAACGCATTCAGTTGTGCAACTGATTAGGTATCCCCTTTCCCTAACCATTGTGATTATTATTTGACCCTGCTGGGGGTCTATGAAGTTTTGAACATCTTGAAGAACAATCTGGCCTTAACCTTTCTGAGAAGGGGGTTCCGCTAGCGGAACACCTGGCCTACAGCCAGTGAAATTGCAGGGCGCCAAATTCAAAACAGAAATCTCATAATTAAAATTCCTCAAACATATAAGTATTATTCACCATTTTAAAGATAAACATCTCGTTAATCCAACCACAGTGTCCAATTTCAAAAAGGCTTTACGGTGAAAGCACACCATGCGATTATATTAGGTCAGCGCCTAGCCACAAAAAACCATACAGCCATTTTCCAAAGAAGGAGAGGTGTCACAAAAGTCAGAAATAGCGTTAAAATTAATCACTAACCTTTGATGATCTTCATCTGATGGCACTCCCAGGACTCCATGTTAGACAATAAATGTTTGTTTTGTTGGATAAAGTTAATCTTTATGTCCAAAAACCTCATTTGAAATTGCCGTGTTATGTTCAGAAATGCATTGTCTCAAACAAACATCCGGTGAAAATGCAAAGAGCCACATCAAATTACAGAAATACTCATCATAAACATTGATATAAGATACACTTCTTGTTAATCCAGCCGCTGTGTCTGATTTCAAAAAGGCTTTACGGTGAAAGCACACCATGCGATTATGTTAGGTCAGCGCCTAGCCACAAAAACCATACAGCCATTTTCCAAACGCTAGCGCAATTGCTAACTAGCATTAGCGCAATGACTGAAAGTCTATGGGTAACTGCTAGCATGCGGTTTGACACCCATAGACTTCCAGTCATTGCACTAATGCTAGTTAGCATCGGCTCACAAAACTACCTCTAACTTCCTTCATACTAGACACAGTGACATAAAAATGGTATCCATGAGTTAATTTGTCTCTGGGGAAGTACAAAAAAGGCATCATTGCCAAAATCCTGAAGTATCGCTTTAATGGCCATGTACTCTTATAATCTCCACCCGGCACAGCCAGAAAAGGACTGGCCACCACTCGGAGCCTGGTTCCTCTCTAGGTTTCTTCCTAGCCTCATGCATTTCATGGCTGTTTTTCCTAGTCACTGTGCTTCTACCACTGCGTTGCTGTCGCTGGGGTTTTAGGCTGGGTTTCTGTATAAGCACTTTGTGACAACTGCTGATGTAAAAAAGTATGTATAAATAAATGTAATTGATTGATTGATGGTGTTCGGGATTAAGAGGATGGTCTAACTAGGTCTTTCAAAGATAGAATGTGAGGATATGTGGCGGATGTGGAAAAACATTTATTTAATCCATTTTAGAATAAGGCTGTAGCATAACAAAATGTGGAAAAAGTCAAGGGGTCTGAATACTTTCCGAAGGCACTGTATTTACAAGTAAAGTATGTATGTACAGAATATGCTGAAATTTACATCCAATTCCACAGAGATACTTTCGAAGCAGAGATGCTAAGAGTACAGGCAAAATTATGGGATTGGGGGAGGGGGCATCTTTGCGGCAGGGGGCCTTACGTTACATTAAATGGGAATTCTATGTGATCACATCAGGAGAGTGAGAGCAAGAGAGGATTGCAAAATGAGTTATGTGTTGTGACTGGCTGTGTGTAATGTGATGCGGTAGGGCAGGCAGACCAGTGCTTACCATGATAACAACAACACTGGCTTGATTCCACACATGATTGGACGTCGTGAGAGACGGAAAAGCACAGAATCCCTGAACAGTTTCCTCCCATCATGTGATGAAGTGTCCATTATCTTAATTCAATCTATGAGTGTAAAAAAAGTGGTTAAAATAAACCTGGCCAACCAAACGCATGAACGTGCGCACGCACGCACACACGCACGCACACACACACACACACACACACACACACACACACGCTGTTGAAAACTCATGAACACGTCCTTGTTAAGACTTCAATCTATGATGATATGTAGTCTAATGAGCATAACAGGCTTTTGGTTAGGATTTTTTTGTAAACCAGCCTTTATTGAATGTACAATAAAGGCTGGTTTAAACTCAAAACTACACATAATAGTATTTCCATGTGACTGTTATTAAGCTAATTCCCTTTCTGTGGTTATATTATATAAATGGTTACGGATAGTGTGAACACACACATCCAGACGATTTTGCAGGTGAAGGGTATTTAATAGAAGTATTTCATCTGAGAATTTATGTACAGTGCCTTCGGAAAGTATTCAGACCCCTTGAATTTTCCACATTTTGTTACATTACAGCCTTATTCTGAATTAGATTTGTTTTTAAATCCTCATCAATCTACACACAATACCTCATAATGATAAAGCAAAAACAAGTTTGTAGAAATTTTTGCAAATGTATATGAAAAATCTGAAATACCTTATTTACATAAGTATTCAGACCCTTTGCTATGAGACTCGATTTTGAGCTCAGGTGCATCCGGTTTCCATTGATCATCCTTGAGATGTTTCTATATATTGATTGGAGTTCACCGGTGGTAAATTTAATTGAATGGACATGATTTGGAAAGGCACACACCAGTCTATATAAGGTCCCACAGTTGACAGTGCATGTCTGAGCAAAAACAAAGCCATGAGGTCGAATGAATTGTCCGTAGAGCTCCGAGACAGGATTTTGTTGAGGCAAAGATCTGGGGAAGGGTACCAAAATATTTCTGCAGCATTGAAGGTCCCCAAGAACACAGTGGCCTCCATCATTCTTAAATGGAAAATGTTTGGAACCACCAACACTCTTCCTAGAGCTGGCCGCCTGGCTAAACTGAGCAATCAAAGGAGAAGGGCCTTGGTCAGGGAGGTGACCAAGAATCCGATGGTCACTCTGACAGAGCTCCAGAGTTCCTCTGTAGAGCTGGGAGAACCTTCCAGAAGGACAACCATCTCTACAGCACTCCAACAATCAGGTCACTCTACCATGACAGCCCACTTGGAGTTTGCCAAATACACCTAAAGGACTCTCAGACCATTAGAAACAAGATTGTCTGGTCTGATGAAACCAAGATTGAACTCTTTGGCCTGAATGAAAAGCGTCATATCTGGAGGAAACCTGGCACCAGCCCTAGGGTGAAGCATGGTGGCGGCAGCATCATGCTGTGGGGATGTTTTTCAGTGGCAGGTACTGGGAGACTAGTCAGGATTGAGGGAAAGAGGAACAGAGAAAAGTACAGAGAGATCCTTGATGAAAACCTGCTCCAGAGTGCTCAGGACGTCAGACTGGGGCGAAAGTTCACCATTCAACAGGACAATGACCCTAAACACACAGCCAAGACAGCGCAGGAATGGCTTCGGGACAAGTCTCTGAATGTCCTTGAGTGGCACAGTCAGAGCCTGGACTTGAACCCAATCTAACATCTCTGGAGTAGAGGTCGAACGATTATGATTTTTCAATGCCGATACCGATACCGATTATTGGCGGGCCAAAAGAAGCCGGTGCCGATTAATCGGCCAATTTTTTTAACATGTATTTATTTGTAATAATGACAATTACAACAATACTGAATGAACACTTATTTTAACTTAATATAATACATCAATAAAATCCATTTAGCCTCAAATAAATAATGAAACATGTTCAATTTGGTTTAAATAATGCAACAAAGTGTTGGAGAAGAAAGTAAAAGTGCAATATGTGCCATGTAAAAAAGCTAACGTTTAAGTTCCTTGCTCAGAACATGGGAACATATGAAAGCTGGTGGTTCATTTTAACATGAGTCTTCAATATTCCCAGGTAAGAAGTTTTAGGTTGTAGTTATTATAGGAATTATAGGACTATTTCTCTCTATACGATTTGTATTTCATATACCTTTGACTATTGGATGTTCTTATAGGCACTTTAGTATTGCCAGTGTAACAGTATAGCTTCCGTCCCTCTCCTCGCTCCTACCTGGGCTCGAACCAGGAACACATCAACAACAGCCACCCTCGAAGCAGCGTTACCCATGTAGAGCAAGGGGAACAACTACTCCAAGTCTCAGAGCGAGTGACGTTTGAAACGCTATTAGCGCGCACCCGGCTAACTAGCTAGCCATTTCACATCGGTTACACCAGCCTAATCTTGGGAGTTGATAGGCTTGAAGGGGTGGGTATAATTTGTGGAACGTTCCAACAGGAATCTGTTCCAAAAAACGTAAAGTAAAAGGTTGCCAACCAACAACGCATACAAAGTGGCAGCGCATACAAACCTAGCTAACTAGCTGCCGAATAGGCATCAACTCACCATGTAGCTTATTCTTAATGTTTGTCCGTAGGCAACCAGAGTGAGGACAGACATTTTTCGGAATAAACGTGATGAGTGAAAAACGCAATGAAATAGACCACTCCCTACCCGGTATCTTATTCTGCCGCTATACAACTTTGTATGCGTTGTTTTTCGGCAACCTTGTTATTTACAAAGTTTTTGGAATAGATTCCTGTTGGAACGTTCCACAAATTATACCCACCCGGCTTGAAGTCATAAACAGCTTGAAGCACAGCGAAGAGCTGCTGGCAAAATGCACGGAAGTGCTGTTTGAATGAATGCTTACGAGCCTGCTGGTGCCTACCACCGCTCAGTCAGACTGCTCTATCAAATATCAAATCATAGACAATTATAACATAATAACACACAGAAATACGAGCCTTAGGTCATTAATATGGTCGAATCCGGAAACTATCATCTCGAAAACAAAAGTTTTTTCTTTCAGTGAAATAAGGAACCGTTCCGTATTTTATCTAACGGGTGGCATCCCTAAGTCTAAATATTCCTGTTACATAGCACAACCTTCAACGTTATGTCATAGTTACGTAAAATTCTGGCAAATTAGCTCGCAACGAGCCAGGCAGTCCAAACTGTTGCATATACCCTGACTGTGTGCAATGAACGCAAGATAAGTGACACAATTTCATGTTAGCAGGCAAAATTAACTAAATATGCAGGTTTAAAAATATATACTTGTGTATTGGTTTTAAAGAAAGGCATTGATGTTTATGGTTAGGTACATTTGGTGCAACGACAGTGCTTTTTTTGCAAATATGCTTGTTAAATCAACACCCGTTTGTCGAAGTAGGGTGCGAATCAATGAGAAATTAACAGGCACCGCAGCGATTATATGCAACGCAGGACACGTTAGATAAACTAGTAATATCATCAACCATGTGTAGTTAACTAGTGATTATGTTAAGATTGCTAGTTTTTTATTGGATAAGTTTAATGCTAGCTAGCAACTTACCTTGGCTTCTTGCTGCCCTCGCGTAACAGGTAGTCAGCCTGCCATGCAGGCTCCTTGTGGAGTGCAGCAATGTAAGGCAGGTGGTTAGAGCGTTGGACTAGTAACC
This sequence comes from Salmo trutta, assembly GCF_901001165.1. NCBI lineage: Eukaryota > Metazoa > Chordata > Actinopteri > Salmoniformes > Salmonidae > Salmo > Salmo trutta. The sequence continues at coordinate 61,741,082 of NC_042958.1, read as the reverse complement.
GGAAGGTTGCAAAAACGAATCCCCGAATGCCCCCTGAACAAGGCAGTTAACCCCCGTTCCTAGGCCGTCATTGAAAATAAGAATGTGTTCTTAATCTGACTTGCCTAGTTAAATAAAGGTGTAAAAAAAATTATAATAATAATTTAAAAAATACAAATTAAAAAAATCAGCAAATCGGTGGCCAAAAATACCGATTACCGATTGCTATGAAAAGTTGAAATCGGCCCGAATTAATCGGCCATTCCGATTAATCGGTCGACCTCTACTCTGGAGAGACTTGAAAATAGCTGTGCAGCAACGCTCTCCATTCAACCTAACAGAGCTTGAGAGGATCTGCAGAGAAGAATGGGAGAAACTCCCCAAATACAAGTGTGCCAAGCTCGAAGACTCGAGGCTGTAATCGGTTCCAAAGATGCTTCAACAAAGTACTGAGTAAAGTGTCTGAATACTTATGTACATGTGATATTTCAGTTGTTGTTCTTTAATAAATATGAAAAAAAATCAAAAATCCTGGTTTTGCTTTGTCATAATGGGGTATTGTGTGTAGATTGATGAGGGAAAAAGCTATTTAATTCGTTTTAGAGTAAGGCTGTAATGTAACAAAATGGGGAAAAAGTCAAAGGGGGCAGAATACTTTCCGAATGCACTGTAGGTGTTCTTATTTATTTTGTTCTTATTAATAATATTTGTTCTTATAATCTTACATAAAAACAAACATGAACTTTTGCCTTAACTTGTCTCCTGTAGGTTTAATTGATAATAGCAATAAAAAGTATAAACTACCCTCCGTTCTATTGGCGAACGTGCATTCGTTGGAGAATAAACTGGACGAGCGCCGTTGGAGACTATCCTATCAACGTGATCTGAAGAACTGTAATATCCAATGTTTCTCCGAGTCATGGCTGAACAAGGACATGGAAAATATAAATCTGGCTCTTTTTTCTATACAACGGCAGGACAGAATGGCAGCGTTGGGTAAACTCAAGAGGGGTAGTGTGTGTCTCTTTGTTAACAACAGCAGGTGCGCAATCTCTAATATTAAGGAAGTCTCAAGGTTCTGCTCTCCTGAGTTAGAATACCTTATGTCATGACTGGCCTGTGATGATCAGGTTACAGTGGATCACAGATCTACAGAGATATGGAGGTGGGGGGGTTATATGACCTCACGCCCATCATAAATTATAAAGCAGCAGACCAACTTCTTTCTGGTCTATAATGTGAAAGACTGAAATGTCTGTGTGCCGTATGAAGAGTTTACAGCCCAAAACTACAGAACATCAACTAAATGGACTTTGGGACAATATATATTCATCATCCGAATGGGTTGGAATCAGGATGGATGGAATATGAAAATGTATGTATATTTCATGTTATTGAAAGTTAAATGAGGAATGTTATAACGAAAACATTGTAACTTGAAGAGTTTTCATAATGTATATGTGATGTTTACATACTTTATGTGTAGAAAATATTATGATGAAAGAGAATGTGTTGGTGACGATAAGAGATCATAGTAAATACTAATACCTTGCCTCGTAACTAGCTACGCCCCAGGGAACACAGAGATCGTGTCATAAAGACGATAACACCCCTTTCTACCCTAGGGTATAAAACATGTGGGTTAAGAATTTACATACTAGACTAGAGGACCACGCGCTGCAGCCAAGGTCCACGATTAGTCCCAACCCCGCAAACGCAACACGAGGTTGAACACAAAGGAAACCTCTTAACAATCAATGCTACGGTTGAGTACTGTATCTAAGAAGGTGAATTGAAGCAGGACCACCCGGTTATTCTTTTCAAGTCACCGGTTGTCAACTCGGCCCTCCTACCCACGTTGGGAGCGTTGACACGGTTGATTAGCCTCCTCAGAAGCCCACTCTCACAGAACGAGTGCTAGGAAACAGACAACTAGGAGAAAGGACATTGTGACATCTTGTGGAAAATCAGAGACTTACACCCGATAACGAAGGAAACGACTATCGAAAGAACAAGGCGTCGGCCGAACCTATCCCACTAAGCGGAACTTGGCCCATGAAGAGATACCCAATGGAGACCTTCAACACGTAAATACATGCATTGCAATTCTTACCCATAAGAGCGGCAGTTCGGGGCAAGGTGTTAGGGCTAAAACTAAGCATAGTTTACAAATGTATCCAAGTGTTGCTTTTCTCTCTTGCTCTTTCTCTCTCTCGCTTTAAATCTCCATCTTGTGTAACACATGTCATATTGTGTTGGTCCGCTAGGGACCTGTTGTCATTGTATTAAGTTCTAATCAATAGTCTAGACTGTGTGCGTGTGTATATATCTTATGTAATCATTGAGCTTGTTAGTAAATAAATAATCAACTCAATTTGTGTGGTACGGAATGATTAGTGAGACCCGGGTTTGTGCAGATTTAAAGGACTATGTGACGTTCAGAATGACATTGATATGAGGAAATTATGGACTGGTATGATATCGAGATTCTGATATATCCTTTGATTTAATTCGGGAAACAATAATTAATTAAACAAACTTTTCCCGTGGTGCCTCAGGTCACTGAGTTAATTGTTCAATGATTTATTTAATCACATAATAATAAACATCGCTAAATATTCGATAAATAGCATGTCATCACATTAACGATAGCAACGTCACGACACTTATGATAAGCTGTAAACCATAACTATCTTGGTAAATAGTTTTCATCTATATTTTTCGTAGCTGTCTATTTACCACCACAAACCGACACACGCTTACAGTAAGACCGCACTCAACGAGCTGTATAGGACCATACAAGAAAATGCTCAACCAGAGGCGGCTCTCCTCGTGGCCGGTGATTTCAATGCAGGAAAGCTGAAATCTATTTTACCTCCTTTCTACCATGTCACCTGTTCAACTAGAGGCGAAACAACTAGATCACCTTTACTTCACACACAGAGAAACATACAAATCTCCCCCTTGCCTGCCATTTGGCAAATCTGACCATAACTCTATCCTTCTAATTCCTGTTTACACGCAAACACTCAAACGGGAAGTACCAGTGACGCGCTCAATAGGGAAGTGGTCCGATAAAGCGGATGCTAAACTACAAGACTGTTTCGATAGCACAGATTAGAATATGTTATGGGATTCATCCGATGGCATTGAGGAGTTTACCACATCAGTCACCGGCTTCATTAATAAGTGCATCGACGATGTCGTCCCCACAGTAACTGTACGTACATATTCCCACCAGAAGCCATGGATTACAGGCAACATCCGCACTGAGCTAAATGCTAGAGCTGACAATTTCAAGGAGCGGAGCGCTTATAAGAAATCTCACTACGCCCTCCAACGAACCATCAAACAGGCAAAGCATCAATACACGACTAAGATCAAATGCAAACTATCAAAGATTACAAAGGTAAACCCAGCCACAAGCTGCCCAGTGATGCTCCACGAATGTGGTAGGGCTTGCAAACTATCATGGATTACAAAGGTAAACCCAGCCACGAGCTGCCCAGTGACACAAGCCTACTAGACAAGCTAAATACCTTCAATGCTCACTTCGAGGCAAGCAACACCGAACCATGCATAACGACTGTGTGATCACGCTCACCGTAGCTGATGTGAGTAACACCTTTAAACAGGTTAACATTCACAAGGCCAGACAAATTCCCAGGACGCATACTCAGAGCATGCACTGACCAGCTGGCAACTGTCTTCACTGACATTTTCAACCTCTCCCTGACGCAGTCTGTAATACCTACCATAGTCCCTGTGGCCAAGGTAACCTTTCTAAATTACTATCGCCCCTTAGCACTCACATCTGTAGCGATGAAATACTTTGAAGGCTGGCCATGGTTCAAATCAATATCATTATCCCAGGAACTCTGGACCAACTCAATTTGCATACCGCCCCAACAGATCCACAGATGACGCAACCTCGATTGCACTCCACACTGCCCTTTTACACATGGACAAAAGAAACACCTATGTGAGAATGCTGTTAATTGACTACAGCTCAGCATTCAACACCATAGTGCCCTCCAATCTCATCAGTAAATTAAGGACCCTGGGACTGAACACCTCCCTCTGCAACTGTATCCTGGACTTCCTGTTGGGCTGGTGAGGTTAGGCAACAACAAATTCACCAACGCTGACCCTCGGGGGCCCCTCAGGGGTGTGTGCCTAGGCCTCTCCTGTACTCCCTGTTCGTCTAAATTGATTCCAGATCTTCAATGACACATATATTTTTGGTGAAGGAGGAGTAAGGGCCTGTAACGGAGGAGTGAGCGAGGGAAGACAATGATGCGGCCTCCATCTCTAGCCAAATTGGGGGTGGGAATATCTGTCTGCTCTGCAACCAGTACTGAATGATCCTAAGGTTAGCGGCCCAATAAAATAATCTGAAATCCGGTAGCGCTAGACCGCCGTCTGGTTTGGGCCTCTGCAAAAGCAGTTTTCGTATCCTAGGGGGCTTTTTGTCCCATATAAAAAGTAGATTTAGGCCGTCGATCTTTTTGAAAAATGTATTGGGAAGAAAAATCGGTAGGCACTGATAGAGATGTAAGAAATTAGGGAGAGTTTTCATTTTAATATAATTAATTATTGCGACTAAGGAGAGATGTAGCAAAGACCAGCGTTCCAAATCGTTCTTAGTACGGGTTAAAAGAGGAGCAAAGTTGGCCTGAAAAATGTTTTCAAATCTGATTGTCATGTGCACCCCGAGATAAATAAAACTACTGTGAACAATTTTAAATGGCAAGTTATGTAAAGTGATTTTTTTTGCGGCCACATTAAGCAGCAACAATTCGCTTTTACTGAGATTCAGTGTATACCCTGATAAGTGACCGAAGGATGTGAAAGTGGCAAGGGCAGCAGGAACAGAAACGTCGGATTTGTATTATAAAAGACAATTTGCATATAAAGACAGTTTGTGTTCGTGTCCATATCTGACTATACCTTCGATGAGGGGGTTGGAGCAAAGTGCTATTGCAAGTGGCTATATGGCGATGGCAAACTGTAAGGGACTTAAAGGGCAGCCCTGTCGTATCGATCATTGCAAAGGGAAGCAATCTGATTGAGTGTTATTAGTCCTGACCGAGGCTTGAGGGGATGAGTACAGAAGTCTTATCCAAGTAATGAATATGGTGCCAAAGTCAAATTTATTTTGAGTGTAAAAAAGGTATTTCCATTCCACCCGGTCAAACGCTTTCTCCGCATCCAGGGATATAATGGCTTTGGAGGCATTGGTGACAGAGGGATTATATATAATATTAAATAATCATTGAAGATTGAAGAATGAGTGTCTATTTTTAATAAATCCTGTTAGATCCTGAGAGATAATTGATGGGAGGACTGTTTCCAGACGCGTTGACAGAAGTTTGGCTAGAGTTTTATAGTTGACATTTAGCAGGCTAACTGGACGATATGATACACAGTCAAGAGGGTCTTTGTTTTTTTTAAGAATATGACAAATGGTTGCCTGAGTGAGATTCTGTGGGAGAGCATCATTTACAAACGCTTCATTGTACATTTCAATTAGAATAGGGCCTATTTTAGAGAGAAGCTTTCTATAAAACTCTGCCGAGTAGCCGTCAGGCCCTGAGCTTCTCCCTGATTGAAGGTATTTGACAGCATTAGACAATTCTTCAACAGTGATCGGCTGCTCTAATTTTTTTACCAAATCCCGGCTGACAGTAGGCACAGCAAGTAAATGGAAGAAATTATCCAATATATCCACTTTACTTTCAGAAGTCTATAAAGACTGGTAAAATCTCTTCAACTCATCATTGATCCCCCTAAGGTCTAACGATATCCCAGACGATGTACGAATTTTAGGAATCTGGTGTGATGATGATAGTTGACGTAACTTGTGAGCTAATCATTTACTGGCTTTATCTCCTTGTTCATATTAAGGGCTCCTAGACTTGACATGCAGTTCAGAAACCTGGTCTGTTAATAATGTGTCAAATTATGCTTGCAAAGTTAAACGCTCCTTATAAATATCTGGAGATGGTGAAACGGCATAAATGTCATCTAATTGGACAATACAGCGTGTTAACATAGATAGCCTATCCTTTTTCAGTTTGTTCTCATGTGCAGAGTAGGAAATAATTTCACCTCTGATATAAGCTTCCAAAGTTTCCCAGAGAGAAGACGCAGAGATGTTTGGGTTTCTATTTGTACTTATGAAAAAGTTGCTTTGATCCAAAACAAAATTTACAAAGTGTTCATTACTGAGCAGTTGAGTATTTAGCCGCCAAGGCAGTCGCAGGTTGTCAACAGTTTGAAAGACCACTTCCATAGTAACAGGGGCGTGGTCAGATACAACAATTGGATTATATGAACATGAAGATATGGAATGGAGAAGTCTGTCATCTACAAGGAAGTAGTCTATGTGCGTAAAGGTGTGGTGAACCGATGACAAAAAAAAGAGTATGCTTTTCCAGATGGATTAAAAAATTCTCCAAGGGTCTGAAACTGAGAACTCAAAGAACATAAAGGTTCGGACAACTCTAGCTGAGGTTGACAAGGTAGTAGGTTAAGTGGAGGATCGATCCAAATGTGGGTCTAACCAACAGTTAAAGTCACCACCTAAGATCAACATATGAGAGGACATATCTGGGAGTGTAGAGAAAACCGATTTGAAAAAATAAAATCACCATTGTCCCAATTAGGAGCATAAATATTAACAAGAAGTACCTTTGTATTGAGTAACCTACCACTGACAATTACAGTGAGGGAAAAAAGTATTTTATCCCCTGCTGATTTTGTACGTTTGCCCACTGACAAAGAAAAGATCAGTCTATAATTTTAATGGTAGGTTTATTTGAACAGTGAGAGACAGAATAACAACAAAAAAATCCACAAAAATGCATGTCAAAAATGTTATAAATTGATTTGCATTTTAATTAGGAAATAAGTATTTGATCCCCTCTCAATCAGAAAGATTTCTGGCTCCCAGGTGTCTTTTATACAGGTAACGAGCTGAGATTAGGAGCACACTCTTAAAGAGAGTGCTCCTAATCTCAGTTTGTTACCTGTATAAAAGACACCTGTCCACAGAAGCAATCAATCAATCAGTTTCCAAACTCTCCACCATGGCCAAGACCAAAGAGCTCTCCAAGGATGTCAGGGACAAGATAGTAGACCTACACACGGGTGGAATGGGCTACAAGACCATCACCAAGCAGCTTGGCGAGAAGGTGACAACAGTTGGTGCAATTATTCGCAAATGGAAGAAACACAAAAGAACTGTCAATCTCCCTTGGCCTTGGGCTCCATGCAAGATCTCACCTCGTGGAGTTGCAATGATCATGAGAACGGTGAGGAATCAGCCCAGAACTACACGGGAGGATCTTGTCAATGATCTCAAGGCAGCTGGGACCATAGTCACCAAGAAAACAATTGGTAACACACTACGCCGTGAAGGACTGAAATCCTGCAGCGCCCGCAAGGTCCCCCTGCTCTAGAAAGCACATATACATGTCCGTCTGAAGTTTGCCAATGAACATCTGAATGATTCAGAGGACAACTGGGTGAAAGTGTTGTGGTCAGATGAGACCAAAATGGAGCTCTTTGGCATCAACTCAACTCACCGTGTTTGGAGGAGGAGGAATGCTGCCTATGACCCCAAGAACACCATCCCCACCGTCAAACATGGAGGTGGAAACATTATGCTTTGGGGGTGTTTTTCTGTTAAGGGGACAGGACAACTTCACCGTATCAAAGGGACGATGGATGGGGCCATGCACTATCAAATCTTTGGTGAGAACCTCTTTCCCTCAGCCAGGGCATTGAAAATGAGTCATGGATGGGTATTCCAGCATGACAATGACCCAAAACACACAGCCAAGGCAACAAAGGAGTGACTCAAGAAGAAGCACATTAAGGTCCTGGAGTGGCCTAGCCAGTCTCCAGACCTTAATCCCATAGAAAATCTGTGGAGGGAGCTGAAGGTTCGAGTTGCTAAACGTCAGCCTCGAAATCTTAATGACTTGGAGAAGATCTGCAAAGAGGAGTGGGACAAAATCCCTCCTGAGATGTGTGCAAACCTGGTGGCCAACTACAAGAAACATCTGACCTCTGTGATTGCCAACAAGGGTTTTGCCACCAAGTACTAAGTCATGTTTTGCAGAGGGGTCAAATACTTATTTCCCTCATTAAAATGCTAATCATTTTATAAAAATTTTGACATGCGTTTTTCTGGATTTTTTTGTTGTTATTCTGTCTCTCACTGTTCAAATAAACCTACCATTAAAATTATAGACTGATCATTTCTTTGTCAGTGGGCAAACATACAAAATCAGCAGGGGATCAAATACTTTTTTCCCTCACTGTATGTATCTACCATGGGGATCTGCGATCACATTAGAACATGTAAAAGGTACCGATCTGTGAAGTAAAATAGCCACCCCTCTTGCCTTACTCTGAAATGAGTAATGGAACATCTGACCCACTCATCTGCACCTAAGACTTGAGTGTTGAGATACCTTCAGATGAGTTTCTTGAAGAAAGATGATGTGAGCTTTCAATTGATGAAGGTGGTATAGCACCTTACTACGATTAACTGGGTTATTGATGCCACTGAAATTCCAAGTAAGGAAATTAAAACCATTCCCTCCAGCTGGATGGGCTACACTAGGCTGAGTCATGTCTTAAGAGAGAGAGGATGTGTAAAGGACAAGGTACAATGTAAACTAAATATCTTAGTTGACCCTAATACCGCAAATTTAAAAAACAAAGACAAGCGACAAAGCGCAAAAAAAACATAAAAACTATATACAAATAAAGAGGGAAAAACCCCTACCCTCACAGCCTCCCTTGCCAAAGCATCTCCTCAACTGAGAAACAAGCAAAACCCTATATACAAAAAAAGTTTAGAGCAAGCATGATTACTCTTACTCTGTGCTACCTGAGATTTGTAACCATTTAACCAGAGTAAACCAAACATGCAAAGATTGGTCCCCAGTAGAGTCTAAGGAAAACTAACCTCGGTTAAGAGAAGTTTAAGACCAATAAAAGTGTTAAAACTGCGACTGAACCATGAAAGGTGGCTTAGATCAAAATAAAATAGTAATGATACAAATAAAAAGCAATAATGTGAGTGGAAAAAAATTATATATATGTGCATATCTGCATTGTATCACATTATAGTGGGGAGTCAACTGTATACTCACCAACATGGGTTGGAAATGAAAAGAAAAAAAAGAACGACATTCAAGTGTCAATGAACCCAGCAAAGTTGGCTTCGCTATCTAACCAGTCTGCCAGCCGGCCTGCTAACAAGACCAGCTAACCAACCATTTGTTCCACACCATGTGGTACAACGGCTGCTTTCACACTCTTGTTGATGAAATCGGCTGCTAGAGCCGTGGAGCCGTCCGGTAAAGTCAATCTCAAAACCGCAGGGTAGGTGAGGCCAAACTTCACGCCCGGGCAGGCGCGTAGCTGGCACTTCACAGCTCCAAAGCCAGCTTGCTTCTTAGCCACAGCCGTGGTGTAGTCCGCAAATATCAAGACTCTTTTACCCTTGTAGAGGAGAGGAGATGCTTCTCCCGATCTCCTCAGTATGTCATTGTGGACGTGAAAGAAATGCACCCTGATGACAAATGGTCGTGGGGGTTCTCCACCCCGAGGTCAGCTACACAGGGTGCGGTGGGTCCGGTCTAGCACCGGCTTCTCCTCCAGGCCGAGCAGCTCCTGAAGCAGCTGGGCCATGAACTCCGTCGGTCTTGAGCCCTCCACTCCCTCCGCTATTCCCAGAAGACACCTGTTGTTCCTCCACATTCTTCTTTCCATATCTTCACATCTATTGTTGAGGTATGCCACCCTAGTTGTTAATGAGCCAATGTTAGCCTCTAGCTCGCTAGTCCGAGTGTTGTGGTCTGTAGCACTGCGTTCCAGCTCCGTTAAGGCCGCTCCGTGTTTGTCAAGCTTATTCTGTTTACTCTCGATAGAATTTTTTTAACTCGTCTTTGACCATTGATATCTCTGACCTGAGATTGGCAGAGAGAGTGTCAATTTTACCGAAAATATTTCGGTTTTACAGTTTTGAGGATGCCCATCACGGATTGTAGCAGCTCCACAGTCAGTGTTCCCGCAGGGCCGACATTAGCCATAGCATCCGGTGGCGGGGGTGAATCAGGAGAAGGCGCGGGTTTGCTGCGGCCTGCTCTTCGCAGACTCCGTTTTTGGCCGGGCAGACGACATTACAAACTTACATTTCTCAGACTTGATCTGAATTGTTTAGAGGTCTCTTCAGACGCCTGACCAAACAGAAATATATAACATTTTGCAAGGTTAAATACATACATTTGGTCACTAACTCAGGAGCAATAGGGAAACGCGTTCTACATCCTTGACTTCCAACAGTGCCCCCCGTTGCCTCTCGTTCTAGGGCAACTTATGGTGAATCAATTCGTTGACAGATTTTCAAGCGAATATTCTAATATTCACACAAAGAATAGGCACATTTTATCAGCAGCGGTCTGTTTCCATCAAACGGGCTTCTTGAGGATTGAAGCTGTCTTTAATAACATAGTGCACAGAAAAAACACTGTTTTATAATTTTTTATTTACTGAATAAAAAATAGAAGTTCTATGTGTTTCCATTCCATTTCTAACTCTGTCGATGGTTTTGGCACAAAAAATCTGTGATAAACAGCAAATGTTCCCACTCTGGTCTTCGCATGTGCGGTCTAGCCAACAGCTCGCAGATATAGCACAAAGAGTAGGCTACATAATGAGATTATAGATCACATCAAATCAAATGCATTTATAAAGCCCTTCTTACATCAGCTGATATCTCAAAGTGCTGTACAGAAACCCAGCCTAAAACCCCAAACAGCAAGCAATGCAGGTGTAGAAGCACTCCAGATAAGAGTGAAATCATTTTTACTTGTCAATTGGCAGCCAATCACCAATCATCATGTCACCAGCATATTATTAAGACCCTTGATATTTATTGGAAAGGAGCACCAAGCTCATCACCGTGGACGTTCACCACCCTGTGAAGTTCATCCTAATTTATTTCATCTGTAGCCTAATGAACTTTGCATGCTTTTCCAAGTCGTACTGGGAGAACCACACAACATAGCATCGCGTGACTACAAGTTTACAGTGACATCATGGTTATTCTATACCAACTATCGCAAGAAACCGTTTCCACAGCAATTTGTCGCATGAGCTAGTTCACCGACATAAAATCTCTGTCTAGCGTATTTTTGTTCTTTCGATATTTAGAAAGTTTAGTGACGATTGTTATGTTTCCATCAAGCCTGTCATTGTTTGTTGTCCAACAGGTACTTTTACTTGCATAAAAAAGGTTGGAATCAAACATGGTTACTGATACCCCGTGTGATACCGTTATGCAGTTACAGTTCTGGCTGAGATTGGTCTGTTCATCTCAAAGGAGGATTCTATTGCAAAAAAACTGCAACCATATGGCACTCCCATATATGGTACCCATGGCATACCTTCACATGCACACACTTAGATGAAGGTACGCACATAAACACACCAAGGTAAACAAACGCCCTTGTCACTCATGCATACTCATGCACACACACACTGGTGAGTGTCATTACCTGGCCTCGGCCACCGTACAGCAGTAGCTGCCGCTCCTCCGTGAGCTCCTGCCCCCCCTCAGCTCCTCGCGGGACTTACGACGGTTAAAGTAGTCCGTAAGTTTCCCAAAACTCGCCATAGTCGCCGCCCCTCAGCGCTGCCTTTGTTCGCTTTTCTTTAAAGACTGACGAATGGACAGCCTAGATGAAGGTCCAGAGATTCCAGTCAGACACGCCCTCAATGGGTGCGGACACACCCCTCTGAGAGGCTGTGGTCTACCTGTCAGGTCTCCTCATACAGTTGTTAAGTCAGTGTTCACGGCTGCATCCTCTTCCTCATCCTATCAGACGGAGAAGAAGAATGCACAGCAGAAGTAGCCAAACACTCCTCTCTCTCTCTCTCTCTCTCTCTCCTGGCAGTGCTCCTGCGCTCCAGTGCAGCGAACACACACGTGTGCGCGCATAGACACACACACAGAAAATAGCAGCGTTTGAAACTGGCTTCCAATCGCCACAGCAGAAGAGAGTACCCCTGCTGTTAGCCTCCGCAGTGGAAATAGAGAGATGGAGAGAGAAAGGGATGGAGGGGGAGAGAGACGAATGGAGGGGGAGAGAGAGAGAAATGGAGAGAGAGACGTGGGTGCTGCTTTCAGTTGGGTACGGAGGTCTCTCTCTCTCTGTTTTTAGGGCGCCCAGAACTAGTGCAGCATCTATCTGCTGCCGTGTACACTCTCTCTCTCTCTCTCTCTCTCTCTCTCTGTGTGATCACGCAGAATTCCCATTTAGGTAACATATGGCCCCCTGCCGCAAAGATGCCTCTCCCCCAATTCTTACAGTTATCTTAGCATCTCTGCTTCAAAAGGCACCTCTGTGAATTTGGACCATGTGAATATCAGCACATTCTGCACATACATACTTAGAAATGTGAATGGGTGAGAAATAGCAAATGAAGCCCAGTGGGTATGCACACTTGATTGGGCCAGTGCATTCACTGCCAGTTTAATTTCATAACTACAGGAGTGTAGTATCTGAACGTAAAAAAAAATGTTTTTACAATGTTGACCAGGCCCTATGTAGCTCGTTGGTAGTTATAATTAAGCAATAAGGCCAGAGAGGGTGTGGTATATGGCCAATATACCACGGCTAAGGGCAGTTCTTAACCACGATGCAATGCGGAGTGCCTGTATGCAGACCTTAGCCATGGTATATTGGCCATATGTCATAAACCCCCTTCAATAGCCTCATTGCTATTATAAACTGGTTACCAACGTAATTAAAGCAGTAAAAATAAATGTTTTGTCATACGGTCTGATATACCATGGCTGTCAGCCAATCAGAATTCAGGGCTCGAACCACCCAGTTTATAATGCCAAATAATACTAACTACAGTAGGTCTTATGTAACTCAGTGGTCATTATAATGCCTTATGATGCTGATTAGTCCTTATGTAGCTCTGCGGTGGCACAGATCCTCCACATATCCTCACATTCTATCTTAAAAAGACCTCTACTTAGAGTCTTACCCCTTAATCCCTAACACCATACTGTATCAGCATGGATTAGGATTATCCAGATGATACCGTCAAATGTGGATGAAATGAGAACGTGTGAGAGTGAAACGAGGGATCCAACAGTGACGGTTCTGGTGAAATCACCCCCATTTTCTATGGAATTATGTTATAGGCTCCTGTATCTTCTCCATGCTGTTTCCACAATGTTGAAAATAACACTCTCTCCTTTAAAGCAAACAGACAGAGTATACCAGGAGACATCTTGGAAAGAGTCTAAAATGATTCTTCCTTTTATATTTGTGCCACAGGAGATGTGTGTTGTTTCTTTAGTGCTTTTGCTGTGCTTGCCGTGTTGTGGTATTAGTGTGAATGCGCTACGCAGCTTTCACAATATATTAGGACAGTGGAATTGAATCTAACCAATAATTCAACCATCTTCCCGCTTCTTTAAATAGATCCATATCTATGTGTGCATTGAATGTGGTCGTTTTGAAAGATTTTTTCATTGTGAGTGAATGGAAATGTAATTGAAGGGAAGCTCCAATCTTCATTACAGTACTTCAGAGGAGATAGAGAGATGGAGGGAGAGAAGGATGGAGGGGGAGAGAGAGAAATGGAGGAGAGAGAGCGGGTGCTGTGTTCAGTTGGGTACAGAGGTTTCTCTCTCGCTCGCTCTGTTTTTAGAGCGCCCAGAACTAGTGCAGCATCTATTTGCTGCCATGTACTCTCCCCTCCCTTCCCTCCTCTCTCCCACCCACCCACCCTCTCTCTCTCACACACACATACAGTATACACACACACACACACACACACACACACACGAGTGCACCTGCCTGATTTCCAGTCTTACCTAACTCCCCATGTCTGGAGGATCTCTATAAAAACTCTAAAAACATCTAATCAATAATGGAAAGAAGCAAAGAGGGTTTGCCAGAATCACTAAGTGAAGCCCCAGCATTCATCTTTGAGGAGCGTGAACTCTTAAAAAAATCCATTCATAAGAGAGGAGGGGAGGGGCTTTACAGTATGAGGAGCACATACACTCTCTGTGTCTATTGATTGCATTCTAACCCATTCCCCTCTCATCTTCTCTTCTCTTTTTCTCCCAATAAGAGCGCATAGAAATACGTGGCCTGTGCGCCATGATTGGGAGTCAGTAATGAGAGTTGAGAGACATTTATTAAAAGTGTTCCGTTTGTGTAATAATAATGAAATGTTATGATTAAGTCTGACTGAAACACATTTTCCCATGTATTGAAGGATAGGGAAATTGCCTTTTACATTGTGGAACCAATGTATTGGTTGCAATCGTCAGTTTGGTAATTGTATGGTCCTGAATAGGGCCAAGTGCATACCTGTTTGAAGTCCCTGCGGTGTATTCACTAGTCAGACATTGTTGCAAAATGTTTTGCACTGTAGCAAAAGGTTCCGTAACGGAAACCGTTTACTCCAAGTGAGAAATGTTTTGCCACGAAAACGTAGGTCCCTCCTAACTGACCTAACACAGGGAATTTTTACGAGGACTAAATGTCAGGAATTGTGAAAAACCGAGTTTTTTCATGATATCGAATTGGTAGTTACAGTCTTGTCCCCATCGCTGCAACTCCCGCCATGCATTCTCTGAAAGACGACCCTGCCAAGCCGCACCTCTTCTTGACAAACCGCTCGCTTAACCAGGAAGCCAGCCGCACCAACGTGTCGGAGGAAACACCGTACAACTGGCGATTGTGTCACCTTGCATGCGCCTGACCCTGAAATGTGAAATCTCAGACTTCCGAGTTCAGTGTGTTCAAGACAATAGGGAACTCTGAAAAAAAACTAGCTCAGACTGGGAAAAAATCATTTTTGAACGGTCATCCAACTCAGAATTCCAACTCGGGAACTCGGGCCTCTTTCTAGAGCTCTGACTTTCTGACCTGAAGATCACTGACATCATGATTTTACCTCATATTTTTCAGAGTTCTCAGCTGTCTTGAAAGCATCATAAAAGTCATGTTACCCTTTGCCAGCTCTTATCTGTGTGAAGCTGGATTCAGTGCTCCCGTCTGAATGAAAACCAAATATGACTGCAGAGATGAGGTGTGCACTGTCGATACATTATGCATCTTATCTCACCACCACTAATGAGATGGGTGTGCTTGATGCATGTCGCGTTGGAGCTTCTCAAAGTCAGGGATCATGGTCGACAGTGCACAACTCATCTCTGCTGTCACATTCAACCTGGATTGATATTTGGTTTAGGTTAAGGTCAGAGTAATTTGCAATTGACTGTCTTAGCCCCACATTAAAAGTATGTGATGGTGAGTTGAGAAGACAATCAGAAATACTGTTAGAATTTTCAAATATCAAAATGGGGTCGTGGGCCAAAACAGTTTGGGTACCCCTGGGTTAGAAGCATTCGATTTTGCAATCCCATTCATTACTTTGGATTTGTGTGCCCATGAAAACGGTTTTAACCCCATAACATAAGGAGACACAAAATGTTACGTAGTTACACTGCATTTCTGAGATCTCTATCCAAAAAACTGTCGGACAGCTAGATTAACAATTCTTACAGGGTTCAAGTTCTATATAGAATTGAAATATTTTTTTACATTTTAGTCATTTTAGCAGACACTCTTATCCAGAGTGACTTACAGTAGTGAATGCATACATTTCATAATTTTTTTTTTCTGTGCTGGCCCCCCGTGGGAATCGAACCCACAACTCTGGTGTTGCAAACACCATTCTCTACCAACTGAGCTACAGGGAACTAATGGTTAATATATGATATAAAGACAACTTACACAGCCAAGGACAGAAAAGTTATGTTTTGTGTCGCACGATTTTGGACAAATCGGTCAAGACACCAACCATGATAAAGGGTTAAACATAGGTTTTAAATCAACTCGTGAATTGTATTGAATATAGCTATGATCCCCCTTATATCTTAATGTAATGACATGAAAGCAATTGGCCATTTATTATCAATAACTTATGAAGAGCTGTAACAAGTTGTCCAGTGTAGAAAATCCTCACTGGTACCCTAGTTTCTAGAAAGACCCATATGTGTTTGCTCAATCATTTTTATTATACTATATTACACTTTACCTAAAAGTAAACAGCAATTATAATGCATGATGATATGATCTAAGTACAGTGTTACCAGGATATTTTTAGTGTGAGTATGCATGTGAAATAAGGGGACCCACTGCCTTGCTCCCAGCAGTATAGCCTATTGATCAGCAGGTCTGGTCTGTGAGAACACAATGTTAGGTAGACCTGGGTAGAGGAAAGCAGAGCTCTGCATGTATTAATCTAGCCTGACGTCAGCGAACAGGACCCTGGGGAGAGATCACAGGCCTCAGCCAACAGCAGACTTGAAGCCAATCACCCAGGGCCAGGTAAATCATTACAGAGAGAAAGAGCGAGCAAGGGAGCGAGAGAGCGAGAGAGAGAAGCAACGACACAGAAAGACTGATTAAGTGAAAGAGAATAAATTGTGGTGAGAAAAAAAGATGGAAAGTCAATCAGTGGCGGTCGGTGCCATTTAATATTTTTTTATGTGCATGGCCTTATTTCTATTACACCATATTGGATGACTGCCATTCATATTCCATTCACCCAGCTCAATGTAACATCGTTAGGTTTAGGCTACTACATGATACTCTACTTTTCTCTATACCCATCATGAGGTTGCTACAACCTAGCCTACGAATCCATGTTTATAATGTACTGTACTCTACATGTCGAGAGACAAATTGGAGTAATGAAGGTGACAGACAGTGACACATTCCATAATGCCTTGCACACTCTTGCCTGCATCTAGCTGATCTAGGGTGTAATCATTAGTCCAAACCGTCTCCGTTTTACAACTAAAACAATAGTTGTCTATCCCAGTTTTGTTCCATTTGCTTCTGTTTAAGAAATGTTTTTCAACAGAATCAGCGGAATGAATACATCCCTTATCACCTGCACACAGAGTTCACTTTCAAAGCAGCCACATACAAACAGCATGATCACTTTGCTCCTTGTATAATTCCTTCTCGCTATCCTCCTCTCAACTTTTCCCTTTGCTTGTGGACTTCAGTGCACAACACAACAGCTGTCTGTAACCAGGGGAAAAAACCTCTCCAAGCCAAATCTTCATACCATAACTGCTAACCGCTAAACACAGCCTGCATCGTTGTCAACATATTAGCTAACGTCATAGTCAACATAGTTATTAGAACTAACGCGCTAGTAAACCCGCTACAATCACGCAGTATAGTGTACAGCAAGCAGGTTAGCAGTTAAACCGAAAGCTTACATTGACATGGAAGCGTTCCAGTGTTGGATAGCCTTAGCTAGCTAGCTAACATGAATAGCATTCCTTTCTGTTTAAGCCAGGTGTTTGAGTAGGCTAAATTTGCAAGCTTCATTAGCTAGCTAAGTAAGTGAGAATTTTTTTAAAATAAATTAAGTTGTTAGAAACCGTTCAACTATTGTCTTTCTCTCTCTTTGAAGCAACAAGTCACCACATGTTATGCACTGCAGTACTAGCTAGCTGTAGCTTATGCTTTCACTACTAGATTCATTCTCTGGACGTCCTCCAGAAGTTGTAATAATTACTGTGTAAGTGTATGGAAGGGGGTGAGAACCATGAGCCTCCTCGGTTTTGTGTTGAAGTCAATGTACCCAGAGGAGGATGGAAATAACTGTCCTCCAGCTACACCATGGTGCTACCCCAGAAAGTGCTGTTGAGGCTACTGTAGACCTTCAGTGCAAAACAGTGTGTTTTAATCAGTTTGGTGACGTGAGAGTGCGTAGATGCGAGAAGGAATTATACAACGAGCAAAGTATGAAAGTGAACATTGTTTGCGTGTGATCAGGGGTGTATTCATTCTGCCGATTCTGTCGAAAAACGTTTCTTAAACGTAAGTAAACGGAACAAAATGGGGATAAACATACCTTAATTTGTCCAATAGAAACTCTTGTTAGGAACTGTTGCACTAATGATTACATCCTACATCAGCTAGACGCATGCAGGAGTGTGCAAGGCGGTAATTGTGTCACTGTCACCTTGATGACTCACATTTTTCTCTAGACCTGTGAACCAAGGTTGTAAACTTTCATTCATAGGCTAGATTGTAGCAACCTAAACCTATAGATGTTAGATTGAACTGGGTGAATGGAATATGAAAGACAGTCATCCAATATGCTGTAAAAGAAATAAGGCCATGCTCATAATTTTTTTCTTCTTAAATGTTACCGACCGCCACTGATGTATCGGTGTAAGGTGATTAGGCATCATGATATATGACAAACAGAGTAGTAGCAGCCTATATAATGATTGTATGTGAATGGGTGTGCATGTGTGTAGAGCCATTATAAATGTATGTGCATATTCAACAAGCTCTCACAGTCTCACATCTGAATTAGACATTCATCCATGTTTCTCAAACATCTTACGTTTAGGCATTAATTGCACATTTTTAAGATAAGGGTTAAGTTTAGGCATTACGTGAGATTTTTTTGTTTTATTTTATTTCACCTTTATTTAACCAGGTAGGCCAGTTGAGAACAAGTTCTCATTTACAACTGCGACCTGGCCAAGATAAAGTAAAGCAGTGCGACAAAAAGGTTACACATGGGATGAACAAACATTCAGTCTGTATACAGTGTGTGCAAATGAAGTAAGGAGGTAAAGCAATAAATAGGCCAATAGTGGCAAAGTAATTACAATTTAGCAATTTACACTGGAGTGATATATGTGCAGATGAGGATGTGGAAGTAGAAATACTTGTGTGCAAAAGAGCAGAAAAACAAAAACAAATATGGGGATGAGGTAGGTAGTTGGTTGGTAGGGCTATTTACAGATGTGCTATGTACAGCTGCAGTGACCAGTAAGCTGCTCTGACAGCTGATGCTTAAAGTTAGTGAGGGAGATATGTCTCCAACTTCAGTGATTTTTGCAATTTGTTCCAGTCATTGGCAGCAGAGAACTGGAAGGAAAGGTGGCCAAAGGTGGTGTTGGCTTTGGGGATGACCAGTGAAATATACCTGCTGGTGCGCGTGCTACGGGTTGGTGTTGCTATGGTGACCAGTGAGCTGAGATAAGGCGGAGCTTTACCTAGCAGAGACTTATAGATGACCTGGAGCCAGTGGGTTTGGCGACTAATATGTAGAGAGGGCCAGCCAACGAGAGCATACAGGTGGCAGTGGTGGGTAGTATATGGGACTTTGGTGACAAAACGGATGGCACTGTGATAGACTGCATCCAATTTGCTGAGTAGAGTGTTGGAGGCTATTTTGTAAATGACATCGCCGAAGTCAAGGATGAGAAGGATAGTCAGTTTTACAAGGGTATGTTTGGCAGCATGAGTGAAGGAGGCTTTGTTGCGAAATAGGAAGCCGATTCTAGATTTAACGTTGGATTGGAGATGCTTAATGTGAGTCTGGAAGGAGAGTTTGCAGTCTAGCCAGACACCTAGTTATTTATAGTTATTTTAAGTCAGAACCGTCCAGAGTAATGATGCTAGTCGGGCGGGCGGGTGCGGGCAGCGATCGGTTGAAGAGCATGCATTTCGTTTTACTATCCTTTAAGAGCAGTTGGAGGCCACGGTTAGGTATTAACTTTGAATGGTTAAGGTAAGAGTTAAGGTTTGGGATAGGCTTAAAACAAAAATATCAAAGCAACTTTCTATCACTGTATTTGAATATGCAACCTTCTGAACCAGAGGGAGATGCTTACATCCATCCGCCATCCCAATCCACAACTGAAACCTGCTTGAAGGTAACAGCACTCACTGTTGCCCCTAGTGGCCAGTTTCCATGTCATCTCCCAATGTCCTCAAACATGGATGGATGTCGAATACTGACTTGTATCACGGGTGACCTGCCTGGCATGTTGTGTGTGTGTGAGCAAATGATGAAGTGAGTGTTTGTGTGTGAGTTTGGAATGTCAGTGTTTGTGAGTGTAGGGCCCTGTGAGTGTGCATAGAGACGCTGCAAAACAATTTAAATACTCAGTATGTGTAACCATTTTGTTAGATGTTCATAGCTATATAGCAGTCTTTTGACTTGGGGATGGAAGCTATTCAGGAGCCTGTTGGTGTCAGACTTGATGCACCGGTACTGCTTGCCGTGCAGAAGCAGAGTGAACAGTCTATGGCTTTGGTGGCTGGAGTCTTTAATAATTTTCCGGGCCTTCCTTTCACACCGCCTGATATAGAGGCCCTGGATGGCAGGGAGCTCGGCCCCAATGATGTACTGGGCTGTCCGCACCACCCTCTGTAGCGCCATGCGATCAAGGGCAGTGCTATTACCATACCAAGCAGTGATGCAGTCAGTCAATATGCTCTCAATGGTACAGCTGTATAACTTTTTGAGGATTTGAGGACCCATGCCAAACCTTTTCAACCTCCTGAGGGGGAAGAGGCGCTGTCGCGCCTTCTTCCCAACTGTGCGTGTGTGGACCATTTTAAGTTCTTAGTTATTTGGACCCCCTTCACTGCAGCGCTGCCAATGTGGATGGGGGTGTGCTCGTCCCCCCGTTTCCTGTATCTACAAACAGCTTCTTGAGCTTACAGATGTTAAGCGAGAGGTTGTTGTTCTGGAATCACACTGCCAGGTCACTGAACTCCTCATTGCCAGTGATCAGGCCTACCACCGCCGTGTCGTCAGCAAACTTGATGATGGTGTTGGAGTTATGCGTGGCCAGGCTGTTGTGGGTGAACAAGGGAGTACAGGAGGGGACTAAGCACACACCCCTGTGGGGCCCCTGTGTTGAGGGTCAGCGTGCCATCAGGAAGTCCATGATAAAGTCGCAGAGAGAGGTGTTCAGTCCACGGGTCCTAATATTGGTGACGAGCTCGGAGGGGACAATGGTGTCGAACGCTGAGCTGTAGTCAATGAACAGCATTCTATGGATCTGTTGGGGTGGTATGCAAATTAGAGTGGGTCTACTAGGGTGTCTGGGATGATGGAGTTGATTTGTGCCATAACCAGCCTCTCAAAGCACTTCATGATTACAGATGTGAGTGCTACAGGACGGTAGTCACTGTGGTATGAAGCCTTACAGTTCTTGGGAACAGCAATGATAGTGGTCATCTAGTGGGGAATACAGACTGGGACAAGGAATATGCCTTACCGTGAATATGCCTGCCAGCTGTTCTGCACATGCTCTGAGAACGCGCCCTGGAATCCCGTCGGGCCCCGCGGCCTTGCGAGTGTTGACCTGATTAAAAACCTTACTCACAACGGCCTCGCTCACACCTGGCACAATGTTGTTATTGTCGAAGCGTGCATAAAATGCATTGAGTTCGCCTGGTAGAGAAGCATTGTTGGGCAGATCATGGCTGGGTCTTCCTTTGTAATTCGTAATGGACTGTAGCCCCTGCCACATGAGGCGGGCGTCAGAACCTGTGTAATATAATTCCACCTTATTCCTATATTGTCATTTTGCTCGTCTGATGACTCTGAGAGGTCATAACGGGACTTCTTGTACTTGTTCCTGTCCTCAGCCGTAGCCTCAAGGTTGTCTGTGATAGCCCTGTGTGCGGTAGCCCTGTCCTTTAGTTTAAAGGGGAAAGGGAAAGGGGGATACCTAGTCAGTTGTACAACTGAATGCCTTCAACTGAAATGTGTCTTCCGCATTTAACCAAACCCTTCTGAATCAGAGAGGTGCGGGGGGCTGCCTTAATCGACATCCAGCGCCAACTTCTGTATTAAAGCCTTCCCCCCTCGATTTACCCGAATCCACTGTCCTGTCTACACGGTGCATGGAGAGTCCATCGAGATGGATAGCCATGGGGTTATCTTGTCCGAGAGCCATGTTTCAGAAAAGCAGAGAATATTGCAGCTTCGAGAGTCCCATTGGTAACAAATCCGCGATCGGAGGTCATCCATCTTATTATCAAGGGACTGTACATTGGCCAGTAGAATGGTGGGAAGAGGTGGCCGGTATTCCCTTCGCCTTAATCTCGCCAGGATCCCCTCTCTCTTGCCTCTGTAACGCTGGCGTTTCCTATTGGGTAGCCCAAAAATTGGGTCAGAATTACATAAAGAGCCCAGGGCAGATGAGTCGAAGTCGAAGTTGAAGCCAGAATTGAGGTAAGTAACTGCCGATCTGATGTTCAAAAGTTATTGTCAATAAGACAGTAAGAAATGATAGTGGATGCATTTTGTGAAAATAAAGTAAAAATAAACTTGCATGTACTAATACATTGATTCTTGGCAGTGCTTATGGGGATGGTAGGCCTATTCTTGAGGGTGCTTCAGCACCGGCAAGCCCCTCCTTAAAGCCACCCATGTTGAATGTGTTTTCATTAACAAATAGAAGATGTCATTGATGGATTTGACGTCATTCATTGGTGGAGACTATAGTTGTCTCAGCACATCAGGTGGTTCAGGGTTGGGGTCTAGATAAGGTTGACGGTAAAAGAGGATCAGGGGGAGGTGTCCTGGAGCTGTTATGTTGTTCTTTTAAACTGAACCCCATGGAGTCAATAAAAACAGACACTGCGCCCACCTGGAACCAAAAAGGGTTCTACCTGGAACCAAATATCATGTGGGGACAGCCGAAAAACCCTTTTGGAACCCTTTTTTTATAAGAGTGTAGGCACAAAACTGAAGAGAATAGGCTGAAACGGAGGCACCATCTAAATTTAACAATAAGAAATGCTTGTGTCTGTTTCACATTGCAAAACGTTGCTAAAGTGTGGTCTAATGAAAACAACTGGCATGTTTGTTAAAGTGACCAAATATCAACTCACAACATTCGGTTTTGAAATCTTTTTTGAAAAATGTCATCACTGGAGAGACACTTTGAATGGTTTTAAAAGATCTGAGCCTGGACCAGCGTTTAGCGGCAACTTGAATATATGAATGTGCACAGCGGCATATGAATGTACACAGACTCCATTGATAAGGGTTTAGAAATGGCAGTTGTTTGAAAAGAGAATGGAGCATGACATCCTGTTGTTGACTGAGAAGAATGAGACGTCAAAGTAAAGCACAGGGAGTCTGAACGGACGATGACAATCAATTTATGATTTATTAACATGGTACTCTCTGTGAGCAGCCCAGGGATTAACGTGTGTGTGTGTGTGTGTGTGTGTGTGTGTGTGTGTGTGTGTGTGTGTGTGTGTGTGTGTAATAGAGAGTGTGAGTGTGAGTGAGTGTGCGTGTGTGCGTGCACATTCTGGTACCCTGCAAACCATGACCCATTCTGTATATTACAACCAAAGTTAAATGTAATGGAGTCACATGCTGCACATGTTGTTAATGGTTGCCATTCATACAAAGACATTGCTAGACATGCCCGCCTTGTTGAACTGGTATCTACTGAGATGAGGCAGGTGGTCTCACCAACAGCACACATACACAAACAGTCTCTTGTCAGAGGAGCCTGGTTTGATGTTGATGTGTTTTCTTGTATGCCGAATAAGTCAGATATTATTGTAACTAATGGTGCTATTGTGTGTGTTTTTTCACATTATTTGTAACTTATTTTGTACATAATGTTTCTGCCACCGTCTCTTATGACCGAAAAGAGCTCCAGGACAGCGATTACTTCAGGACAGCGAATATTTCAGGACAGCGATTATATCAGAACAGCGATTACTCACCCCGTACTGGAAGAAGATTTTTTCTTTAACGAGTCGGACACAAAGGATTTACTCCAGACACCCGACAAGGCCAACATCCCCATCATTCGCAGGAGAAAGAGATATCGGGGACGTAGGTCTGGGTGCTTTGTAAGGATCCGACGGCGAGTGGGTAATCTGCCTCTACCATCAGTCCTATTAGCCAACGTACAATAATTGCATAATAAAACAGACAAACTAGAAGTACGTATATCCTACCAATGGGACATTAAAAACTGTAATATCTTATGTTTCACTGAGCCGTGGCTGAACGACGCCATGAATACCATAGAGCTGATTGGTTTTACGCTTTTTTTCCCCAAGATAGAACCGCCGCCTCTAGTAAGACAAGGGGTTACGATCTATGTATATTCGTAAACAACAGCTGGTGCACGAAATCTAACGAAGTCTCAAGGTTTTGCTCGCCTGAGGTAGAGTATCTCATGATAAGCTGTATACCACACTATTTACCAAGAGAGCTTCAATCTATATTCTTCGTAGCTGTCTATTTACCACCACAAACTGATGCTGGCACTAAGACCGCACTCAATGAGCTGTATGCGGCCACAGGCAAACAGGAAAACGCTCATCCAGAGGCGGCACTCCTAGTGGCCGGGGATTTTAATGGAGGGAAACTTAAATCCGTTTTACCTCATTTCTACCAGCATGTTAAATGTGCAACCAGAAGGAGAAAACCTCTAGACCACTTTTACTCCACACACAGAGACACGTACAAAGCTCTCCCTCGCCCTCTGTTTGGCAAATCTGACCATAATTCTAATCTCCTAATTCCTGTTTACAAGCAAAAGCAGGAAGCACCAGTGACTTGGTCAATAAAAAAGTGGTCAGATGAAGCAGATGCTGAGCTACAGGACTGTTTTGATAGCACAGACTGGAAAATGTTCCGGGATTCTTCCAATGGCACTGAGGAGTACACTGAGGTCAGTGCATCGATTACGTCATCCCCACAGTGACTGTACGTACATACCTCAACCAGAAGCCATGGATTACAGGCAACATCCAAACTGAGCTAAATAGTAGAGCTGCCGCATTCAACGAGCGGGACTCTAACCCAGAAGCTTATAATAAATCCCGCTATGCCCTCCGACGAACCATCAAACAGACAAAGTGTCAATACAGGACTAAGATTGAACCGTACCACACCGGCTCCAGCACTCGTTGGATGAGGCAGGGCTTGCAAACCTTTACAGACTACAAAAGGGAAGCACAGCCGCAAGCTGCCCAGTGACACAAGTCTACCAGACAAGCTAAATGACTTCTATGCTCGCTTCGAGGCAAGTAACACTGAAATATGCATGAGAGCATCAGCTGTTCCGGATGACTGTGTTATCACTCTCTCCGTAGCCGATGTGAGTAACACCTTTAAACAGGTCAACATTCACAAGGCCGCAGGGCCAGACGGATTACCAGGACGTGTACTCCGAGCATGTGTTGACCAACTGGCAAGTGTCTTCACTGACATTTTCAACCTGTCCTTGACTGAGTCTCGAATACCAACATGTTTCAAACAGACCACCATAGTCCCTGTGCCCAAGAACACTAAGGTAACTTGTCTAAATGACTACCGACCCGTAGCACTCAAGTCTGTACCCATGAAGTGCTTTGACAGGCTGGTCATGGCTCACATCAACACCATTATCCCAGAAACCCTAGACCCACTCCAATTTGCATACCGCCCCAACAGATAGACAGATGACGGAAGCTCTATTGCACTCCACACTGCCCTTTCCCACCTGGACAAAAGGAACACCTATGTGAGAATGCTATTCATTGACTACAGCGCAGCGTTCAACACCATAGTGCCCTCAAAGCTCATCACTAAGTTAAGGACCCTGGGACTGACCATCTCCCTCTGCAACTGGATCCTGGACTTCCTGATGGCCCGCCCCCAGGTGGTAAGGGTAGGTAACAACACATCCGCCACGCTGATCCTCAATACGGGGGCCCCTCAGGGATGTGTGCTCAGTGCCCTCCTGTACTCCCTGTTCACTCATGACTGCATGGTCAGGCACGACTTCAACACCATCATTAAGTTTGCCAATGACACAACAGTGGTAGGCCTGGTCATCGACAGCCTATAGGGAGGTGTCACACACTGATCTGTTTCACCTGTCCTTGTGATTGTCCCGACCCCCTCCAGGTGTCGCTTATTTTCCCCAGTGTATTTATCCCTGTGTTTTCTGTCTCTCTGTGCCAGTTCGTCTTGTATCTTTCCAAGTCAACCAGTGTTTTTCCCGTTCTCCTGCTTTTTGCATTTTCCTTTATCTAGTCCTCCCGGTTTTGACCCTTGCCTGTTTCTGGACTTTGTACCTGCCTGCCTGACCATTCTGCCTGCCTTAACCATGAGCCTGTCTGCCACTCTGTACCTCCTGGATTCTGATCTGGTTTTGACCTTTTTGCCTGTCCACCACCATTCTCTTGCCTACCCCTTTGGATTATTAAACATTGTAAGACTCCAACCATCTGCCTCCTGTGTCTGCATTTGGGTCTCGCCTTGATAGTACGAACTGGCCATGACAGACCCAGCAGACTTGGACCTCCCTGCAGGGAGCCACCATTGGGAGACATCAGGAGTTGCTACAGGGCCTTTTGGAAGGGCTCAGTTCCTTGACGGAACGCCACAACCATGGGTTAAAGGCTATTATGGAGCAAATCTGGGAGTTAGCTCAGACTGTCTGCCACCTCTGAAAAACCCCAATCACCCAGTCATTTTTTTGTACAGCCTATTCCGACTCCCAGTGAACCCCGCTTACCTCCTCCAGAGCGATATTCAGGGAATCTTGGGACCTGCCGGGGTTTTCTTTCTATGTGCTCACTTATTTTTGAGCTACAGCCATCTTTGTTTTCTTCAGACCGATCGAAGATTGCGTATATAATTACGCTAATGTCGGGAAGGGCGCTCTCCTAGGCTACGGCAGTTTGGGAACAACAATCTGCCATTTGCGGTCATTTGGAGGAATTCATGGTAGAGGTAAGAAAAGTTTTTGAGTCTCCGGTATCCGGGAGAAAGGCGGCCAGCAAACTGCTTGACTTACGTCAAAACTCCCGTAGTGTGGCAGACTACGTGGTGGACTTTCGCACGTTGGCCGCCGAGAGTGTCTGGAATCCGGAGTCTCTTTTCGGTACTTTCTGCACAGATTATCTGAGGAGGTAAAGGATGAACTAGCTGCTCGGGAACTGCCGGTGGACCTCGACTCTCTTATCGCCTTAACCATTAAAATTGATGGATGCCTAAGGGAACGCAAGAGTGAGAGGAGGTCTGGTCTCGGGCAAACTCGTTCACCCGATGTGGCGCGTTAACCTCCTATTGAATCCGGAAGTTTCCAAAGACAGCTCTTCCGAGAGGAATCGAAGTCACCCGAGCTCTCTTGTGAATCGGGTGAGTTGGATACTCCTGGAGTTGGATACTCCTGAGCCTATGCAGTTGGGAAGAACTAGGCTATCAGTTTGGGAGCGCTCACGGAGGATGAATAATAACTGTTGTCTGTACTCTGGAGGGGCAGGACATTTTACAGCTACCGTATTAGGAAACCCTTGTCTCTAGTGGGTACCAGTACTATGGTGAGTCAGACTGGGAGTTCACCCGCACACCCCTTTTTGCTCTTGTGCTGTGGGGAGACCAATCTAAGTCTCTCCAAGTGCTCATTGACTCTGGTGTTGAGGAATGTCTTAAGGATGCCACGATAGCTTCGGAGCTTGGTATTCCCACTCAGCTTCTCTCTGTGCCCATGGATGCTAGGGCACTGGACGGCCGCTCTATAGGGGAAGTCACCCATAGTACTGTGCCCGTTTAATTATGGGTTTCTGGTAACCACAGTGAGACCATACAGTTCCTCCTCATTGCATCTCCCCATGTTCCGGTTGTGTTGGGAAATCCCTGGCTACAAAAATACAATCCTGTGATTGACTGGACCACAAGCTCCACCCTGGGTTGGAGTCCTTTTTGCCATTCCCACTGCCTTCAAGCAGCACAGCCGTTACCAAGTCGTCCTCCTCAGGATGTTAGCAAGACTGTGGATGTCTCTGCTATTCCTACTGAATACCATGACCTCCTGGAAGTTTTCAGTAAGGCACGTGCTACTTCCCTTCCCCCGCACCATCCTTATGATTGTGCCATTGACCTTCTCCCAGGCACTACACCACCTCGGGGTCGGTTGTATTCTTTGTTGTTACGTTACCCAGTTTCTATGTTGTGGGTTTGTGTATATGTATGTGTCCATTTTAGGAAATGGCTTCCTGAATTCCACCAAGAAGCTGATTGGTTGGCCCCATTGCAGATTGGAGCTCTGATCCCGCCCTCTCGTCAGGGGATACAGTTGTCTGCAATTACCAACTCCTGCTGCAGCTTTAAAAGCCAGTGTTCCTTTGTTAGGGGAGAGCGCTTCTTGGTATGTCCTGTGTTTCGTTGTTGGTCTGTATAATTGTTGTGAAGTATTTTGTAGCCGGTCCTGCAGACATATGTGTATGTCAAAAGGACTGTGTTTTTGGTTTATTGAAATTGTTTACTTACGTTAGCAATTATTCTATTTTTGTTCCCAGGGGAGAAGGGGAAGGCACCTAGGGAGTGCTTAGACAAGAGGCCTGCGGGCATACATATACCCGTAGTATGTACTCTGTCTATGCACACTAGGTAAGACCTGGGCGGACCACCCCCCCAGTATTTTGGTTAGCGCGCCAGGTGGCGTTAAGGTAGGTAAGTAGTGGGTAGGCAGGTAAGGTAGGAGAGGAGACACTAACTTTCACTTTCTTTGCTTTGGTTCCGTACAGCTCCTTTTCCCCACTTTACCGTGTGAAGGAAATACATTCCTTGTAAACGGTAAACTTCTTTGCCTCTGTCATCCTTACCCGCACCTACAATCACATACCTCTTTCACTTCACGGGGAGTTGCGTGTAGCAGGGTGTTGCGTTCCTTCCTCCAAGAGGCGTGCGTAACATCTGTCCGGACCAGAGACCAAAGTTATGTACATAGAGGAGTCTCTGGCCACTGGGGCCGTCCGTCCTTCTGCATCTCCTGCCGGCGCAGGGTTTTTCTTTGTGGAGAAAAAGGACAAGACCCTGCATCCGTGCATTGACTACCGGGGACTTAACGATATCACTGTCAAAAATCGTTACCCCCCCTACCTCTCCTCAGCATTTGAACCTCTCCAGGTGGCTACCATGTTTTCCAAGTTGGACCTTCGGAATGCCTACCACCTGGTTCGGATACGAGGGGCATGAGTGGAAGACAGCCTTCAACACAGCCAGTGGACATTATGAGTACCAGGTCATGCCATTTGGACTCACCAACTCGCTGTCTTCCAGGCTTTGGTCAGTGATGTGCTTCGTGACATGCTAAACCGGTTTATGTTCGTCTACATGGACGACATCCTGTTTTTTCCCGATCTGCCCAAGAACATGTACTCTGTCAGTCAGGTTCTTCAGCGCCTCCTGGAGAACCACTTGTTCATGAAAGCCAAGAAGTGTGAGTTCCACCGCTCTTCTATCACCTTTCAGGGATATGTCATTGCTGAGGGCAATGTTCAGATGGATCCTGGAAAGTTGAAAGCAGTGCTGGATTGGCCTCAACCAACGTCCAGTTGCAACGGGTTCTTAGGCTCCTTCACTCATGCTGCCAAACATACCCTCGTAAAACTGACTATCCTACCGATCCTTGACTTCGGCGACGTCATCTACAAAATAGCCTCCAACACCCTGCTCAACAAATTGGATGCAGTCTATCACAGTGCCATCTGTTTTGTCACCAAAGCCCCAAATACTACCCACCACTGCGACCTGTATGCTCTCATTGGCTGGCCCTTACTACATATTCGTCGCCAAACCCACTGGCTCCAGCACATCTATAAGTCTTTGCTAGGTAAAGTCCCGCCTTATCTCAGCTCACTGGTCACCATAGCAACACCCACCCGTAGCACGCGCTCCAGCAGGTATATTTCACTGGTCATCCCCAAAGCCAACACTTCCTTTGGCTGCCTTTCCTTCCAGTTCTCTGCTGCCAATGACTGGAACAAAATTGCAAAAATCACTGAAGCTGGAGTCTTATCTCCCTCTCTAACTTTAAGCATCAGCTGTCAGAGCAGCTTACCCATTACTGTACCTGTACACAGCCAATCTGTAAATAGCACACCCAACTACCTCATCCCCATATTATTATTTGCTATTTGCACCCCAGTATCTCTACTTGCACATCATGATCTGCACATCTATCACTTCAGTGTTAATGCTAAATTGTAATTATTTCACCTCTATGGCCTATTTATTGCTTACCTCCCTACTCTTCTACATTTGCACACATTGTACATAGATTTTTCTATTGTGTTATTTGACTGTATGTTTGTTTATGTGTAACTCTATTTTTGTCGCACTGCTTTGCTTAATCTTGGCCAGGTCGCAGTTGTAAATGAGAACTTGTTCTCAACTGGCCTACCTGGTTAAATAAAGGTGAAATTAAAGATTTAAAATACACTGTAAGGTCTACACCTGTTGTATTCGGCGCATGTGACAAATAACATTTGATTCTGGAAGTGGACTGCTCATTGGACTGCTACATGAAGCCTCTGAAATACCAGCCCCTAGTAGCACACTTGGACAGCCTTGGATATAAGTGCAACTGGTGGCACTTATTATTTGGAAGTCTCCGCCACATTCATAGGCTTGCAGTACGTGGCCTCTAGATTGCAAGCCTGCCAAAGACCAAAGCAAAGCAGTTGGCTAGGTACTGCACTGTTTCAGCTGTTGTGGGCAGCCTAGCTGTTCGGAGAAGGTGCTTCTTTCACATGCATTGCTTGCTGTTTGGGGTTTTAGGCTGGGTTTCTGTACAGCACTTTGAGATATCAGCTGATGTACGAAGGGCTATATAAATAAATTTGATTTTGATTTGATTTCTTTATCCTTGAGGGTCCATGCATACCAGGAAGGGGAGGACCATCCTCAGTGAATTTCAGAAAAACACAAATAGCGAAACATTTAAATTTTACCTTTTTAGATAAAACTATACTAAATATATTCACTTCACCCATTAATTGATTAAAACACAGTTTTGCAATGAAGGTCTACAGTAGCCGCAACAGCACTCTGTAGAATAGCACCATGGTGTAGCCGGAGGACAGCTAGTTTCCGTCCTCCTCTCGGTACATTGACTTCAATACAAAACCTAGGAGGCTCGTGGTTCTCACCCTCTTCCATAGACTTACAGTAATTATGACAACTTCCGGAGGACGTCGTCTAACGTATTAGAGCTCTTGCAGCATGAACTGACATGTTGTTCACCCAATCAAAGGACGAGAATTAATTTAGTACTAAAAGCATGAGCTATAGCTAGCTAGAGCTGCAGTGCATAAAATGTGGTAAGTAGTTGACTTAAAGAGAGAAAGACAGTAGTTTAACAGTTTTGAACAAATTAATTTCAAAATGGAGAAGCAATAGAGAGATTTTGTTCATAGTATTTTTTTCACTTTCACTTACTTAGCTAGAGAGTGCAGCTAACTAGTTTAGCCTTCTCAAACACCCGGCTTAAACAGAGAGGGTGATATGTTAGCTAGCTAGCTATGGCTATCGAAAACTTGGAAGAGTTCCAGTGAAGGTAAGCATTTGGGGCCTGCCGGTGTAACTGCTTGCTGCTGACTGTATGGCATGAGTGTAGTGGGCTTACTAACATGTTTGCTCTAGTAGCTATGTTGACTATGGCTTAAATATGGTAACAACAATGTATGTTGTGTGTAGTGGTTAGCGGTTATGATATGAAGGTTTGTCTTGGAAAGTTTTTTTTTCGCCTGGTCACAGATAGGGCTGTGGCGGTCATTACATTTATTCAGCCGGTGATTGTCAATGAAATAACTGCCGGTCTCACGGTTATTGACCATTAATTAACATGAACATGTTTAGCATCTCCTGGCTTCCATGCATAGCCTACAAGCCCCTGATGCAGACCTTTGGATCATCTACATTTTAAAAAGTCTAATAAATCCATTTAATATAGCCTACACCATCACAATAAATCCATGATTTATTTTAGACAGGTCTAAAGAAAGAGTATATGAAAAAAATGTAGTTTATTTCA
This sequence comes from Salmo trutta, assembly GCF_901001165.1. Classification (NCBI taxonomy): domain Eukaryota; kingdom Metazoa; phylum Chordata; class Actinopteri; order Salmoniformes; family Salmonidae; genus Salmo; species Salmo trutta. The sequence goes on along the minus strand of NC_042958.1, from coordinate 61,709,350 downwards.
GAAGAACAGAATAGCATACTCAATTGTCCTTATGTTAGGCACTGATATGGCTATGCCATATGGCTGTGGACTACACTAGTTAATTTAGCAGAGAAGACTTATAATTTGGTGGCTTTCTTTTTTTTATTATCTTATAGTATGAAGAATACAATTGAACATTGGAGAAAATATTTTATATTATTCAGCTAACGATTTCCAAGGAAGTGCTGTTAATAAAGAAACAGGTCCTCCTATATGCTTAATTTAGAGTTATTTATGCAACTTTAATTGTGATACAAACGATGGGCTATATGTTTACATTTTTAATACATTCTAAGGCTGCATGATGCCACTCTAATGATGACTTGCAAAAAGTCACATGAAAGGCATAAGCTTTGATTAGTTTATTGTGCAGACTGCACACACTTCATCAGTCTCTCATTCACAATGTGACAAGCACTTGATAATATTCTCACTAGGCCTCGAATTTCCCGGTGGCATCCCCTTGTGTAGCTGTACTGCCCCCTAAAAAATCCAAGCCTTTTGCAGCCAAAGTGACTGTTGTGACCTTGGGCTAAATATAATAATTATAATTCTCTTCTCCCGGCTGCCATGCTCCAAAGCACCTCTCACTCACATGGCTCTCTTAGATATCTATATTCTTATTAGCCAATGCCTGTCATGTATTCAGGTCCTTCTCACAGGCATCTCAGCTAAGAAGTACGCTACAAGTGAAGACAGACACATCGGGGATGCAACTCCCGCTTATAAATAAATGTTCCAAACCTACTCTGGGACAGTTGTGGGATACGATAGAGCCCAAATTAATACAACCACCCGCATCAAAAAACCTTTTCAAAGCAATGAGGCCGATGCAACCGATCAGAACGCTTAGCTTAAAATACTAATAAACTATTAGGCTATTTCTTCACATTATAAGCGCAGCAATGCACACACGGCAATAGGCTATAAGTGTGAACGTTCCAAAATGCAATAAATTAGCAGGAAAATACTGTTCTCAAAAGTGACCACAAATGCGATTACGCATGTAATGCTTTATTATAAAGGTGCATTTTTATGGTGAAAATGATCTTCCCCAAACCTGAAACTCACGCGCCGCCTATGTATGCCAGTTAGGCTCTACGCTGGTTGTAAAGCGGATTAATGTGCTTAATTTTAAGAACAGCCTTAGTCACAAACAGCTGATGTGTTGTGTAATGAAGTCCACAAGCGAAGGGAAAAGGTGAGAAGAGGAGAGCGCATAGATGCGAGAAGTAAATATACAACGATCAAAGGGATCATGCTGTTTGTATGTGGCTGCTATGAAAGTCAACTGTGTTTGATCAAGGGTGTATTCATTCCGTCGATTCTGTTAAAATGTTTCTTAAATGGAAGCAAATGGAACGAAACAGGGATAAACATACCTTAATTTGTCTAACAGAAACTCTAATTTTCAACTGTTGGACTAATAATTACACCCCCACTGATTATTATTTTTTTTTACCCCTTTTTCTCCCCAATTGGTAGTTACAGTCTTGTCTCATCGCTGCAACTCCCGTACAGACTCGGGAGAGTCGAAGGTCGAGAGCCGTGCGTCCTCTGAAACACAACCCAACCAAGCCGCACTGCTTCTTGACACAATGCCCACTTAACCCGGAAGCCAACTGTACCAATGTGTCGGAGGAAACACTGTACACCTGGCAACCATGTGAGCGTGCACTGCGCCCAGACCGCCACAGGAGTCGCTAGTGCGCGATGGGACAAGGTAATCCCTGCTGACCAAACCCTCCCCTAACGCGGACGACGCTGGTCCAATTGTTCACCGCATCATGGGACTCCCGGTCGCGGCCGACTCTGACAGAGCCTGAACACCCCCACTGATGCATATAGGGACCTTTGAGATGTTTAGATTCTTCTTAAAATGTCAATTTCATTTGTGGATCCAAATAAAGTATTTAAAATGTGTGTCCACATTTGCATAAATAAATCCTCTGTTCATTTCCTTCACAGAACTGCCAATTTTCTCCTCTCTGATTCTCCTGTATTTTCTATGCCACTATGAACTCTTCCTGTCGTCTCTCTTTCATCTTGACTTTTTTCTTCCCCCTCTTCTCACGACGTTTCTTCACTCCTTTCTTCTTCTCTCTCTTCTCCTCACTCATCCTATGCTTAGCCTTCTCGTTCTGTCACTGTAAGACCCCAGACACACCGATTAGCGTTTGATGGCTGTGAGTACTTAGCACTTCTGAACGAATGATCGGCAGATAAACGGTAGATCTATTTGGTGCGATGTGTACGAGCCATAAACCTTTCCATTTAACCCTTGTGTGTCCTTAATTGTTACAAAAAAAGAATGGAGCTGCCACTAAACTCTGATTTGAAATCATTTCCACATGTTCCCCCTTAGGTTAGGATTCGGAGAGCTTACGTTGATACTACATCTGTGCACAAGAGCACCTTTACCCAAAGTTGAGCATACACTGTATGAAAACAACAAAGCATTCCTACTCACTCCAGCACCAGTGTCATCCATATAAATAGATTCTATTTCTTCTATTTCTGTGGTGTCATCAACCTGAACATGTGGGTCACAGAAGATTCTGTATCCAGTCTAAAGAGACAGGGAAAGAGATAGAAACCCCTCTGTTTACCTGTCACTATGGGAGCATTGTGTCTTGTTCCCTTTTCAAACCAATGGGGGAACAGTTTGTCTTGTTCTCCCATTGAACCAGCACACACAGTTTTCCATGTGTTAGCCAGGTGGAAAGAGAAAGACACTTCACCACAATACCTCGACTACTTTGGTTCTATCCTTTGACGTATCCACACCTTTTCTTTTATTGTGTATTTATGGACAAGGAGTCCCTCCTGAACATTGTGTGTGCGGTGTTTTTTTGTTCTGCCATTTTGATCCCAGCCCCAGTCGCAGCCTCATCCGATTGAGGAGAACACAGTAGGGGAGCGAGTGAAAGGCAGCCTAATAGCTCTGTGTGTCTGTCTGCCGGAGCGGGAGGGGGTATCACAAACACAAACACTGTGGAGGACATTTTAATTATGGATGCTACTTTTATCTCTGTTTCTTACGATGTTTTGTTAGCTCTCCTCCAGTCTGCCCCTTTGTTTTTCTTTCCTTCTCTTCCTCCGTCAACTCTGTTTCTCTCATTGTTTCTTTCACTCATTTATTGTTCACCTATTTGTTCTGTCTGTCTCTTCCTCTTACTAACAGTCCAAAGACTTGGAGGTGGGATTTTCATTTGGCACGGACTCAAAAGGGTTTTTTCAATTGAATCACACCACACCACACGCACGTACTCACACACACAAACACGCGCACACACACATTTCTCTTCCAACTTCCTACTGGCCATTTCTCTCTGGCAACTTCAAGAACACAGTTCCACAATGACATGCACACAGTGACATTACGAGCACCTACATTTGCATTTCAGCCTCATTTTTCATCTCTCTGTCGTGCACACTCCCACACCACCCCTGATGCCTAATGCTCCTAAATTAATAATCTTCAGAGAAAAATGTAAATGTTTGGAAGTAAAGGATTTGGAAGTAAATGCCTTGTCTTCTGCAGGAGTCTCTCTCTGTCTCTTGCTCTCTCTCTCTCTCTCTCTCTCTAAGCCAGTCAGACATAAATCAGAGAGCTTGTGGTCTGTAGCCAAGATGAATAAATCATGAACCTCTGGCGCGATGTCAGAGGGAAGAACTTTGAACTCCCCCAAAGACCCAACCGCAACTTCCAGCAGCTCAGCTTAAGATGAATTACAGCCAGGGGGGAGGGGAGGGGGGGCACTGGCTAAAAGTGTATACCCAATTAAAAAGGACCTTGAGCTACTTTAGCACATTGTGAGGTTAGGAGTTGTATTTGTATTTATTTATTTATTTAACCTTTACTTAACTAGGCAAGTCAGTTAAGAACAAATTCCAATTTACAATGACAGCCTAGGAACAGTGGGTTAACTGCCTTGTTCAGGGGCAGAACGACGGATGTTTACCTTGTCAGCTCGGAGATTAGATCTAGCAACCTTTCGGTTACCGGCCCAACACTCTTACCACTAGGTTACCTGCCGGATAATTGTCTCACCTCTACCACCAGCAGCAAAAATTCTAATATTCTCTTTTAGTCTGTAAAGGACTGTTTAGAAGAGCCGGGGTTTTAAATATTAATCATAATGTAGTTGTCGATATTCCGGGCCGCCTTTCCCAGCAGTCGTTTTCCAGACTAATCAGCACTGATTAAAGACGAATCAATGTCTTCCGGGGCCTTTAATTGAGCTGCGGAGATAAACTTCGCAACACGAGTTGCGTTAATGGCGTGTTGTTCATTAGGTTTTGTTGTATGAAACGCACCCCGCTTACCAAAAGGCTGTGGCTGACGTCAGCGGCTTTCACTCAATATCTTCCCATTACACATCATCACTCTAAGTCTTCATCACAGACCTGCTGATTTCTGTGACACACGCTTTGTCCTCTGATTTAAGGAAGTGCTGTTTTTGTTTGTGTTTCATTTTTACTGACGTCTGCGAATGACCTCCCGTGATATATTAGAGTGAGCTTATTAATGCGGACGAGGGTGCGTACTCCTCCATAAACTTATTAGGGTGTCCATTTTGAGAGCAGCGGGCTCCGGAAAGATGAGTGTTCCTCAAGTGGTGAGAGCACAGTCAGATCTGTGTGTCTGTGTGTGTCTGTGTGTGTGTGCACATGTGTGTACTGTATGTATGTGTGTGTGGGAGGGGGGAGGTGGAAGTTCACAGTTTGACAAGACGACGTACACATCGTCAGGCAGGGGCATGAGACCTGTCAGCTATGCTGTACACACCCTTGGAGACAAGCTGTGAGCCGTCTCTGACACACACATCTGCAGACAAAACGCACCCACAGACACAGACACCACCGCTGTGGTATAGTAGGTGGGCACCCTGATGAGGTGACCGTAGCGTGGCTTGCACAATCTTCTGTTAATCCTCTGACTCACCAGTTAGTCACCAACAAGCATAATCCTAACCACACACACACACACACACACACACACACACACACACACACACACACACACACACACACACACACACACACACACACACACACACACACACACATAATGATCCAGAATCAACACGACAATAATGGAGTTATTCTATTTTAAACAAAGCCCAAGAGGCACAATCAACAACAGGGCTGATACACACTGACATCTATTAGCACTGCTGTGACACTGGCTTTCTATATTATTATGATAAGCATTGGTGTTCTTAGTGATGGTTGGTAAGGCTCAGGGATCTAGGAGGCACAGTTCAGTAGAGGGACACTAGAGGGCAGTATTGTTTTGTGGTTTTGAACAGGGAGCTGGTTGGTTCAGAAGACCGCTATGAGCGTAGAGGGTTGGATGGACGGCAGTTCTATGTACTGTTATCTGCCTCTTTTCGACAAATGACTTGGAGTTGATATTCATGCAGAAGATGTTACAACGTTTCCATGGGAACTTATATTCCCTATCAATTTATTTCCTACTAGGGTTGACCTATCTATTGATACACATTGTGCAGCCTGTTCAAACACTCCATGTGAAATACCTCAATAAATTATGTTGCCAACCTATTCTAGTCTGGACACCTACTGGTCCTGTTGCTCAATGATTCATGCTCAAACTGAGTTAATTAAAGAGCTCAGCCCTTACTTCATGGCCCTCTTTATGTCTCTGTGAAGCACTAACCTGATACCTAGCCATTCATAGAGACTACATTGTTGAATCAACCCACGGTTATGACAGCGCTATACAGGCACTGTCATAACAGTTGAAGCTTTATGACCACACTACCCATACTCTGCACCACACTCCGGGTAGATGTTTCCCTTTGACACAGAGCTAAACTCAGCAAAAAAAGAAACTGACGTTTTTCAGGACCCTGTCTTTCAAAGATAATTCGTAAAAATCAAAATAACTTCACAAATCTTCATTGTAAAGGGTTTAAAACACTGTTTCCCATGCTTGTTCAATGAACCATGAAGAATTAATGAACATGCACCTGTGGAACGGTCGTTAAGACACTAACAGCTTACAGACGGTAGGCAATTAAGGTCACAGTTATGAAAACTTAGGACACTAAAGAGGCCTTTCTACTGACTCTGAAAAACACCAAAAGAAAGATGCCCAGGGTCCCTGCTCATCTGTGTGAATGTGCCTTAGGCATGCTGGAAGGAGGCATGAGGACTGCAGATGTGGCCAGGGCAATAAATTGCAATGTCCGTACTGTGAGACGCAAAAGACAGGGCTACAGGGAGACAGGACGGATAACTAATCATCCTCGCAGTGGCAGACCACGTGTAACAACACCTGCACAGGATCGGTACATCTAAACATCACACCTGCGGGACAGGTACAGGATGGCAACAACAACTGCCCGAGTAACACCAGGAACTCACAATCACTCCATTAGTTCTCAGACTGTCCGCAATAGGCTGAGAGGAGCTGGACAGAGGGCTTGTAGGCCTGGTGTAAGGCAGGTCCTCACCAGACATCACCGGCAACAACGTCGCCTATGGGCACAAACCCACCGTTGCGGGACCAGGCAGGACTGGCAAAAAGTGCTCTTCTCTGACGAGTCGCGGTTTTGTCTCACCAGGGCTGATGGTCGGATTCGCATTTATCGTCGAAGGAATGAGCGTTACACCGAGGCCTGTACTCTGGAGCGGGATCGATTTGGAGGTGGAGGGTCCGTCATGGTCTGTGGCAGTGTGTCACAGCATCATCGGATTGAGCTTGTTGTCATTGCAGGCAATCTCAACGCTGTGCGTTACAGGGAAGACATCCTCCTCCCTCATGTGGTACCCTTCCTGCAGGCTCATCCTGACATGACCCTCCAGCATGACAATGCCACCAGCCATACTGCTCGTTCTGTGTGTGATTTCCTGCAAGACAGGAATGTCAGTGCTCTGCCATGGCCAGCGAAGAGCCCGGATCTGAATCCCATTGAGCACGTCTGGGACCTGTTGGATCGGAGGGTGAGGGCTAGGGCCATTCCCCCCCAGAAATATCCAGGAACTTGCTGGTGCCTTGGTGGAAGAGTGGGGTAACATCTCACAGCAAGAACTGGCAAATCTGGTGCAGTCCATGAGGAAGAGATGCACTGCAGTACTTAATGCAGCTGGTGGCCACACCAGATAATGACTGTTACTTTTGATTTTGATCCCCCCTTTGTTCAGGGACACATTATTCCATTTCTGTTAGTCGCATGTCTGCGGAACTTGTTCAGTTTATGTCTCAGTTGTTGAATCTTGTTATGTTCAGACAAATATTTACACATGTTAAGTTTGCTGAAAATAAACACAGTTGACAGTGAGAGGACGTTTAGGATCAGTATATCCATCTGACATCCTAACTATCAGAGCGAGAAAAACAGACTTTTAGATCAGTGTCTCTAGAAGAAACTTCATCCTGCTCCATGCACTGCTGCATTTTCTCCCTCTCTGATCCTATCTCGCTGTGCAAGAGGAGAATGAGCAGGAGTCATCTCATCTTAACCCTCAACTTCTGTTTGGCAGTCACATTTTATTTGCAGCAAACATTCACCCCCCCCCCCCCCCCCCCCCCCCGAGTCAATTTAGAAATCCCATTCAGAAGCTCAATTGCTGGCAGTGAAGTTGAGTTCACAGAGATATAATCGCGGTCCCGAGACATTACATTTATTCAGTCGTTTCATAAAAGAGACCATGGAAGGAAAATTGAGGTCGTCTCTAGTTGAGAGGCGTACTGGTGACAGCCCATTATTGGAGCTTGACTCGCACTGGCCTATATGTCAGCTTTAAGGGAATGGGTGGTCTGAGGGAAGGGTGATGACACACACGCGCACGTACACACTGGTGGACGCACGCACACACGCACACACATATACACTCGCATGCTGACAAATAACCTCAATTAAGACCTGAAGACTTGTGTTACCTCCAACAGCTAATACCTAGGCTTTAGTTTAGTGGGCTATGACAGATTTGTGGTGTGCATGGCACCCTGTGACATATAGAGCTATCAAGATATAGGAGGGGGGAAAAAAATAAAAAAATAATATATATATATATATATATATATATATATATATATATGATTTCACTTTTTTTGCTCCAATAGCATGTATTGGAAACAGGCTTAACTCCAACTGCTGTGTGTTTGGCTGCAGGCCAGGAGGCTGAGGGTTAACCTAGCTCGGTGTTCTCATCCCCCTTGGAGCCTGCAGGTCTGCAGAGCAACACCTGCTCCAGACAGACACAGCGGAATAGATAGGGAGAGTAGCAGCGGTGGTTTGTTTTCACGGTGAGCAACCGTTTACTTGGTCGTGCAACACGTGGCAGGGAATAACGTAACATACCATGTTGCAGAATGCAGACTAGAATATCCGTGTTCTTAAAAAGAACGAGTCGTGCAGAAATGAATACAACGTTACAGCGTCCAAAACATACTATCCATCTATACGTTCACATAAGCTCGAGTTTTCATTCATTCATTCATCCTTTCATTACATTTATCCATGAGTTATTGTGGCAACTGGACGATTCCATTTGCTACTCATACAATGCATACCTTTCTAGATGGTCTCAGGTAGAATTGGGCTTTCCATCCAAATCCTGATATGACCTGCCCTGCATAATATTCCCACTGTGTAACTGTCATGTGAATATGCATGGGGTTTGTCCTCCTCCTGGCATTCATCTCATGCTGGGTTCATAACTCGTCACGGATGCTACTGTACGAGAATGAGTGGCGTGTGGATGTGGCATTTAGCATGTCAATTACACACCTATCTCTCTCTCTCTCTCTCTCTCTCTCTCTCTCTCTCTCTCTCTCTCTCTCTCTCTCTCTCTCTCAGTGCAACCTCATCATTAATGGAAACATGTCTGCATGGGGAATGAGGGAGAGATGACAACAATTACTGACATTTCACTATTGATACAATAGACAGGGGAGATGTGTTTGGTATCATGCACACACATATAACAAATTGAGGAGTGCTGATGGAAACAAACACGTCAACAGTACAGATGTAGGTTCTCCTTTTGATCACCCTGTGGCAGGAAATTGTAAACTTGTCATGTATTTGAGGTTTAAAACCGTCTCTGAGGTTTGTACTTTCCATTTTGATATGTCATACTTGATTTTCCCTTACCAAAAATGTATCAAACCCGACAAAAATGTCTATGAATTATAATCCACATAACAATTCACATTTCCTGTTGCTGTAGAATGATTTTCCTGCTGTAGCAAACTAGCTCAAATTAAGATCCTACATATGTATAGTACATTCATTGATTCTCTTAGGACATGCCCTTATTACAATAAGGCTTAGCCCTCCCATGCAGACACACAATGCCGTCTCTATGTCGTTATCAGCATCGAGTAGTTGTGAAAGGGGAAGAGAGAAAAGAAGAGCATGTTAAAAAAAACCTGAGAGGATACCTCCCCATTTCTCTAATCTAATTATAAACCTAAGCTTTATTCACTAGGGAACACATATTTATGAATGGAACTACACCGTGTGTACAGCTAGAAAGGGAAACAGTTCTTCTGACAGTTGATAATATGGGAACCCTGGTTGTGGTAGGTAGGTTGGGGGTCAAGCTGCAGAGGTTGTTTAGACACTGGGAATGATCTATGTGTGGGAGTTCAATGGTGATCGTGTGAAGATTGAATGAAGATTTGGCGTGGGTTGTGAAGGAATCATGAAATAGATTTAAGATTGATTGAACGTTGAAATCCGGTTGTGTGGCAGTTGTTTACAGAATAACAGGACATACAGTAGCACAGCAGATGTGTGGAGTTTGTTTTGGGGAGTTAAGTAAAAACTTCAACAAAAGCATAAGGTCAAGCTCAGGTTGAACAAAGGTTGTCAGCAAGCTGATCATGTCAAAGGTTTTTCTGAAGCAATAAGGCCTTGGGTGTACAGTATCTATCAGCTCTGTCAGGATCCAGCACCAGGGGCAACTCAGGATACTCCACAGAGTACGAAAGGCTTTACAGATCAGCTCCACATCGCTATCGGCAGACTTTTACATGTAAAAGGCTTCCTTTCTACAGACAGCTAGCTTACCAATCCCCCGGGGCATCACTCTCTGCTTTTGCTGACTCTGCAGCGTTCAGAACAGAGTGATTACATCGATGTGTGTGTGTGTGTGTGTGTGTGTGTGTGTGTGTGTGTGTGTGTGTGTGTGTGTGTGTGTGTGTGTGTGTGTGTGTGTGCGTGCGCGCGCACATGTGGCATGTGAAAGTCAACCAACAAACTCGACAGCAGGCACTCTAACTTTTTAGAAAGAGTTCACTCTTCTAATGGCTAAAATACAGCAGGATTAGCTATTAAAATGCATAGACACGTTTGTCTGTAAACCTTAGTCTCTAACAAGATCAGTCCCAAGAAAATCATCAGAGAGACAAGGGAAACCATGAGACACGGAGCATCTGTTTACAAAAACATCTGCCAAAGACATGAGGTCCTACAAAGGGACTCCTAAACTACGTTTCCCTTAGTCGCAGATCTAGGATCAGCTTTCCTTCCCTGAATACTAACGGTGTCTAGGGATAATTCCATTTAGTCGCAGATCTAGGATCAGCTTTCCTTCCCTGAATACTAACGGTGTCTAGGGATAATTCCATTTAGTCGCAGATCTAGGATCAGCTTTCCTTCCCTGAGTACTAACGGTGTCTAGGGATAATTCCATTTAGTCGCAGATCTAGGATCAGCTTTCCTTCCCTGAATACTAACGGCGTCTAGGGATAATTCCATTTAGTCGCAGATCTAGGATCAGCTTTCCTTCCCTGAATACTAACGGTGTCTAGGGATAATTCCATCCTTCTCCTATATGAACGACAGCAATAGAACCAGGAACTGTATTCAAAGCTGATCCTAGATTAGCCATCCAGGTTTCGTTTGAACTTGTACACATAGCCACGGGAAGTAGGGGTACTGAGGATGAAGCGGCACCCCCTAGAAAAATCGGAATAAATCTTTTCCACAAAAGTAGTGTACCGGGCCTTATGTAGTATAGTGCGTGCAAAACATATATAACCCCCCCCCCCTACACACACAAAAACAACAGGATCCACATGCTCCCTTCACTTCAGTCAACACATAAATTCAGATCGTAAAGAACCGTTCAAACAAGCAGCAGGAACCACAAAGGCTCTTTATTCAAAATGAGTCCTGCCTTTGCACTCGCTTTGGACCTTGTAGCTGGAGTGGTGTTTAACCACGAAATAAGATGTCATACTATCCAAATAGCCTACTGCTGCTATGAAATCACCAACAGTGTGGTAGTGCGCAGATGAAATGCTTCCCCAATCCTGATTTTACGCCTGCAAAGCACATGGCAACAACACTTCCAGGAAACTGCAATAATGAGCTCATGAAGGGGGGAAATGACCAAAAAAGAGGCAGGAACTCCTCTTGACAACACACAGTAACACACACGCATGATGAAAGGAAATGGTCAGCTCTCTTACCCTATGAGGTCCTCCATTCTGGCTCCTCCGACTCCCCAGTTTGCCCTCTCTTTACAGTGAAACCATCACCTACAGAGAAAACATTTTTGCAATTTAGCAGATGCTCTTATCCAGAGCAACTTTCAAGAGCAATTTTAAGTGCCTTGCTCAAGAGAACATAGTCGGCTCGGTGATTCAAACCAGCAACCTTTCAGTTAGTGGCCCAAGGTTCTTAACCGCTAGGGTACCTGCTGCCTCTTGCAGTAGCCTGCAGTTGGCTAAGATATTTAACCAGCTACTGTACCACACACCTGGGATAGATTGAGTGAGCTTGGTGGAAGGGAGGGGGCAAGGAACTCCTTACGTGTGCAGCGTTCCGAAGGGTGCGGTGAGGAATGGGTGATGGGGGGTGTTGTGGGAGAGTAGGTGCATCTCTTTCACTCTCACCTTGTCACATGTCATCTACAGAGGAGGCTCCATGGAGACTTCCATGGCTCAGCTAACTCACATATATATTTTTCTCTCGCTCTCTCTCTCTTGCCGTCTGAGTCTCTTTGTCTGTCTCTCTCTCTCTCTCTCATCCACACTCTCAGTGTCTTTCCTTATCTCTCTCTCTCTCCAGGGCCTCCTAAGTCCTCTCAGATCTTGGTGTCTTGGATTTCAAAGCTGTCCTTTAGGCCTTGTGATTTAGTGGAGTAGTAGCCTCTCTGTGCCCTCGCTGTCCTGTATGCTCTCTATGTTATTTTCCTCCAATGTTCTGCCCTGGGCCTCCTCTAACATAGGAACTATTGGATGTCAATGATGGAGATGAACCCAACAATGGCTGGGATTGTCAAGTGCTCTTAGTGGTATGTGATGATCACAAAAAAGCTATTTCCTCTCCAGTACTGAGTCCTACTTAGGCCTAGTGCTCATTGTGCTTGGTTGGTAGATATGGTAGATTGTTTACCGGACATTGATATTAGAAGGATCCTATCAGTAGTTGGTTCAGAGTGGGTATGAGGAAACACTAAATATACACACACGCACGCACATATACAAGTCACACACAAACACATCTATGACACATCCATACATACTGCCTATACACTTACCTAAACTCAACAAAAAAAGAAATGACCCTTTTTCAGGACCCTGTCTTTCAAAGATAATTCGCAAAAATCAAAATAACTTCACAGATCTTCATTGTAAAGGGTTTAAACACTGTTTCCCATGCTTGTTCAATGAACCATGAAGAATTAATGAACATGCACCTGTGGAACGGTCGTTAAGACACTAACAGCTTACAGACGGTAGGCAATTAAGGTCACAGTTATGAAAACTTAGGACACTAAAGAGGCCTTTCTACTGACTCTGAAAAACACCAAAAGAAAGATGCCCAGGGTCCCTGCTCATCTGTGTGAACGTGCCTTAGGCATGCTGTAAAGAGGCATGATGACTGCAGATGTGGCCAGGGCAATAAATTGCAATATCCGTACTGTGAGACTCCTAAGACAGCGCTACAGGGAGACAGGACGGACAGCTGATCGTCCTCGCAGTGGCAGACCACGTGTAACAACACCTGCACAGGATCGGTGCGTCCGAACATCACACCAGCGGGACAGGTACAAGATGGCAACAACAACTGCCCAAGTAACACCAGGAATGCAAAATCCCTCCATCAGTGCTCAGACTGTCTGCAATAAGCTGAGAGAGGCTGGACTGACGGCTTGTAGGCCTGGTGTAAGGCAGGTCCTCGCCAGACATCACCTGCAACAACGTCGCCTATGGGCACAAACCCACCGTTGCTGGACCAGACAGGACTGGCAAAAAGTGCTCTTCACTGACGAGTCACGGTTTTGTCTCACCAGGGATGATGGTCGAATTCGTGTTTGTCGTCAAAGGAATGAGCGTTACACCGAGGCCTGTACTCTGGAGCAGGATCGATTTGGAGGTGGAGGGTCCGTCATGGTCTGGGGCGGTGTGTCACAGCATCATCGGACTGAGCTTGTTGTCATTGCAGGCAATCTCAACGCTGTGCGTTACAGGGAAGACATCCTCCTCCCTCATGTGGTACCCTTCCTGCAGGCTCATCCTGACATGACCCTCCAGCATGACAATGCCACCAGCCATACTGCTCGTTCTGTGTGTGATTTCCTGCAAGACAGGAATGTCAGTGCTCTGCCATGGCCAGCGAAAATCCCGGATCTCAATCCCATTGAGGACGTCTGGGACCTGTTGGATCGGAGGGTGAGGGATGGGGCCATTCCCCCCAGAAATGTCCGGGAACTTGCTGGTGCCTTGGTGGAAGAGTGGGGTAACATCTCACAGCAAGAACTGGAAAATGAGGAAGAGATGCACTGCAGTACTTAATGCAGCTGGTGGCCACACCAGATACTGACTGTTACTTTAGATTTTGACCCCCTTTGTTCAGGGACACATTATTCCATTTCTGTTAGTGACATGTCTGTGGAACTTGTTCAGTTTATGTCTCAGTTGTTGAATCTTGTTATGTTCAGACAAATATTTACACATGTTAAGTTTGCTGAAAATAAACACAGTTGACAGTTAGAGGACGTTTCTATTTTGCTGAGTTAGCATAAAACATACTTCTTGTTTGATTAACTTTAAAAAAGCAACAAACCTAGAATTCATCTCTGTTGAAGTATTTTTTATTCCGACGCCACAGAGCTTTTCTCCAGTTATGAAAACATACCACGAATATGATTAATAATATTATGCATGTATTCATTCAGCATAATTATTCTGTAAATCATTCACGGCCACAGCACCTGCTGAAAAGTGGGCTTCGGTATTGACACCCATACGCCCCAAGCACAGTTATAATAAAAAGGTCAGTGTCCCAAAGGGCATGCTATTCCCTACAAAGTGCACTGGTGAATAGTAGTGCACTGTATAGGGAATAGGGTTCCGTTTGGGACGAGCCCACAGTAAACACATATTTCCTATACATGTCAGACTCCATTTGAACCCTTTTCAAAACCCCTGTGAATGCACTTTTTGGAATCAACCAAGTCATTTGATTCCATTATAGCACATAGAAGCTATAACCAAGGAGATCAGTTTGGGGGCGATTGAATCGAGTTCAGTGGACCCAAATGGTTGAAAAGGTTTTCCAATGCAAAATGAACATTAACACATTGGACAGGTTCCTGTACCCCTGCCTTAGTTTTAACCAGTTTTTCCTTGTTTCATGCCTACTAAGTGCAACCCTATTCTTCTGACACAGCATCTTAGCTATACCCTACCTTCTCTCCCTAACCCAAGTCATCTACATTCACGCCTTAGCTTTCACCTAGTCATGCATGCTAATAAATGCTGTAACTCGGGGCAGTGAGTGTCTACAGCCTGCCTATGCCATCAAACATGCATAAGTAACAGATGTATCTTTGATGTATTCATTTTTCCAGGCCTCTGTCTGTGACTCTGTGCTTAGGTGCGTATCTGTGCCTTACGGGCGATCGTATAGCTGGAGAGAGGCGTCATTGCGTGCTCTGACATAGAGGCAGGGACGCAAACAGCATGTACACAACAACCTTGGATTTTCAAGTGATTTATAGTCTTCCCGGAGAGCAAGTTGACGTTTAGCACTGTAAGTACTTCTTAAATGTCCATAGACAATGAGACAGGTCGTATTGCATTGAGGAAAGCACTGGAAAACTCGTAAATGAATAAAACTATCAGACTCAGCTGAGCAGAGCAGGAGATTCATATCCTGTTTATGACTTTGTTACAGCCATCAAATTGGATACAGGTCGGATCCGTTCCAATGATGACATCGTTTTATGAAGGACAAAGGAAAGCCCCTTGTGAACTGGCATCCTCTCACGTGAGTCCATAACCCTGTAATCTCAGCGAACCTCCCACCAACATAAACTGTCTTTGTACTGTACACACACTGGCAAATAGACACACACACACACACACACACACACACCCCTCTGGATTTCCTTTTTCCTCCAAGCAGCTAGCCCAAACTCTTTCCTGGCCCTATTGTAGAGGCTGTCACTTCCACATGTGTGCTGGCTATTAACAACAAGAGAAGGTCTGCCTAAAAGCATCCCTTTCCTGACTAGCGGGGTCACAAGCTGTCTCAGTCCCACAGAAACACAGGACACACCTCACTCAACTATTTCCTTAATCCCATTCCCTACTAACCCCTTAACATTAACCGTTATTAACCACTATTAACTATTCGTCTTTACATAGAAAACAACAACTTATTAAATAAAGCTATTTGCAAGTTGTATAATTATGGCCATGTGTTGTTGAATAAATAGGCTACAACACGAGTCATACATCAGCAAGTGCAGCTGGACAGAGAAAAAAAGATTCATTTTGAGAACCTAGCTAACACCCAATAGAACGTTTGGATTTAAAAGATTTGGCGTCATGAACCATGACATTCCAGACTTCATAGCCAATGAAAGTAGACTTAGTTTGTAGTGAGAGTGGATTTGTAAAGTGCCTAGAATGGCAGTAGTTGAATAGAAGTTCAACGCAGTAGCGGCTAACAAACTTGCCATGCGCTGTTTCCGTAGCATTGTCATGACAACAGTGTGTACGCTGAGCTACTGGCCTTTGAAAACAATACACACACTAAAAACCCGAATAAATGACTTATGTAATTAGTTGCTTGGTCTAAAACATTGGAGCATAAGCTACATTTGGAATGTATAAAAAGTGCATCATAACCCAGAGCTCTGGAATGTCAAACAAAGGCAGAACAAGTGCACTGTCTTTCAAAGCGACAAGCGCAAGAAATAATGTGTTCCAATCCCATTTCATCACATTCACATACCTTCTTCACAAAGAAGTCTTCCAATCCAAGTGGCTAACTCCGGTCCAGACCGTTTTAGAATGTTCGTTTATTTAGGCTACTTTACAGTCAAATAAAAGTCAAAGAAATATCCACTGTAGAATAGCTGTCCTACCGCTCCAAAAAAGTAAACTTACCATGGCACTAAGAGCTTATTTCTCGAGACGTGAAAATCAAGTCGAACTTTCTCCGCCCAGTTTTCTCTCATTCATTATTCTTCAGCCCGCGTTTCATCCGTGAAAGGATTGCTCGCTCCGCCTCACTTCACTAGAACTGAACAACGTTTCCCGACACACATGGGCCCTTTGATACATTATCGAAAACCCTTATTTTAAGAAAATATGTTTAATTTGAAGTTTGTTTTAATTGCCCACTTGATAACGGTGCCATTTATTGTATTGAGAAAGAGAGATCAAAATCTGATTATAAATCAAATGGTTTTAGGACCAGTTCAAAACGTAATAGAGTACAATTAATGTAGAATGAATACTATAGCCCCTGTTCAATCTCTGTCATGACACACTTTAAATTCATAACTCTGACGTACATAATCCTTGAACCTTCCGCGGTTCAAACACATGGAGTGACACCAGCATTAGAGATTATCCGTGCTCACAAATTCTTTCACATGCTATGCAAAAGGGTTTGTGTATTTAAGCTTTAGGCCCTACATTGACGTAAAATAAAAGTCGTTTATACAAGGCATGTCTTTGGTTAAATATGTTATTAGCCCTTTCACAGATTTTAGCAAATATTGATGTCGTAGAAAACCCCTGCATTAATTATATGTATAAACTGTTTATTGATGTTAGATGTCCTCTAACAAATTGTAAAAACAAATACATAATACTAATATTTATTATTTTCTTCAGGCCTATTTCTTTATTCAGGCAGTCAGACATTAAAATGAAATATTATCCTACGATTGCTGAAACAAAATCCTCTGTTGGCATCAGTCCACTCTACACGAAGGGAGATTACATTTTTTTTTTAAAGGCCATGAAAAAAATGTGTATATGAGTTCAAAGACTGTCATCATAAAGGAAACTTCAAAGGTCTATAATTTACATCTAGTGAATGATAACATTATTACTTTATGATATTAGGCTATTCATTCATGCCTAGCCTACAGCCAGGGACTTTGACATTACCATTTTAAAGAGATATCTTCAACTCGGATTAGCTGAGATGAATTTGAGACCCCGATATGCGTGTAACGCGCTCAAGGCATGTCATGGACGTTGACCCTGTATCTATTAATAATTGGGGGGGGGGGGGGGGGTGTATCTTGCTGTTACATGTTTATTAATCCAAATGCCAGAACTGAAGTTTGTTCTGGAGATTATTTTTATTTATTCTATTATATTCTATTCTATATGCGTCAACTGAGTTGGGGAGAGCTTTCTATTTCTTAAATATAATATCTGTTAGTTTTGTTAGTTTTGTTCGAATGGTGCACGTAAGTAAGTGCCACTAGATGACAGCATATGTCTGCAAAAATAATAAGAATAGCCGGGACAGTTATTATGGCTTTGTTTGTGGGACCCTGTGATTTTCATATAACATGAAATGAAATGGAAAATTAACAATGCACAGAATAGGATATTCCAAGAGATTCGATATTTGACTGGTATTTGTAAAACGTGTTTTATGTGTTTCTGTCAGTGTTGGGGAAGCTACGCTGAAAATATAGTTCACCGAGCTACCAATTATATCACACTGGAAGAAGTTAAACTACACTAAAGCTACCCTTAAGAAAAATATAGTTTACTTAACTAAAGCTACTTTGGAAAAGTAGTTCACTAAATCCAAACTACTTCATGATAAATTATGATATCTAAATCTGAAATGTCATACTCTACGAATTGCAAGAACAGATCAACCCTGGTGTATGTTAACAAAATAACTGTTTCAAGTGAGAATTTGGCAGGTCTGATGCCGAAAAAGAAAGGACATTCTTGCCTACAACAATATTTTATTTTTGCAAAATAAGTAGTGTGTAGGATACTTCCAGTAGTTAGTGTGTAGGCTAGTTCCAGTAGTTAGCTACACCGCTACATGTTAAAAAATTAATTAACTACTGAAAACACTACCAAGATGTACATTTTGTTCAACTACCACTAAGCAACTGCAAAATTGAGTTTATTTTATTTATTTAACCGGGCAAGTCAGTTATGAACAAATTCTTATTTACAATGACGGCCTACCCAGCCAAACCCTCCCCTAACCCGGACGACGCTGGGCCAATTGTGCCCGCACTATGGGACTCCAGATCATGGCCAGTTGTGATAGCCCAGGATCAAACCAGGGTCTGTTGTGACAACTCTAGCATTGAGATGCCGTGCCTTAGAGTGCTGCGCCACTCAGGAGCCCCAATTACTAGTTGTAGTTCACTCCTCCCCAACACTGGTTTCTGTGGGGTTTTGTTTGTTTGTGATGTTTTATGTGCCTATTGATAGAATGGTGTGTAAACTGTTGTAGCCTAATACATTAGATGTAGGCTACCTGTAACCAAAATATAATAATTATTATTTTAAATTCTAAAACAAAAATACCTTAAGTCATTATGCATAACGTGCTCAATACAATAATACAATATGTATTAAACATGGTCAGAAAATAATACAGTGGTATTTTAATAAAGTGTCAAATTCAAATGATGACGACATTTGTGTAAAAAAAGGGGGGGAACGGATATCCTACTTATTAGAGTTGCGGTGTACCAAGGGAAACGTAGTTATTTTGGTCATATTCCCGAATGAACTCTACGCATACTGAACGTAGAAACACAATTAAACTGATTTAACTCTACGTAGAAAACGTACTTTTATTTTGCTTTGGCTCCTTGGAGATTCCCCTTCCTGGTGTTTTTGAGGTAACGTACATGATGACTGTATTCAATACCTAACTCGATGGAGTGGAACGAGAAATTAGATATTAGCTAGTAAAACAAATAGCTCAAGGATGCACTGGAGTGAGGCGGTAACGGTGAACAATGTATTCAGCAGCTAACGCAGATCAAACTGCAATTTCGGATAGAACTTAACATTTGGCTGCTAATAGAGAAAAGTTAGTACGTTCGACAATCAAGAAAGGAGCAGCTTGTCCTCAACCTTACATCACCAGCTACGTGTTTTGAGGTAAGAATCCTTTCGACCTAGATTGTATAATCAGAAATGGACTCAAACCTTTGACAATATCGATTATGCCAATCTATATTCGTGGCTGTCTTTGTTTACAATTGTCCCCCGGCTTTCTTGTCTCCCGCTGTCCCGCGTCATCCTATGGGTTGACTATGCAATGATTTCTTGCTGCTACATTGTAGCTAATTTAGCTGTCACGCTGTGCTGCTTTTATAAACTTTGTTGCAAGTTATTTTATTTCCCCGTGGTAGGAACGTAATGGTAGTTGGACTAGCCATTGCTCTCCAGCTAAACCTAAGCAACATAGGATATGCTTTGACTGTCTGCTTGCCCCTGTATGGCTAGTCTAGCCCATTCATAGACGCGAACTACCTTTAGCGCCTATTGATGAAGGTATTTTCTTCCCGTAAAGTGCTTAAGTAAAAAATACTTGAATGTACCACTTAAGTCGTTTTTTTGGTATCTGTACTATAAATTCATATTTGTGACTACTTTTAACTTTTACTTCACTATCTTACATTCCTAGAGAAAATAATGCTTCGTTTGTAAATGACCTCTGAGTGTTCGAGTGTGCCACTGGCAGTCCGTAAATTTAAAACATTTAATAAAATGGTGCTGTCTGATTTGCTTAATATATGGAATTTTAAGTTATTTTTACTTTAACTTTTGATGCTTAAGTATATTTTAGCAATTACATTTTATTTTTATTCTAAAGTAGGCTATATTTAAAACCAAATACTTTTAGACTTTTACTCAAGTAGTATTTTACTGGGTGACTTTTACTTGAGTCATTTTCTATGAAGGTACCTTTTACTTTTACTCCAGTATGATAATTGGGTACTTTTTCAAGCACTGCACACAGTGTATGGATCTGTAAAAGTTGCTACAGTAAGTGTATCTTTTTTTTATTTGAAAGATTCTTTCTTGCTGATATGAAAGATAAAGGACATATGTTTCGAAAACCGTTTCGCCAGCAATGATTATTGACGTTTCTTAACGTTAAAACAAAGTGTCGGAATTGCAGTTTACATGGTGCCAGCTATGGCTAGGCTAGCTTACCGTAGAGTAGAATCAAACTGATTCCTAAATGCTAAATAGAACCGACATGGCCTAAGGAAGAAACGTTGCCAAATAAATGTATGTAATGCTTTTCCAATCTATAAATGTCTTACTCTTTCAAACTGGTGTTTGAAGACTGCACCATAGCCATATTTTGTCTACTGAAAACCGCTTTCTGTTTGAGAGGGAGCTTGCTACATGGAAGAGCACTCCTTGCTTCAGGGAACATGCACACCACTCTTAAGTTTTATGACAACGCTTGTGTTTGTCTACTATGTCAGGACAGCATTCCATACTGGAAACCTAAATGCAGGTCATTTCCATCAAAAAAGGATCCGTGAGCACAAACATATGAAGTTCATAGGAGCATATCAATTGGGTATCAAATGAAAACTAAGAGTCTATATTTATGAGAAATATAGGCATAGATACATTTTTTAACCATTTTCCATCTTAAAATTAGCCCAAAAATGAAAGGCTTAGATTAGGAATGCACAATATATCGGTGACCTTATCGGAATCGGCCAACATTAGCTAAAAATGCCAACATCGGCCTGATGTCTAGTTTAACGCCGATGTGCAAAACCAATGTCAAAGCTGACGTACATACCTATATAACGTAGATACATGATGTAATGACGCCAAGTAAAATGTAGCGCTACACGTGAAACACAGCATTCCTAACCTAGCCCACAATGTCTGCTGTGTGGATCGAGCAGTCAACAAGTTGAGCAGTCATTTGAAAGAGTAATAATATTTCAGCGAGACAACTCAAAGGCGAAATCCATTAATGCCAAGATAATGGAATTCATTGCCCTTGACAATCAACCGTTCTCTGTTGTGGGTGATGTTGGCTTTCGCCGACTGGTCGAGCACCTGTACACCAAGTGCGCTATTTTTCAGATGTTGCCCTACTGGAGTTACACAGTAATAGCGTCACTGCTATTAGCTTCACGACTGACATTTGGACCAGCGATATCAGCCATATGAGCATGCTGAGTCTGACAGCACAGTGGGTCGTCAAGGATTTCATACTGAGGAAAGTCGTATTGCATGCTCATGAATGTGCGGGTTGTCATACCGCTGCTGCCATTTCAATGACATTTGAGAACATGTTTGAAACTTGGAAACATGAACACACTAGCTAGCTCCATTCAAAACAACTGACTCGAGAAATAAGCTCATCAACTGCGCCTGCAGCAGACGTGATACACTCTGTCATGGCATTGAAACGCCTGCTCAACAAAACTGCCGACACAGGCTGTGAACAAGCGATTCGGTGGCATTCTCTCTATACTGTGTCGCCATCATGCTCAATGCTATGTACAAGGACCAGACAAGAAACAGGGTTTACGTGAAATGTTACATACACAGCTGGACAAGATGGAAACGGACACAGTGACAGTGTGCACCGAGGAAGAGAGGCCACGGACAGATAGAGCTGAAACTTCACTGCTTGACATATATGATGAACTCCTGTTTGAGAATGAAACGGCTGAACAAATGAACAACAAAACAGCACAGCAAGTAAGTGAAAGAAATAGGTTTTGATGATGTTTTACTGGTAATGGGGACATACGTAAATGCCAACTAAATAACTTTTTGGTCAGTGTGTCTAACCTTTATTTAACTAGGCAAGTCAGTTAAGAACAAATTCTTATTTACAATGACGGCCTACCCCGGTTCAAACCCGGACGACGCTGAGCCAATTGTGTACCGCCCTATGGGACTCCCAATCACGGCCGGATGTGATACAGCCTGGATTCGAACCAGGGACTGTAGTGACGCCTCTTGCACTGAGATGCAGTGCCTTAGACCACTACGTCCATGTGTGTGTGTTAGATATTTAACTGTACTAGAATGCTTAAAAGGCAACACATTTTTTAAATATCGGTTATCAGTATCGGTATCGGGTTTTTTGCCAAGGGAAATATCGGATATCGTATCGGCCAAAAATGTCATTTCGGTGCATCACTAGCTTAGATTTCCGGATAAGCAGAGGGAAAAAGGGCTTTAGAAAACATCTACCAGAAAAAGTCTTAAAGGGCATCAGAAATACATCAAAACACAATGTTAACGTAAAGACCCCTGCCAACTAATATCAACACTTAGATTTAGTTTTGGAGAAATTGTTTACCTTCTGTAAGTTTAAGAAATATTGCCTTGTAATTCCATTACCAAAAATCAAATTCAAAATGTTTTTTTCTAATGTCTCTCCCTCATAAGGAGGGAGGATAATGAAAGTTCACAGAAGTAACAAGTAATGGTAGACCTAACAATTAGTTATAGTGATTTTGCTGATATCAATTTTGTTTGTTATTAAGTGATTAAAATGGGTAATTCTGTTACCGAAGTCTATGCCCCTTCGTCAGCGATTGGTCAACAGTAGGGATTCTTCAGTGCACTGTTTGTTGTCATTCAACGAGAGACAACTCATTTCCATGAACCTTTTGTTCACTTAAGAAATACTGATTAGTATTTGATTAGTTAGATGTAAAATTCCGCGCCTAAGATCTCTGCAAAAACGTCAAAATGAATGACAGGTTTCTAGAATGATCTTAGATTAATTCTGACTACTTTGAGAAAGTGTATATTGGCTACGGCATCTCAAGATGGACAAACGGTCCATAACAGTCCATAACAGTCCATAACAGTTGCATAAGGAAGTATGCGAGCGCCCTCGTTCAGTTCTCCTTGCTGAGTTTGGCTGGGCGCTAGCAGAACCAATGCATGCGGAAGGCTTAACACCTACCCATGAGCCCCCTCTTTCCATTTACTGTAACCAGAATCCTCACCCACTGAGCACTGACCGACACCGGACGTCCAGAAAAGTACATTACAGTATATTGTACTGAACTATAATCTACTGCGCTGTGCTGAACTCTATTCTGCTGTGTCGTATTGTACTGCACTGTGCTCTGCTGTGCTGCGCTGTGATGTCCGAACTTGTGAAATATGAGGAGAAGGACGTTCATATCCATAAATTACATCTCTGTGTAGTACAGATCAGGGACCCGTGATGTAATTCCGTTACTGGGTATATATCCACAGATTTTATTTTTTTCAAACTCAAGGTTCCATGTCATAGCTGACACCCCATTCTTTCTGATCTTTGAATCTTAATTTCGGAGCAGATATTTCGAGTTTTTTGTAAAATGTTGTCACGTAAAAACTAATGATGGGAAAAAATGTATACAGTTCCATATCTGCATATTATTTTTGATGAGATATCGTATCATTTTGACATTATCGCAATATTATTTTTGTGCTAGTACCTGCACCAAAACGCCAGCATTTTTCCTTCATAGCTTGTTCTCCATCTTCTTTTTAAATAGGGAGCCAATTTGTTTACAGCACTTTTATTTCCATGACTGATCAACTTGTTTTCAGGAGACATATGGTGAGCAGTATGTTTGGAACATCGAATCTCAATAAATTCACAGTATCGAATTGCGATACATATAGAATCGCAGTACATATCGTATCGGAACCAATGTATCGTGATAATATCGTATCGTGAGGTCCCTGGCAATTCCCCAGCCCTAATAAAAACCTGAGGGAGATTTTAACCGTAATTCCATTACCAAGGTTTGCATCTTCAGTTTTTTTCCACGCAATTCGTTTTTGTACATTTTTCATTGGAACTTGTTAAGTAGTCCTTGTGCATAGAGTTGTGTGGTTTGTTAAACATTGTTTGACATACATTTTAAAGTGAAATAGGGGAAGTGTGTTATAGATTATAGCTTTTGATCAACACAAATGTCAATAGTGTTATTATACATTCTCATACAGTAGAGCTTTACTATGTAAATGATCCAGTAGTTCTGACTAGTCGGACCAGTTTGGGTTCTTCTTTCAACATGTGTGACAAAACAGGAAGAGGTCTTCTACAGAGAGGCATGACCTTTCCTTGCCAGGTACACACGCATACAGTTACAGTTATCAGACAAGTATGGGCCAGCCAATTCACCACTCCCTGTTCTATTAAACAAAATGGCCTATGTGTTGCAATGGTGAATGGAATGTATGTGCTGCTTCCTATTGGTTGCTATGTAGCTAATGATTTACCTACTGTTTTGCTGTGGACACCAGACTTGAGTGCAATTGTTGTGTCTTAGAGGTAGTCTAAAATATACACTGTAGGCCTATAATTTTTTCTGTGTTTTCTACCAAGGAATATTGTGAAAGGAGGAATGAGGTCAAAGTGGTATGGAGGGGAGAATAAAGGAAGAGAGAGGAGTGCAAAGAGGAAGAAAGGGAGATTCGGGAAGTTGAAGGCTTATCTCAGCAATGTGAAGGGACAGTTGAGCAGTGATTGGTGGTGCTGTTGCACACTGGCTTATTAACCCTTTATTGACACATGATACCCATTTTCTCTTTTTAAATACTTTTTGGGCTTTAATACCTCTCCTTTCATTTTCACAGTATATGATAAGTAGCCAAGCCTCCTGTAATTAACATATGATAATACAAATAGGCTACAGTATGCAGTGTTATCGTACTCAAGTCCAGTCTCGAGACCACATATTGAGTGTCTCGTTGTCGGACACATTTTTACTTTTCTTGACACGGTCTCGGACAATGAGGATTGTAATTTCTTCCCGAGACCAACAGAGTAAAAAAACTCATAATATACACTGCTCAAAAAAGTAAAGGGAACACTTAAACAACACAATGTAACTCCAAGTCAATCACACTTCTGTGAAATCAAACTGTCCACTTAGGAAGCAAGACTGATTGACAATAAATTTCACATGCTGTTGTGCAAATGGAATAGACAACAGGTGGAAATTATAGGCAATTAGCAAGACACCCCCAATAAAGGAGTGGTTCTGCAGGTGGACCACAGACCACTTCTCAGTTCCTATGCTTCCTGGCTGATGTTTTGGTCACTTTTGAATGCTGGTGGTGCTTTCACTCTAGTGGTAGCATGAGACGGAGTCTACAACCCACACAAGTGGCTCAGGTAGTGCAGCTCATCCAGGATGGCACATCAATGCGAGCTGCACATCAATGCGAGCTGTGGCAAGAAGGTTTGCTGTGTCTGTCAGCGTAGTGTCCAGAGCATGGAGGCGCTACCAGGAGACAGGCCAGTACATCAGGAGACGTGGAGGAGGCCGTAGGAGGGCAACAACCCAGCAGCAGGACCGCTACCTCCGCCTTTGTGCAAGGAGGAGCAGGAGGAGCACTGACAGAGCCCTGCAAAATGACCTCCAGCACGCCACAAATTTACATTTTTTAATTTTTTTG
Source organism: Salmo trutta (assembly GCF_901001165.1). NCBI lineage: Eukaryota > Metazoa > Chordata > Actinopteri > Salmoniformes > Salmonidae > Salmo > Salmo trutta. The sequence goes on along the minus strand of NC_042958.1, from coordinate 61,683,621 downwards.
TCATTTAGCAGACGGTCTTATCCAGAGCGACTTATGCATACATTTCATTTCATGCACTTTTTTTGTACTGGCCCCCCGTGGGAATCGAAGCCACAACCCTGGCGTTGCACATACCATGGTGGCGTTGCAAACACCATGCTCTACCAACCGAGCCACATGGAAGACAAATGTGCATGTGTCTGCTCAAACGGTCAGAAACCGACTCCATGAGGGTGGTATCAGGGCCCGACATCCACAGGTGGGGGTTGTGCTTACAGCCCAACACCGTGCAGGACGTTTGGCATTTGCCAGAGAACACCAAGATTGGCAAATTCGCCACTGACGCCCTGTGCTCTTCACAGATGAAAGCAGGTTCACACTGAGCACATGTGACAGACGTGACAGAGTCTGGAGACGCCGTGGAGAACGTTCTGCTGCCTGCAACATCCTCCAGCATGACCGGTTTGGCGGTGGGTCAGTCATGGTGTGGGGTGGCATTTCTTTGGGGGGCCGCACAGCCCTCCATGTGCTCGCCAGAGGTAGCCTGACTGCCATTAGGTACCGAGATGAGATCCTCAGACTCCTTGTGAGACCATATGCTGGTGCGGTTGGCCCTGGGTTCCTCCTAATGCAAGACAATGCTAGACCTCATGTGGCTGGAGTGTGTCAGCAGGACCTGCAAGAGGAAGGCATTGATGCTATGGACTGGCCGGCCCGTTCCCCAGACCTGAATCCAATTGAGCACATCTGGGACGTCATGTCTCGCTCCATCCACCAACGCCACGTTGCACCACAGACTGTCCAGGAGTTGGCGGATGCTTTAGTCCAGGTCTGGGAGGAGATCCCTCAGGAGACCATCTGCCACCTCATCAGGAGCATGCCCAGGCGTTGTAGGGAGGTCATACAGGCACGTGGAGGCCACACACACTACTGAGCCTCATTTTGACTTGTTTTAAGGACATTACATCAAAGTTGGATCAGCCTGTAGTGGTTTTCCACTTTAATTTTGAGTGTGACTCCAAATCCAGACCTCCATGGGTTGATAAATTGGATTTCCATTGATTATTTTTGTGTGATTTTGTTGTCAGCACATTCAACTATGTAAAGAAAAAAGTATTTAATAAGATTATTTCATTCATTCAGATCTAGGATGTGTTATTTTAGTGTTCCCTTTATTTTTTTGAGCAGTGTATTTTTAAAAATATATTGTCACATACACATTATCAGCATCCATTCAGTCAGTGCATAAAACTTCTTCGCCAGGCCAGATGTCCATGCTCCTTTCGTAACACATTTTTTGATCACCTATTGAAACCTGGGCTTCCTACTTTGCTCGTAACATTACTGTCCTTTACTTTCATTGAAAAATATCCTCAAACTTTGTCAGTCTTGTCAGAATTTTCTTGGAAGGGAAGAATCAGGGAAATTGTTTGAAAGTTGCACAGTCACTATTAGTAAGGGAAGACCGGGGAAGTTATAACATATTTTGTCATTTTATCTATACTGAACAAAAATATAAATGCAACAATTTCAGCGATTTTACAGAGTTATAGTTCATGTAAGAAAATCTGTCAATTGAAAATAATTAGTCCCTAATCTATGGATTTCACATGACTGGGCAGGGTTGGCCATGGGTTGGCCTGGGAGGGCATAGGCCCACCCACTGGGGAGCCAGGCCCAGCCAATCAGAAAAAGCCTTTTTGTTGGGAAAAACTTGATTACAGACAGAAATACTCCTCAGTTTCATTATCTGTCTAGGTGGCTTGTCTCAGACGATCCCGCAGGTGAAGAAGCCAGATGTGGAGGTCCTGGGCTGGCGTGGTTACACGTGGTCTGTGGTTGTGAGGCTGGTTAATTCTCTAAAACTACATTGGAGGCGGCTTATGGTAGAGAAATGAACATTCAATTCTCTGGCAACAGTTCTGGTGGACATTCCTGCAGTCAACATGCCAATTGCATGCTCCCTCAACTTGAGACATCTGTGGCATTGTGTTCTGTGTCAAAACTGCACATTTTTCGAGTGGCCTTTTATTGTCCCCTGCACAAGGTGCACCTGTGTAATGATCATGCTGTTTAAACAGCTTCTTGATATGCCACACCTGTCAGGTGGATGGATTATCTTGGCAAATGAGACATGTTCACTAACAGGGATGTAAACCCATTTTTGCACGACAGTTTGTGCATATGGAACATTTCTGGGATCTTTTATTTCATCTCATGAAACATGACACCAACACTTTACATGTTGCGTTTTATATTTGTGTTCAGTATATTATAGACCTGTTTGGGTTAGTGGTAATTTATAGAGTGGCTCTCTATTTGCCCTCAGCATGCATTTTGTTCAGCATTCTAAATGTCAAAAAAATCCATATGTTCTTCTGAAATATGGACACACAACATCTCCGGTCTTGGTTTGGACTCCATTTACTCCGGTCTTGGTTTGGACTCCATTTACTCCGGTCTTGGTTTGGACTTCATTTACTCCGGTCTTGGTTTGGACTCCATTTACTCCGGTCTTGGTTTGGACTCCATTTACTCTGGTCTTGGTTTGGACTCCATTTACTCCGGTCTTGGTTTGGACTCCATTTACTCTGGTCTTGGTTTGGACTCCATTTACTCCGGTCATCTCGCTTTAGGTGGTCTCGAACACAACACTGACAGTATCAGTCCAGCTACTGAGTAACACTTGATGGAGGGTATTTATCAGTTTTGAATTAAGCCTTTCACTTTCTCTGCCAACATCCTAATGCGCCTGCGCGCTGCTTGACTCGCTGTCATTCTCTGTTAAGAAGAGATTGCATCTGCATCCACTGCACTTATCAGAGAGGGAGAATTATATATTTTTTAAATATAGTGGAATGAAAACAGCCCCCGGTGCAAAACATACAGTGGGTCCAGGATGGAGCATTGCAGTATGGGTAGTAATTTATTTCTGAAGCGACGACGGGGCGGAAGCGAGGATGTTTCCTAATAGAAGTCAAAGAGGATCAGCATCATAAAACAGTGGAATTATGAGCGCACGAGAATGGACCGGGCAGAAGACAGTGGAATTTGAGTCTAAAATCAATTCTGGATGAGACTGTTTAGTACCATTTTCACGTTTTTAATAGCCTGATATGTCGGCTCAGGCATGATGAGTCCCTGCCCTCAATACAATTTAGTCAGCTCGGGAGTTAGTTGGAAACTGGCTGATTGCTACAATTGTAGCTTTCATGGTTTATTCTGAATTCGCCTCTGTTTTGCAGCTCTGGCACTGACGGTAATTCGATACATTGTTAAAATGCCTTTTGTAGGCAACGCTTTACATTGTAGTTAACTACATTGTAATAAGCAAGACTGTATTGGCACGAATGAAATATGTTTAATCTTCAATATTGGCGCAGCTCATTTGATAGTGATAGGCTATGAGCCTTTTACATAGCTTTTTATGTCGATAATGAATATACGTGAGATTGAATAATATAAGTGGGGTATTGTATTCGCGTGTTAGAGGCACCAGGCAGGCTACAGTTTTTGTCTCCATGGGAATAAAAAAAATGCATGTGCATATAATTAGACTTCACGCCTTCATTGCACCGGAATGCACCATCGTAGTTCCCCTGGCATAGTTAGCCTACTCGCTATGACTGGTTGGCACACATAAAGCCTACTGTATACAAATGAACCACCAGACCGCCGCATCATCGACGGGATCAGACTAAAAATAAAGCTGAGAATAGGCTACCCAGACTGCGGAGCGGAAACCGGGATCGTCTCGCGTTTCGTCAGGTGGACGCGCCGGCAAAGGACTGCAGACCATAACGGGACACTCCGCTATAAAGGTCGCAGGTGTCGAATATTTAGTAGAACTTCTCGTTGGATTGGGACCGTGTAGGAACATTAGCCATATTTCATGATGTGCTGTTCGTCTTCTTCCCTGCGCTTTATGTAGGGCTGCACACACGTTGTTTGGGTTTTGTTCTATTTCAGTTCCCGAAGTTCATGTTTGTTTTCATGTTATAATAGCTATTCGGGACATTACCTCAGTCAGAGTAGCCTAGTTGTGAAGAGTGCGACATTTTGTAAGTACTCGGTATCCCACATTTCAGCCACTAAGAAATGCAACGGGGTGATTTGAGCAATATTCTGGGAAATCCGCTTTAGCAGCTGTGGGTAAGTGTCGAAATTTGAAAGATGAGCTTTGGATACCAGAGCTTCAGTCAGTGTGCCAGCAGTGCCTGCACACAGAGAATCACTCATAATCTGGACTACAAGTCAATTGAGACAGTAGACTGAGACTGTGCTTCTCAGATAAACATTACAGTAAAAAAGAATACAAAATTAAAGGATTTATTGGTTTAGTGTATTCAGATTTTCTTTTCAGTTAAAAGCTTATTCAAAGCCATATAAATAAATAACAAAAATAGCCTCATATTTGACAATAGCAAAATAGCTTGGTTTGTTATCCATGTCATGGTTTGTCCTTTAATTTGACATTAATTCATTCTGGCTTAAGCAAAACCAACGCCCCAGACCTCTGCCAGTCACTTTTCAGTAATTTTTTTGGTAAAAATGTTTGATTCCTTTTTTTGTCAACAAACAAAAAAACATTCCAGTGCCTCAACTGTGCCATATTATCTCAGAGATGGCGATTGACGGAGGACCCGGTCATCTTTCTGTGTGCCCCTTCCACCGCCTGTGTCTGTGTGTGACAAAGGGTTCAAGCATGATGGATCAGGCATGAGACTGCATACGCGAGGGAGGAACACTGCAAATAGTGCAGAAGGAATAGTTGAATGACACTCCAGACAACATGGCCCAGAGAGTTAGTTAAGAGGCCTACAAGTCTACGACAGAGAAAAATTGGTACCCACTACAGAGAAGAGAGGAGTGTGAGTGTGAGTTATTTCCTGGAGAAAGTGTCAAATTGGAATCAGTGCCCGAGGCAAGCAATTACATTTTGTATTGAGCACTTCCTCCTCGCTGTGGGAAATCCACCCTGATCTGGAGTTTGAAACGTTGTCGTGTTTCACTTGTTTTTTGAATACCCTCGCTTTGATTTCCTCATTATTGCCTTTCTATTAGATTTTTTGGGGGATATAGCCATCTTCAAGCACACTTGGAGTCACTTCACAGGATGAAATCCATCCCTTTTTGAAATGGGGCTTGTTTCGAAATGTGCCAGTTGGAAATTTGTCAGGACTGAGAACACATGAGCAGGGTTTTCACCCAGCCCTAGACTCCCCCTTTTCCCCCATCCCCCACCCTTAAACTGTAAACCTGAGATTGAGACACAAGGCACTGTCACTCCGCTCCTCACCGTCCCGCACATTTTGCGGGATCAAAGGGTGAGAACCCCAAGTAGACTGCAAAAGGAGGATGGGGAGTTCCGCCTCCTCTCTCACCGCGGAGACCGAGTCGGACCACGGCTTCCGGAGCACCCCGTACCCGTCGTCGCCTCCTATGGGCTGGCTTAGGAACAGCCACAGCAGTCCTGTGTGGGGCACCACCTTCATTACGCGCCAGCAGCATCCGCCGCTTCCACACAGAGAGCGCAGGTAAGAGCCAACATTTCACTCCTCAGTCCACTGCATCTTGGCGAGAGGGCCAGACTGGTCAGGCCTGTTGATGGGCAGCAAGGAGAGAAATGGGCCATGCTCTGTAACACTAGGGCTTGTATTACACAGGGACTGCTGTTCCTGGGAGCAGTAAGAGTGAGCATAAAGGACAGATAGCTTTATTGTGCGAATCACAATATTGTGATAGGTGTTGTGTGTTGTCTTTGAGTGGTATCCTAAGGGTGTTTTTGTTATTTTTAGTGTGGCAATTCTCAGAGCACTCTGATCCACTCTAAATCCGACATCTGTCACTGCCCTATACAGATTTACTGTAGACTATTATGTCATTTTCAAGCTTTTTCAATAAAATCTCTTTACATGTACTGACAATATTGCAGTATCATTAAATCTGATAAAATATTATTCAATCAAAACTATTGTTCCACCACCAAATTTGATCTAATCATAGTTCCACTTGAATGTTTTGTATCTAATATGATATCCAAAATCCACTTAAGCTGGATTTGACATCTGACAATCCCGCCTCTTAGTACCTCCCTCTTCAACTCTATGTGCCGAATTTGAGGAAAAGCTGATTGGATCGGTGTGCCAAGTTGATGGCGCCCATGGAGTGACCCGGGCACAAACTCTCTCTCGCCGGGTTGTTTGTGGAGCTCGTATTATGGCAAATACTTTGGAGGGCTCCCAGACTAGACAACTGTTGATTCCATGCTGTCGCCTTAGTTTGCGAACACTCGCTACACCTGGCTCTGTTGTTTGACCTCTGTCGGAACCTGCCGTCCACTAACAGATGGCCGCCGCTGCGCAGATGGCAGATTCCTCCCTGCAAACTGACCGACCGCCTAGTGTAATTAATGGTGTTGTAGTCTATAAAACCTTGGAGGATTCGCCAGTCTCAGTAAACATCTTGTTAGCTTAGGGGGGGTTAGCGTTAGAGGCCCGGTCATTTTCCAAGAAGGAAGTGAATGTGAAACCGGACGAAGCATCGTTTCAGAAACAGCTTGCTATCGTTTTTTGTTTGAAAGAGCCCTGATGTTTTGTCATGTTGGCAGGATGTGCTTTAATTGAATATTTCCCCAACTAGATTATGCCAGTTTTGAATGATTGAGGATATAGGCCTAGCTAGTCAATAATGTGAAAGGACAGCCTAGTTTGAATAACCAGTTTTTACCCTTAGCTCATGATAATTGAAACAGGTGGCTCCAACTTCCCATACAGTTAACCGAACCAGTGATCTTTGATTAGTCTACTGCCTTCAGAGGAACTACGGGAAAGACGTGTTTCTTTTTATAAATTCCCGCTTATAGGTGTGTAATAGGTTTTGAATGTGGGTTTTCCGGGAAGGAAAACAGTGGAGCTGCTATCGGCTTCCTCCTCCGGTGTATTGATGTTATTGCTGAGTCACCGGGAGAATCAAGTCCGGTTGTTAGTTATTGATTTTCTGAAGACTTATCAAATGTCCTTACAATGGATGTCATTATTTATTCAGTGTTGGCCTTTTCTAGCTCTTTCATCTCTCACTACTATTGTCTGAGCTTGTCAATACTTACTCTGCTATTGCCCCTCAGTTAAGTCAAACTGTACTATCTCTTGGGGAGGTCTTGTAGGTAGAGCGGTGACGGTCATGGAATTTTGGATGACTGCGGTCTCCGTAATAACTTTGTCAGTGTCAGTTTGCATCATCAGACACTGATAATGGCGCCGGAGGGGATGGCTGCCGTTTTACGTGCTCCTAACCAACTGTGCTATTTTTTTTTTCTCCCGCATTGTTTGTAACTCATTTTGTACATAATGTTGCTGCTACCGTCTCTTATGACAGAAAAAAGCTTTTGGTCATAAGAACAGCGATTACTCACCTCGAGCTGGACAAATATTTTTATTTAATGAATCCGACGCGAAGGATATACTGCATTGTTGAGACAAGGCCCAAATGCCCGTCATCAGATCGGCGAAAAAGGGGGAGGAGGGCGGGGTGCCTCTAGGTTTCTTCCTAGGTTCTGGCCTTTCTAGGGAGGTTTTCCTAGCCACTGTGCTTCTACACCTGCATTGCTTGCTGTTTGGGGGTTTAGGCTGGGGTTCTGCACAGCACTTTGATATATCAACTGATGTAAGAAGGGCTATATAAATACATTTGATTTGATTTTGCCTTTGTAAGAATTTGCAGATGAGGAGGTAAACAACCGCTACCCTCTGTATTATTGGCCAACGTGCAATCATTGGAAAACAAGCTGGACGATCTACGATTAAGACGATCCTACCAACGGGACATACAATGTTTTAATATGTTATGTTTCACCGAAATGTGGCTAAATGACAACAAAGATAATGTAGAGCTGGCTGGCTTCTCCGTGAATCAGCAGGACAGAGCAGCTACGTCTGGTAAGACAAGGAGCGGGGTGTGTGTCTATTTGTCAATAACTGCTGGTGCGCAATGTCTAATGTTAAAGAAGTCTCGAGGTATTGCTCGCCTGAGGTAGAATACGTCATGATAAGCTGTAGACCACACTATCTACCAAGAGAGTTCTCATCTATATTAATAGTAGCTGTCTATTTACCACCACAAATCGTTACTGGCACTAAGACTGCACTCAACGAGCTGTATAAGGCCATAAGCAAACAAGAAAATGCTCATCCAGAAGCGCTCCTAGTGACCGGTGACTTTAATGCAGGCAAGTTTAAATCCGTTTTACTTAATTTCTACCATCATGTCACGTGCAACCAGAGGAGAAAAAAGCTATAGACCACCTTTACTCCACACACAGAGACACATTACAAAGCTCTCCCACTTCCCTCCATTTTGCAAATCTGACCATAATTCTATCCTCCTGATTCCTGCTTAAAAGAAAAAACTAAAACAGGAAGTACCAGTGACTCGCTCAATACGGAAGTGATCAGATGTCGCGGATGCTACGCTACAGAACTGTTTTACTAGCACAGACTGGAATATGTTCCTGGATTCATCCAATGGCATTGAGGAATATACCACTTCAGTCACCGGCTTCATCAATAAGTGCATCGACGACGTCGTCCCCACAGTGACCGTACGTACATATTCCAACCAGAAGCCATGGATTACAGGCAACATCCACATCGAGCTACAGGCTAGAGCTGCTGCTTTCAAGGAGCGGGACTCTAATCCAGACGTTTACAAGAAATCCTGCTATGCCCTCAGACAAACCATCAAACAGGCAAAGCGTCAATACAGGACTAAGATCGAATCCTTCTACACCGGCTCTGACGTGTATTCAAAGCATGCGTGGACCAACTGGCATGTGTCTTCACTGACATTTTCAACCTCTCCCTGACCGAGTCTGTAATACCTACATGTTTCAAGCAGACCACCATAGTCCCTGTGCCCAAGAACGCTAAGGTAACCTGCTATATTTCTTGAACTACATTGTTGGTTAAGGGCTTGTAAGTAAGCATTTCACGGTAAGGTCTACACCTGTTGTATTTGGCGCATGTGACAAATAAGATTTGATTTGATTTGAACTCCTTTATTGTTTCAGGAGACCCTTTTACACTGTGTTCATGGGCATCTCCATAGCAACAATCCTCTGTCTCCATCACCAATCAGACTCGAGCCTCAGTCAGCTGAGCTCATATACACACATGCATGCACATCTCACCACACACACACACACATGCTCTCTTAACACTGCTTTTGGTAGCGAAGAGGGTCTGCGTACACGGACACAATGCACTCACTCACACACAGATCCTCTAACAACATGGCTTTGAGGAGCAATGTATAATGATGCTTGGAGCGCACCGTTGCCCTCTCTCTCTCACCCCACACACACACACATTTCTGCATGAGTCTAACGAGGTTAGGCAAGCCTAGCTGAGCCGTGGCAGAGGATGAAATATAAAAACAACAGCTCAGCTTAAATTTGGTGATTCATGTCGAGGGTTTAGTCCCCGAAAAATAGTTATAGTGTCCTGTAACACACTGGACTCTTTCTCTGGCTGTTTCTTCCCAGCCCCTGAAAATTGGCAAACTGTCCTGTCTTTGTATAATTATTTTATTCAGCTTCTCCCAGCAGTGACTCATTGGTCATGGGAAGGGTCCGTGTACTAAATCAGTATTCTTCACTATTCTTTAATCACAGATTTAGGCTTGCTCAAGAAAGCAACCCACACATGAACTAAACACTTAAACCAGCTATGCATTCAATGTTTTTTTTTTGTTGCCTGGGTCTATGGTGGTAACAGGTCTCTAAAGAAACTTAAGCCTATACAGTGCCTTCAGAAAGTATTTACACCCTTTGACCTTTTCCACATTTTGTTGTGTTAGAGCCTGATTTTTTTAAATTATTACATTTAGATTTTGTGTTGCTGGCCTACACACGATAACCCCCCCCCCATAATGTCAAAGTGGAATTATATTTTTAGAAATGTTTAGAAATTGATTAACTTTTTTAAGCTGAAGTGTCTTGAGTCAATAAGTATTCAATCCCTTTGTTATGGCAAACCTAAATAAGTTCAGGAGTAAAACATTTTTTTAACAAGTCACATAAGTTGCGTGGACTTGATTTTTGAATGACTACCTCATCTCTGTACCCCACACATACAATTATCTGTAAGGTCCTTTAGTCGAGCTGCGAATTTCAAACACAGATTCATCCACAAAGAAGGACACATTGGTAGATGGGTAAAAAAAAAAGCAGACATTGAATATCCCTTTGAGCATGGTGAAGTTATTAATTACACTTTAGATGGTGTATCAATATACCCAGTCACTACAAAGATACAGGCGTCCTCTCTAACTCAGTTGCCGGAGAGGAAGGAAACAGCTCCGGGATTTCACCATGAGGTCAATGGTGACTTTTTAAAACAGTTACAGAGTTGAATGGCTGTGATAGGAGAACTGAGGATGGATCAACGACATTGTAGTTATTCCACAATACTAACCTAAATGACAGAGTCAAAGAACGAAGTCTCTACAGAATAAAAAAAAATCCAAAACATGCATCGTGTTTGCAATATGGCCCAAAAATAAAAATGAAAACATGTGGCAAAGAAATTAACTATAATTCCTGAATACAAAGTGTTATGTTTGTGGCAAATCAAACACATCACATCCATGTGTACCACTCTTGATAATTTCAAGCATGGCAGTGGCTGCATCATGTTATGGGTATGTATGCCTGTCATCGGCAAGGACTAGGGAGTTTTTTTAGGATAAAAAGAAACAGAATAGCGCTAAGTACAGGCAAAATCCTAGAGGAAAACCTGGTTGTCTGCTTTCCAACAGAACTAGGAGACAAATTCACTTTTCAGCAGAACAATAACCTGAAACAAGGCCAAATGTGACCTGTTTCAAGAAGCTAGGCATATGTCGCACGTCACTACTTTACAGGAGAGGCATTTGAACGTTCATTTGTATTTATTTTATCAAAATGTGTTTTTTTTGTCAGAAATGCCTCCTGGAACATGTGAACTTTCATGTGCCTTAATACCAAACTTGTATGCCATCTGTAAATACAAATACAATTGTTAAATTACGAGCCTAGTTGGTTTAGCTACGGAAAAGGACAGGAACCTTCCCGCTAGCCATGATTGGCTGAGATAAGGGATGGGCTGGACATGCCAAGAGATGAGTTCGGATTGGTACTGCTATGTAACATGTTTGCTCATTATGTGTAGATAATCCTTGCCACCGCTGCTTTTTTGAAAGATATAATGTTAGCCATGGAGATCTGTAAAAGTGTTGCTACTGCTCTCAACAACATTGCTGCACAGAATTTAGCAGGTGCTATTGACAAAGAACCGGAGTAACTTGACACAACAACTGGCCAAACATACAGTAGCTATAAATAAATAAAAAAGTTAGCCAGGTGTGTCTGGGGGTGATTTTGGCCATCTATTGTATTTCATGAACATGTGTACATGTCTTGACAATAAGTGACTCATCCACTTAGCTGGCTTGGAGTAGGTTATAGCATTTATTTCACATGACCCATCAATTTAGACAAGTGTCTGTGTAAGCATCAGCTAATAATGATAAAATATTTATAACATTATAACAAAGTCAGATTAGGATATAGGCCAAGGCTACTACTTTCACCACTTTTAGTCTTGAAATCTTTGGTTGTCTACTACACTGCCTTACTCACTCTGTTTAGCACATGGCCTCACATGTGAATCCCTAAGAGGTTGTGAATGATTCTGAATGGGTATAGACAAAGAAGAACTCTCCAGTAGGTCCTCAACTGCAGTGTATGATATACATTTTGTAGCTCTGAGTCTCTACTTTTATCCAATGTAAAAAAAAAAAAAAAAAGGTTTTTCAAATGTTGCTACATAATCGAAGCGGTGGGTCACAAATATACACTGGAGTTGCTTACCAAGATGACATTGAATGTTCCTGAGTGGCCTAATAACAGTTTTCGGCTTGAAAATCTATGGGAAGACTTTAAAATGGCTGTCTAGCAATGATCAACAACCAACTTGACAGAGCTTGAAGAATTTTAAGAATAATAATGTGCAACTGTTGTACAATCCAGGTGTGCAAAGGTCTTAGAGACTTACCCAGAAAGACTCCCAGCTGTAATCACTACCAAAGGTGATTCTAACATATTGACTCAGGAGGTTGAATACTTATGTAATCAAGATGTATTCGTTTTATTTGTCATGCTTTTTTTCCCCCAAATATTATAATTTTTCTTCCACTTTGACAGTAGAGTATTTTGTAGCTTGTTGACAAAAAAATTACAATCGAATATATTTGAATCCCACCATCCCAACATTTTAGAAAAAGTCAAGGGGTGTGAATTCTTTCTGAACACACTGTATCAGGTTTGCAGAAGGTTTTTCCTCCTTTTGTGATGCTTCCAGGAAATGCTAAAGTGTGTTATCCAGAGACCAGATTGACCTTTTCAAGGTAGTTTCACATCATCTCAGGACCAGTCTTTTCCCATTGTTTCTTCCCATAACCCTATGAGGGCAACTAGGTGGTTATGTGGTGGTTATGTGCGGTACGTACAGTGACTGACTTTATGGCAAATTCCCTCGGCCCCTCCTGGGGATCCTGTCTGCTGTTCCCTGGCTGGTTCCTATTGCAAGCATCTGTGTCTGTCCTAGTATGACGCATGTGAGCGTTTACCATTGCTCCATTCCACTGGCTCTTTTCCCTTTAATTGGATTAAAACGGGTCCACATGGATTTGGCAAGCATGTGTTGTGTTTGTGTTTATGTCTGACTTATTTCAGTGTGTCTTCCCATCAAGGACTATTGCCTGTCTGATGGGCAGGCCACATCGGGAAACTCGTCTCCAAGTGATCAAATCAATTTGTATTTGTCACATGCGCCGAATACAGTGAGATGCTTACTTACAAGCCCTTAAGCAACAATGCAGTTTTTATTTTTATATACTGCTCAAAAAAATAAAGGGAACACTTAAACAACACATCCTAGATCTGATTGAAATAAATAATCTTATTAAATACTTTTTTCTTTACATAGTTGAATGTGCTGACAACAAAAACACACAAAAATAATCAATGGAAATCCAATTTATCAACCCATGGAGGTCTGGATTTGGAGTCACACTCAAAATTAAAGTGGAAAACCACACTACAGGCTGATCCAACTTTGATGTAATGTCCTTAAAACAAGTCAAAATGAGGCTCAGTAGTGTGTGTGGCCTCCACGTGCCTGTATGACCTCCCTACAACGCCTGGGCATGCTCCTGATGAGGTGGCGGATGGTCTCCTGAGGGATCTCCTCTCAGACCTGGACTAAAGCATCCGCCAACTCCTGGACAGTCTGTGGTGCAACGTGGCGTTGGTGGATGGAGCGAGACATGATGTCCCAGATGTGCTCAATTGAATTCAGGTTTGGGGAATGGGCGGGCCAGTCCATAGCATCAATGCCTTCCTCTTGCAGGAACTGCTGACACACTCCAGCCACATGAGGTCTAGCATTGTCTTGCATTAGGAGGAATCCATGGTGTTATGATCAGATTTACAAAATGGAGGGTGAGGGAGAGCTCTGTGTGTGGAGTAAAGGTGGTGTAGAGTTATTTTGTTTTATATCTTTTTTATATATTTTTTAAATATTTTCCTCTGGTTGCACTGGTAGAAATAAGGTAAAACGGATTTAAGTTTCCCCGCATTAAAGTCCCAGACCACTAGTAGAGCCGCCTCTGGATGAGCATTTTCTTGTTTGCTTATGGCCTTATACAGCTCGTTGAGTGCGGTCTTAGTACCAGAATCGGTTTGTGGTGATAAATAGACAGCTACAAAAAAATATAGATAACTCTCTTGGTAAATAGTGTGGTCTACAGCTTATCATGAGATACTCTACCTCAGGCGAGCAAAACCTCGAGACTTCCTTAATATTAGATTAGGTGCACCAGCTGTTATTTACAAATAGACACAGACCGCCACCCCTTGTCTTACCGGAGGCAGCTTTTCTATCTTGCCGATGGACTGATAACCCAGCCAGCTGTATGTTATCCATGTCGCCATTCAGCCACGACTCAGTGAAACATAAGATATTACAGTTTTTAATGTCCCGCTGGTAGGTTAGTTTGATCGGAGCTAATCCATTTTATTATCCAATGATTGCACATTGGTTAATAGGACTGATGGTAGAGGCAGATTACCCACTCGCCGTCGGATCCTTACAAGGTACCCCGACATACTTCCCCGATATCTCCGTCTCTACTTCAAGCGAATGACAGGGATTTGGGCCTTGTTCGGTGTCTGAAGTAAATCCTTCGCGTCCGACTCGTTAAATAAAAAATCTGTGTCCAGTACGAGGTGAGTAATCTCTGTCCTGATATCCAGAAGCTCTTTTCGGTCATACAAGCTGGTGGCAGAAACATTATGTACAAAATAAGTTACAAATAATGCGAAAAAACACGCACAATTGGTTAGGAGACTGTAGAACGTCAGGCATCTCCTCCGGCACTATTACTTAGGGAAAATGGATTCAGCACACATGCACGGTTTTGTTGTGCACTTTGTAAGTGCATTGACTCACCCGAAGTGTTGGTATATTTTCATTAATTAACGCCATCTGTGTTATGATTTAGAGTTGCCTCGCTGTTTCCATGGAGATCATAACGTATGTTCCGTAGATATCTTACTATATGTAGCTCGAACAAAAAGAGGGACAAGCAAACTGCCCCCACCCTCAGAATATCCTACTCCAGCTACTCTGTTCAACTAAATATCCAGTAATGCTTGATTGAAGCCAATGTGGAGTGGGGACATTTTATGTGCAAATTATTTTAACAGATTTTTCCTGATAATTGTTGAATTCAGGGGGTAATTGTGGAGAATAAAGCTCAGTTTTGCAACTCCCCATTCCGAAGCTCCTTGCTGGGTGACGATGCGCTGTCAGCACCAACGCTGCCAGTGAGGCTCGAGTGCTTGTTAGGAACATCAGATTAGCGGCACAGCATCATGCGATGCCTGCGCCCCTGACATTTCTTCCTCTTCCTTCTCAAGAAAGACAGAGCTTCTTGCCCCATCCGTCCATGCATGGTTCTCTGTCTCTGCAATAGGGTTGAGCGGTATCCAGATTTACTTACCTTCTTACCATGCCTGTGCCATCCCGGAATAGACAGTATTACCGGTAGTGAAACAAGGGGCGCTATTTCTTTTTTGTAGACGTAAAACCCCGCCAAAAATACAACTTATCAGAATGCTACCAAAATGCTAACTAGTACTATGGAATCCCCATAGCGGGTGCTAGGGAAATGCTAACGAGCCCATGCAAACATTTACTACTAAGACAGACAACCCAGCTCATAAAGTTATGCAAGTATCGCAAAATGCAGTTTGCAGAATGCACAAAACAAACAACAAGGATCTTAATCCAGAAGGGGATTGTTTCTGTTGCTGTTACCAAGAATCTTGAACTTGCAAGTTAACCTTAGCCACTTAGCTAACATTAGCAAGTTAACGAAACCCAGCTGGAGACCATTTATTTGGCACATCTTAGATAGTTAACTTAATAAGATATATAGCTGGCAAACATTTGTAAATTTCATACAAGTGTAACTTGATAATCTCACTTAAATTGTGCTGCAGAAGTGACTCACCTCACGAAGCTCCCATTTTTGCTCGTTGTTCTTCTTTATAAACAAACACGCATGACTGGCTCAAACAGCTGTTTCGTTTAACTAGTTCCGGTAAGCTTCATAATGAAAAAATTGTCTGACAGGCAAAATGATGAATGCGAGATGCTTTATCTATTACCTAGTGCACAAGTTGATTGCAGGTATTTGTTTAAAAAGTACTAATATATAAAAATAAAAGCATTAACAGCGTTGAAAAATCATACTGATGGGATTTCGAAATACCCCGGGACATGGTATATACGGTATACCACCCAACCCTACTCTGCAACACCTTGTCTGCTGAAACCCGGTCAGACAGATTTCTCAGTTTTAAAGATTCAAACGTCTGCAGCTGTCTCCCCCACTGACAGATTCACCCATCAAATATGAGCGCCGGTTGTGAAATATTCACTAACAGTACCGCCAGAGGTCAGGTGTTTGTCTTTTACATTTTTGTTGGGTTCGTGAAGGCCACAGATTCTCATCCAGCTTGTAAAGCTACAGACTCCCATCCGGTAAGAACATTATCAGGGACTTGCTACTCGGTAAGGTCACTGTTCTATCAGCTAAGTAGTGCTTGGATCATTATTCGTCTGCATATGGGGCAACAGCTGATGAGTGTTGTCTCTGTACTATCACCAGAAGCCATGGGTTACGTCATACTGGAATACATCCAGCTGTTTACACCTAGAGAAAGAAGCCAAACATATTTAGGTCTTGATATGCTATTAATTCCCTCCTATGACCTGGTGTTCATATGAAGCCCCATTTTTTTATATCGACAGTTACCATATTGCCCTCGTTAGAAGAAGAGAATGGGCCATTATTACGAAGTGCAGGATACTTCTTCTATCTTCTGTTACCACACAGTCATTTGTGTGGTTTTGAATGTTTACATGGCTCAAGGAGACCTGTTGAAAAAACCCCTGTTGTGGATGTCTCCCTCCCAGTACATTGCTACCAAAGCTTTCCAGCTTCTACCGCTAACACTTTAGCCTTAACCACTTAGTCAAATTGTCACGAAAGCTTCAGTTCAGTGTTTTACTTTCGTTCCTCTCACTTATCACCAAAGTGTCCGTCTACACTGACCAAGTCTCAATGTCACCAAGCCCTCCGTCTCCAGTCACCAGTCACAGCTGAGGTTCTGTCTGCTTTCACTGTAGTCCTCAATGTCTTGAGCCTCAGTCCTCTGCTCATACTGTAGTAGAGAGAAATCTGTCACTAGTGTCGTCTGTAGAATCCGATGAGTAGAGTGCAAATGTACTCTTTCGTCCCCGTCTTTCTTTGACTCGGCTCTGAGTCACCACCCACTGGGCACACACTGGTTGAATCAGCATTGTTTCCACGTCATTGCAATGAAATGACGTTGAACCAAGGTGGAATAGACGTTGAATTGACGTCTGTGCACATTGGGCAGAGCAGAACAAAAGTATTGCCGTAAGTTTGGCCAAGCTCAGATTTCATCGCACGACTCCCCTCTACCATCACACAGTGTTAATTTGCTCCACCACAATAGGGACAGGAACGTAAGGGGACGGAGGGAGCAGAAGGGAAAACTGCCTTATCAGTGAAGCCAACCGCTCGAGTGACTCATGTCGGTGCCAGAATGCTTTACCTGCCGGTTACAGAAGAGGCTCTTCAAGCTAATCCTCGAGTCTCAGGCCCTGCCTGACTCATCATTTCCTCTCTTGACAGACAGGGAGTGGAAGGAAGGGAATGAGGAACGCCAAAAAAAAGAAGACTTTCAAGTGGAAAAGGTTTGCTTTAATCTCAGACTGGGAGAAATCTCGCTAGGAAGCAGTGAACAGAGCAGTAAAGTCCCATGAATAAGTCCCGCTGCTTAATGCGTTGGTTTGCCGTAGGGTAGATGGCATTCCTGAGCTTACAAATTCTTTAGGAAGTTGAATGACAGTGACGTTTGGCATGTTCCAAAGTATCCCTCGATTTGAACACTGTTTTTATCCTTCAGATTTATGATCTACACACTCTAGATCAAAGGATATTTGGCCATTGATTCGACCACTTGCTTTACTCCTTTGTAAAGCAGAAATAACTATGAAGGGGCCTCCCAAGTGGTGCAGGCGTCACTACAGATCCGGGTTTAATCCCGGGCTGTGTCGCAGCCGGCCGCGACTGGGAGACCCTTGAGGCGGCGCACAATTGGCCCAGCGTCGCCTGTATTAAGGGAGGGTTTGGGCTGGTGGGATGTCCTTGTCCCATCGTGCTCTAGCGACTCCTTGTGGCAGCCAGGCGCATGCACGCTGACATTCGTCGCCAGCCGTATGGTGTTTCCTCCGACACGTTGGTGCGGCTGGTTTCCGGGTTAAGCAAGCAGTGTGTCAAGAAGCAGTGTGGCTTGGCGGGGTCGTGTTTTGGAGGATGCATGGCTCTTGACCTTCGCCTCTCCGAGTCCATACGGGAGTTGCAGTGATGGGACAAGACTGTAACTACCAATTGGTTATCATGAAATTGGGGATAAAAAGGCCCCCCCCCCCCCCCCAGGGAAAAAATATATAAATGATAATAAATCACTATAAAGAGCCTACTGGTCAGTGTGCTGTAAGTGTAAGTGATTAATTTCCATAGCTGTGAGGTGTGAAAGAAGCCACTAGCACATCTTCAAGTTCATCCCCCTCAGGGAAGCCACACCGAGTGTCCCTCTGGCAGATGGTAGCCGTACCCATCAGTTCCCTGTGAGCGTGACCTTACCCCTTAGTGTCTCCTCCAGCGGCGGCTACGCTAAGCGAAAGTAACTCGGGCTAATTACCTGCTGAAGCTCCATTCTTATGGAGCATGACCGGGCCTACGCTGTCTTAACCCCAGCGGGCGCCAGGGAAAAAAAGGCCTAAATATATTGCGCCCACCAATGCTGAAATGCCATAATAAGTAGCATCTAGCATGCTGATAGATTGAAGGGTTAGGAACTGAAGTCAGGCCTCCGTCTTCAGATATGATGTATCCTTTTCTGAGTTAAGTTTGGGTATGGAGATCACAGCCTAATACAGAAGCATGTCTGTTCTACAAAATATATTCCCAAATAAATGTATTCTCAAGTATTTTATATTCACTTTTAAGCTATGTGCACTGAACTGGCATGCGTGATTGTTGCTGACACGCTGATGTTCAGATGAAGGGGATAAAATAATATGTAATGCGTACCACAGCAGGGCTTAACTCAAACAGTGGTGTGCAGCCTGCTCTAGCTGCTAGCGAAGTAATGCAACGCCTGTATTTTATAACGCAGGATGTAACTTTCCCGTGCTACCATTTTTACCATGTCATTTTAGTCTAACACAATCCGACGGCCCCAAAGTAGAACAGTTGACCTATTTACCTAGTCAGCGCGTTGTGTTTTCATTGCTAGAGAAATATTCCTCTCGAGGCGCATTGAAGTTGTGAGAGCCATAGGTATTCTGACAAGCAGTCAATACTTTTGAAAGCACTTCAGGCAAATGTATTTTAAAGCTATTTTAGCTTTTGTTAAAAAAAGAGGGGGATGCCAGTTTTCCATTGCTACCACATTTATTTCTCTACCACCTCAATTGCACCAAAAAAAAAGTATTTTTTTGGGCTGAATAATACTTAATATATTCAGAGTAATAACAATCAGGATGTTGTGTCCAGTGGGGTAAATGCAGATGGGAAAACCCCATGCTTCAGCTCATACATATTTTATAGCCACTATGCTGCATTAGTTGGGCTACAGGTGATAATGCTTGTTGCTAATAGCACATCTGATGATGTAGACCATGCATAGTCTCTATGCATGGTCCAATATGCTATTCATTTGTTTAGTAACATTTTGTACGAATATGTTATTGGGCTAATTTCTGGAGGTGGAAATTATATTTCAGTTGGTGTCAGCATCATTTTATTTTTATTCATTTTGGAGTAGAATGTCCTTGGTCAAATTTACAGTTTTATACATGTACTAAATTATCCTTTTTCTTACCTGAAAGGGGAGGTTAAATTGGCCCCAGGAAATCGATCTGAGATCGACTTAAAGACATGCTCCGGCACTTTGACACTAGGAAGTCTTTTTTTTTTTTTTACCTCCTGCTTTGGGATGGATGTGTCAATGTGTAGTTCATACATGCAGTTTTGTCTGTTTTTTTTTAATGCGATTGGATGACCCTGAATTGTCATTAAGATATTATAGGCCTACTGCTGCATTAGCCTATAGGCTATCTCTGAGTTCCTTGCGCTAATATCTTTAGCTGCCAATGGATCACGGTTTGTCGCTTTAAGTTTCAGTCGCGGAATTTATTCAAATCAAATTTTATTGGTCACGTACACATGGTTAGCAGATGTTAATGCGAGTGTAGCGAAATGCTTGTGCTTTTAGTTCCCGACAGTGCAGTAATATCTAACAAGTAATCTAACAATTTCACAACAACTACCTTGTACACACAAGTGTAAAGGGATGAATAAGAATATGTGTATATGGATGAGTGATGGCTGTGCGGCGTAGGCAAGATGCAGTAGATGGTATAGAGTACAGTATATAAATGAGATGAGTAATATAGGGTATGTAAACATTATATTAAGTGGCATTGTTTAAAGTGGCTAGTGATACATTACATCAGGATGGCAAGATGCAGTAGATGGTATAGAGTACAGTATATACATGAGATGAGTAATGTAGGGTATGTAAACATTATATAAAGTGGCATTGTTTTAAAGTGACTAGTGATACATTTATTACATCCAGTTTTTTATTATTAAAGTGGCTAGAGATTTGAGTCATTATGTTGGCAGCAGCCACTCAATGTTAGTGATGGCTGTTGAACAGTCTGATGGCCTTGAGATAGAAGCTGTTTTTCAGTCTCTCGGTCCCAGCTTTGATGCACCTGTACTGACCTCGCCTTCTGGATGACAGCGGGGTGAACAGGCAGTGGCTCGGGTGGTTGTCCTTGATGATCTTTTTGGCCTTCCTGTGACATCGGGTGATGTAGGGGTAGTTTGCCCCCGGTGATGCGTTGTGCAGACCGCACCGCCCTCTGGAGAGCCTTGAGGTTGAGGGCAGTGCAGTTAGTTATTCTTGCTTTAACCCCTGCTTTTATGCCTTTTAGTTGTTCTAGCTGTCAAACTCTTGCTCCTAGGCATTGTAAATAACTTCTTATTTTGCCTTTGTTGTTGTCCTGCCTCTTCCCTGATTTTATACTTCATACTTGAATATATAAAAATCCCCCAACACCAGGATCCTTGCTGTCAGACCCTGCAGTCCCAGCCCCGGTGACAGTCTTGTCCTTAGCGGCAGGATTGTAGGGCCGGGACGATACCAGTGTCCCAATACTCATTAGTATCGTGGCGCGAAAATAAAACACAAAACAGATTGAACTTCTTTAGGAAACCAGCCCTCATGTTGGAAGCAAGCATCATTATGTTGTCATCCAGTCACCTTTCATTTATTTTCCAAGCTATGCACTATTTTACATACAACAGGTTTTTAAAGGGCCAAAGAGTTAGGTCTGCTTTGTGTTTTCATTTTTGCCATGAGAAAAAAATATTGCGATTGTGGTATCGTCACAGCCCTAATGGATTGGCTGAATTATTAACCAGCAGCTAGCGCCTCAGGGGACTTAGGCTGGAAACAGCACACCACTACATCCAACAAATGATCGGGCCAGGATGCCCTGTAGCCAGCCACAGAGGAACCTATGAGGAAAAGCTTTTAGCGCTGCAGCTAATTATCACTACCATGTATAGGCTATATGGATTAGCATCCTGCATGATTAGCAGACATGTTCACCATTGTCCAGAAATTCCAGACTGCGGTTTCTCTATTGCTTGGCCTAGCTGTTCCTTATATTCTCAAGTGTTGTTGCAGTAGAAGCCAACGTCGTATTTGATGTCATATTTTTTTTGGAGATCTTATTATCCAAAGAACTGTCAAGCAGTGCTAGTTAAAGGGAGACGTCCTTGACGTTTATGTGAGAGATGATTCACAACAAAGGAGATCCGAGTCGTCTGAAGAGCGACCCCATTAGCGTTGTGTCCCAGACGAGGGCTCTCTCGGAACAAGCCACTGATTTATGAAACATCCAGCAATTTTTATTTATTTTTTATTCATTTTTTTCATCAAGCTTTATTCTTTCATGATAAGCACAAGCCTCTGAAGAATGGCTGCCTTGTCTCTGTCCTGGTCCTTCTTCTCTTTGTGTCAGAATCTTCTTTTGCAGCCAGTGGAGAGGAGGCTTACAGTGCATTCGGAAAGTATTCAGACCCCATTCACTTCTTCAACATTTTGTTACGTTACAGCCTTATTCTAAAATTGATTACATTGTTTTTTCCCTCGTCAATCTACAGACAATACCCCATAATGACAAAGGAAAAACTGGATTTTAGAAATGTTTGCAAAAAACTGAAATATCACATTTACATAAGTATTCTGACCCTTTACTCAGTACTTTGTTGAAGCACCTTTGGCAGCGATTACAACCTCAAGTCTTCTTGGGTATGACGCTATAAGCTTGGAATGCCTGTATTTGAGGAGTTTCTCCCATTCTTCGCTGTAGATCCGCTCAAGCTCTGTCAGGTTGGATGGGGAGTGTCACTGCACAGCTATTTTCAGATCTCTCCAGAGATGTTCAATCAGGTTCAAGTCCAGGCTCTGGCTGGGCCACTCAGGGATATTGAGACTTGTCCCAAATCCTTTGCTGTGTTGTCTTGGCTGTGTGCTTAGGGTCGTTGTCCTGTTGGAAGGTGGACCTTCGCCCCAGTCTGAGGTCCTGAGCGCTCTGGAGCAGGTTTTCATGAAGGATCTCTCTGTACTTTGCTCTGTTCATCTTTCCCTCGATCCTGACTAGTCTCCCAGTCCCTGCCGCTGAAAAACATCCCCACAGCATTATGCTGCCACCACCGTGCTTCACTGTAGGGATGGTGCCAGGTTTCCTCTTGACGTGATGCTTGTTGTTGTTTTTGTCGCACTGCTCTGCTTTGATTTATCTTGGCCAGGTCGCAGTTGTAAATGAGAACTTGTTCTCAACTGGCCTACCTGGTTAAATAAAGGTGAAATTTAAAGACAATTAAAAAATTCAGGCTAAAGAGCTCAATCTTGGTTTCATCAGACCAGAGAATCTTGTTTCTCATTGTCAGAGTCCTTTAGGTGCCTTTTGGCAAGCTCCAAGTGGGCTGTCATGTGCATTTTTACTGAGAGGTGGCTTCCGTCTGGCCACTCCATAAAGGCCTAATTTGTGGATTGCTGCAGAGATGGTTGTCCTTCTGGAAGGTGCTCCCATCTCCACAGAGGAACTATGGAGCTCTGTCAGAGTGACCATTGGGTTCTTGGTCACTTCCCTGACCAAGGCCCTTCTCCCCCGATTTCTCACTTTGGCCAAACTTCTTCCATTTAAGAATGATGGAGGCCACTGTGTTCTTGGGGACCTTCAGTGCTGCAGAAATGTTTTGGTACCCTTTCCCAGATCTGTGCCTCGACACAATCCTGTCTCGGAGCTCTACGCACAATTCCTTTGACCTCATGGCTTTGTTTTTTCTCTGACATGCGCTGTCAACTGTGGGACCTTATATAGACAGGTGTGTGCCTTTCCAAATCATGTCCAAACAATTGAATTTACCACAGGTGGACTCCAATCAAGTCTTAGAAACTTCTCAAGGATGATCAATGGAAACAGGATGCACCTGAGTCGCACAGCAAAGGGTCTGAATACTTATTATTTCTGTTTTTTATTTTTAATAAATGTGCAAAAATGTCTAAACCGGTTTTCGCTTTGTCATCATGGGGTATTGTAAGGTAGATTGGGGGGGTATGTAATGATGTTTTAGAATAAGGCTGTAACGTAACAAAATGTGTAGGGGTCTGGGGGTCTGAATGCTTTACGAATGCGCTGTATATACTGCTGTGCATATTTACTTTGTAATTGCGCCGTGGTTTCCCCATCTTCTTGTTTTCACAGAATAACTAAAAAACTGCTAATTCTTTATATTTCTTCCAGAATATGGCTCATAGGGATGGCTATTTAAGAGGCAGTACATTTCATTTACGCTGCAACCAAAACATTCTCCCACACCACTTAGATCCTGCTCACTTTCTTTGAGTAATAAAAAAAAAATAGGGTGGGAAAGTATATAGTTATTGTGTACCGAGTTAAAGGAAAATGACCGTCTCTTTTGAACATGTGAATATGCAGACGTTACAACTGTTACTCTGAATTCTAAGAAGTAAATGTCAAGTAAATAAATATAATAACCTATCTGCTGAATCACTATTGTTGAAAAAGGGGACATTATATGCAAAAGTATGTGAGCAATACTGTGCAATCGTTTATCTATTTAGGGCTAGGTCTATGCCTTTTATTCTTACTTGGCAAGGATAGTATGACTAGGCTCGTCCCTTGGTGTTGGTGTTGGCGTTTGTCCCTTTTTTTATGTTGTGAAGAATAGAAACAAACAAACAGTTCCCCCGGTGGCCAAGGAGGGTAATATTTCTCCACAGGCTGAGGCACTGGGCTGTAGGCCAACCTTGGAAAGGCAGCGCTAATGACTGTCACACAAAGGCCAAATGTCTAACGGCGAGGCGGGGGAAGCCGTTGGCGGCTCGGCTCACTGGCTCTCACACCGACGCTCAGAATGTGGGGCACAGCCAGCCGGCTATGGTGGCATACTCCATCATCGCTGCCTGCCTGCAGCACTGACCAGACCGCCTCTAACCTGGCCTTCCGTCCCTTAACCGTTGACCTCTTATCCGGTCCTTCCATTGCAGACTCTATTCTGCTCCCTTCTTTGTTCGTCCCTTTATTCATAGTGTTCACTAGCTTTTCTGGATATAATCATTCCTCTGTTCACCCTACTCCTAACCACTAACCCTAACCTCACTCCATCAACCTTTCCATCTCCTCATTACAGGAGGGGGGTGTTTTGCCCTCTTTCCTAGTTCACTGACGTGCTCTGTGATTGGTTCAGAACCCAGAGTCAGTGATGCATCTTGCGTCCTCTCCTCAGGGCTACAGTGAATGAAGATGAGGAGGAGTATAATGGGCAGCTTGGCTGCAGGGTGGCCAGTGGAAACAAATGTGAACGCAGCAGGGGTTTTGTGCAGGAAAGCAGTCATCTTGCAGTTCTCTCTGCCACTGTGAGCTCTTGGCCCAGAGCCCAGGTCCGCCACACTAAGGAGCTGAAGTGGGCACTTTTAGAACAGCTCCACTAAACACAAGGCCAAGGACAGAAGGGGTGCGTGTGTGTGTGTGTGCGTGCGTGCGTCACATCAGTGCAAGAAGCGACAGTTTGTACCACAGGCTATGCCAGATCATGATCTCTCCATTAGTTCGATTTAATAATGCTTCACTGCAAAATAATGAGCCACTCTTACTATTATGAATCCCGTAACGAATGACCATTAAAAAATGTGATAAAATCAATACGATTCCCTCAACGGCTGCTACGGACGAGTAACATTTAATGAGTTCATCATCGCGTTGCTTCAGTGAGCACCAAATCAATTGATTTGACAGTGGCACTCCTTGGCTGACAGTTTAGCTTTTGGTGATGAAGAAGATCTGACAGTTATTAAAATGTCCAGAGAGGGAATTGTGTCTGAAAAACCTGTGTCCCTTTGTTGTTGTGTTGTCATCTTCAATTCCTCCCCTCCTAGTGGAAGCAAACGGGGCTGTGAAGAGCAAGTGTGTGTGCCTGTGTGTGCGTGCTTGTGTGTGTGGGTGTGAACATGCTCTCACTCCCTAGTATGGGGCTCCTCCGCTTAGCCATATAGAAGCCATACTCAAATGGTGTACCGCGGTCCGCTAATATTGAGCTGCACCGCCTTTTGCCCTCAGAACAGCCTCAGTTCGTCTGGGCGTGGACTACAAGGTATCGAAAGTGTTCCACAGGAATGCTGGCCCATGTTGACTCCAATACTTCCCACAGTTGTGTCAAGTTGTCTGGATGTCCTTTGGGTGGTGGACCATTCTTGATACACACAGGAAACTGTTGAGCATGAAAAACCCAGCAGCGTTGCAGTTCTTGACACACTCAAACCGGTGTGCCTGGCAGCTGCTACCATACCCCATTCAAAGACACTTACATTTTTATCTTGCCCATTCATCCTCTGAATGGCACACGTGCACAATCCATGTCTGAATTGTCTCAAGACTTAAAAATACTTATTTAAACTGTCTCTTCCCCTTCATCTACACTGATTGAAGTGGAGTTAACAGGTTACATCAATAAGGGATCATAGTTTTCACCTGGTCAGTCAGTCGTGGAAAGAGCAGGTGGTCCTAGTGTTTTGTACACTCAGTGTAATATATACAGTACCAGTCAAAAGTTTGGACACACCTACTCATTCAAGGGTTTTTCTTTATTTTTACTATTTTCTACATTGTAGAATAACAGTGAAGACCATCAAAACTATGAAAAAGCATATATGTAATCATGTAGTAATCAAAGAAGTGTTAAACAAATCAAAATATATTTGAGATTCTTCAAAGTAGCCTTGATGACAGCTTTCTACACTCTTTGCATTCTCTCAACCAGCTTCATGAGGAATGCTTTTCCAACAGTCTTGAAGGAGTTCCCACATATGCTGAATACTTGTTGGCTGCTTTTCCTTCACTCTGCGGTCCAACTCATCCCAAACCATCTCAATTGGGTTGAGGTCGGGTGATTGTGGAGGCCACATAATTTGATGCAGCACTACATCACTCTCCTAGTTGAATAGCCCTTACACAGCCTGGAGGTGTGTTTTGCATCATTGTCCTGTTGAAAAACAAGTGATAGTCCCACTAAGCGCTAACAGATGGGATGGCTTATCATTGCAGAATGCTGTAGTATCCATGCTAGTTAAGTTTGCCTTAAATCCAAAATAAATCACTGACCGTGTCACCAACAAAGCACCATCACACCTCCTCCATGCTTCACGGTGGGAACTACACATGCAGAGATGATCCATTCACCATCCAACGCCTCACAAGTCCTCAACTGCCAGCTTCATTAAATAGTACCCGCAAAATACCAGTCTCAACGTCAACAGTGAAGAGGTGACTCCAGGATGCTGGCCTTCCAGGCAGAGTTCCTCTGTCCATTGTCTGTGTTCTTTTGCCCATCTTAATCTTTTATTTTTATTGGCCAGTCTGAGATATGGCTTTTTCTTTGCAACTCTGCCTAGAAGGCCAGCATCCCAGAGTCGCCTCTTCGCTGTTGACGTTGAGACTGGTGTTTTGCGAGTACTATTTAATGAAGCTGCCAGTTGAGGACTTGTGAGGCATCTGTTTCTCAAACTAGACACTCAAATGTACTTGTCCTCTTGCTCAATTGTGCACCGGGGCCTCCCACTCCTCTTGCTATTCTGGTTAGAGCCCGTTTGCACTGTTCTGTGAAGGGAGATCTTCAGTTTCTTGGCAATTTCTCGCATGGAATAACCTTAATTTCTCAGAACAAGAAGACTTTCAATAGAAAGTTATTTGTTTCTGGCCATTTTGAGCCTGTAATCGAACCCACAAATGCTGATGCTCCAGATACTCAACTAGTCTAAAGAAGGCCAGCTTTATTGCTTATTTAATTAACACAACAGTTTTCAGCTGTGCTAACATAATTGTAAAATGATTTTCTAATGATCAGTTAGCCTTTTTAAAATGATAAACTTGGATTAGCTAACACAACGTGCCATTGGAACACAGGAGTGATGGTTGCCGATAATGGGCCTATGTAGATATTTCATTAAAAAATCAGCCGTTTCCAGCTACAATAGTCATTTACAACATTAACAATGTCTACACTGTATTTCCTATCAATTTGATGTTGTTTTAATGGACAAAAAATGTGATTTTCTTTCAAAAACAAGGACATTTCTAAGTGACCCCAAACTTTTGAACGGTAGTATCTACAACTTTATTGGAGTTTACCTGTGGTAAATTAAATTGATTGGACATGATTTGGAAAGTCACACACCTGTCTATATAAAGTCCCACAGTTGACAGTGCATATCAGAGAAAAAAACCAAGCCATGAGGTCGAAGGAATTGTCCATAGAGCTCCAAGACACAGGATTGTGTTGAGTCACAGATCTGGGGAAGGGTACCAAAAGAATTCTGCAGCATTGAAGGTCCCCAAGAACACAGTGGCCTCCATCATTCTTAAATGGAAGAAGTTTGGAACCACCAAGACTCTTCCTAGAGCTGGCCGCCCGGACAAACTGAGCGGGGGAGAAGGGCCTTGGTCAGGGAGGTGACCATGAACCCAATGGTCACTCTGATAGAGCTCCAGAGTTCCTTTGTTGAGATTGGAGAACCTTCCAGAAGGACAACCATTTCTGCAGCACTCCACCAGCAGCCCTTTATGGTAGAGTGGTACAGACGTAAGCCACTCCTCACTAAAGGCCACATGGAGTTTACCAAAGGGTACCTCAAGACTGTCAGACCATGAGAAACAAGATTCTCTGGTCTGATGAAACCAAGATTGATCTCTTTGGCCTGAATGCCAAGCGTCACATCTGGAGGAAACCTGGCACCATGCCTATGGTGAAGCATGGTGGTGGCATAATCGTGCTGTGGGGATGTTGTTCAGAGGCAGGGACTAGTCGACTAGTCAGTGTCGAGGCAAAGATGAACGGAGCAAAGTACAGAGAGATCCTTCATGAAATCCTGGTTCACCTTCCAAAAGGACAATGACCCTAAGCACACAGCCAAGACAACGCAGGAGTGGCGTCAGGACAAGTCTCTGAATGTCCTTGACTACCCCAGCCAGAGCCCAGACTTGAACCTGATCAAACGTCTCTGGAGAGACCTGAAAATAGCTGTGCAGCGACGCTCCCAATCCACCCTGATAGAGCATGAGAGGATCTGCAGAGAAGAGTGGGGAAAACGACCAAATACAGGAGTGCCAAGCTTGTAGTGTCATACCCAAGAAGACTCCAGGCTGTAATCGCTGCCAAAGGTGCTTCAACAAAGTACTGAGTAAAGGGTCTGTATACTTATGTAAATGTTATATTTCAGTTTTTTAAATAAATTAGCAAACATTTCTAAAAACCTGTTTGTGCTTTGTCCTAAAGGGGGAATTGTATGTAGATTTACGAGGCGGGGAAAAAAACTATTTAATCAATTTTAGAATAAGGCTGTAACGTAACAAAATGTCACAAAAGTCAAGCGGTCTCAATACTTTCTGACAGCACTATACATACACACTACATGACCAAAAGTATGTGGACACCTGCTCGTCGAACATCTCATTCCCAATTCCAGGGCATTAATATGAGTTGGTCCCCCTTAGCTGCTATAACAGGCGCCACTCTTCTGTGAAGGCTTTCCACTAGATGTTGGAACATTGCTGCAAGGACTTGCTTCCATTCAGCCACAAGAGCATTAGTGAGGTCGGCCACTGATGTTGGGCGATTAGGCCTGGCTCGTAGTCAGCGTTCCAATTCATCCCAAAGGTGTTCGCTGGGTTTGAGGTCAGGGCTCTGTGCAGGCCAGTTAAGTTCTTCCACACCGATCTCGACAAAGAATTTCTGTATGGACCTCACTTTGTTCATGGGGGCATTGTCATGCTGAAACAGGAATGGCCTTCCCCAAACTGTTGCCACAAAGTTGGAAGCACAGAATCATCTAGAATGTCATTGTATCCCTTGCCCCAGACATTATTCCTCCTCCACCAAACTTTACAGTTGGCACTATGCATTGGGGCAGGCAGCGTTCATCCACCATTCCCAGATTCAGATGGGGAAGCGTGATTCATCACTCAAGAGAACGCGTTTCCACTGCTCCAGAGTCCAATGGTGGCAAGCTTTACACCACTCAAGTCAACGCTTGGCATTGCGCATGCTGATCTTAGGATGACGTTGCTTCCGGAGGCAGTTTGGAACTTGATAGTGAGTTTTGCAACCAAGGACAGACGTTTTTTACATGCTACGGTGCTTCTGTACTCGGCTGTCCCATGCTGTGAGCTTGTGTGGACTACCACTTTACTCCTTGACGTTTCCACTTTACAATAACAGCACTTACAATTGACCGGAGAAGCTTTAGCATGGCAGAAATTTGACCTACTAAGTTGTTGTAAAGGTGGCATCCTATGATGGGGCTGAAGTGGAGCGGGTTGAGAGTTTCAAGTTCCTTGGTGTTCAAATTACCAACAAACTATCATGGTCCAAGCACACCAAGACACTTGTGAAGAGGGCAGAACAACACCTTTTCCCCCTCAGGAGACTGAAAAGTTTTGGCATGTGTCCCCAGATCCTCAAAAAGTTCTACAGCTGCACCATTGAGAGTATCCTGACCAGTTGCATCACCGCCTGGTATGGCAACTGTTCGGCATCTGACCGTAAGGCGCTACAGAGGGTAGTGACATCCTGACATCCAGGACCTATATACTAGGCAGTGTCAGAGGAAGGCCCAAAAAATAGTCAGACTCCAGTCACCCAAGTCATAGACTGTTCTCTCTGCTACCACATGGCAAGCAGTACCGGAGTGCCAAGTCTAGCACCAAAAGGTTCCTTCTACCCCCAAGCCAAAAGACTGCTGAACAATGAATCAAATGGCCACCTACCCCCGCCCCCTTGTTTTTACACTGCTGCTACTCGCTGTTTAATATCTATGCATATTCACTTTACAAATGACCTCGACTAACCTGTAGTCTTTTTGGACCCGTGAAGACCTCTAATGTGAGGACAGATTAGCATGAATCCAGTTTCTGCTGTCATTGTTTTAGGGAAAAGTGCCCTTAACCCAGAACTATTTTGGTTAGATGAGTTGGACTCCAATCTGACTTAGTTAGCCTAGTGCTTTTAGAGATGGGCTTATTCCCCAAACCTCTTATCCTCTTTAGTATTTTAGTAATGGCTACCCCTAGATTTTTTGATTTTTTTGGAAAGATGAATGTTTGCGCAATGGCCTTCAGGTACTTTCTTCCTGGTGTTTAGTGTTCTTAGGGTTAAGATGGCTTGATCAGGCTCTCTTTTACTCCAAGGGTTTTCCCAACTTCTCTCTGTGTTGGAGGGTTAACTTTCCGTTAAATAAAGGTTACAAAAAACAAACAAAAAAAAGACTTTCCGGATAGTAACTAAGTCCATTCCCTGTTGGTGAGTAGAGTGCTGGCCGGGCCAGTGAGAGCTGATCACTAATGGCGTCTGACACAAAGCGATGTGACTTCCTCCCCATCTCGCTGCCCCAGGCTACTAGTGGACACACACACAGCACTACAGCAGCATTTGCACTCCACCCTCTTGTCACTCCTCCTCTCCCACTTCCTCCCCAGCTTAAAATGACCCTTCTCTAACCTCTGGGACCCATGGCTAGAACAGGAGTAGAGAGAGAGAGAGAGCGGTCTCTAAAAGGACCTCTTGGGTTTTTAGCCGTGTTCCTGCCTGAAAGGGTTTAATGGAGTTGAACTAAGGGCAATAAGCTGACCAAGGACACATGGCGTTTCAGTGGAGCTGTAGTGCAGCTGTGGGATCTACCCGGTCCAGTCCAATGGCTGTCATTCTTAGAGAGAAGGTTTTTCATATTCCCCTATTGCATAAAACACACAGTACAAGGAATATAGACTCGCGGTGCTTTTCAAAGGAATGCGTAGAATCGTCTTAAAAGGGAAGATACACACCTCTAAGGATGTAGCCAACAGTCAGTTCTGCTTCATGTGCATTTTACAGTGATCATCACAGAGAACCCGAATCGGTCGTACGCTGTTATTTCTGTACTGCCATAGCCTACGTTTCATTGGAAATGCGAAAGTATGTAGCCTCCAATCAATCCTACTACCCTTTTAAACAGACAAAGGGCGAGATAGATGTATTTTCCTACTGTATAACACCACTGGAACGTGCATTGAAGAAGTGTAACGCTGTAGTGTTGTCATGATACCAACATTTTACAAACGATACATACCAGGCCAAGTATCATGATACCGAGTAGTATCGTGATTTAACGGTTCGCCCCTTCGGCCAGACACTTGTTCCCGTTTTCTAAACGTTCTCTATAAACCTGTCACTGAAATTCACACTTCTACTCAATACAGCACATTGAATTTAACTTCACACTGCATAGAATGGCTGATTTGCTCATATTTGCAAAAGTTGTTTATCAAACTAATAATTAGCAACCTGGGATTAGTTTAAAATGGGCCAGGACTTGGTTTGTGAAATTCTATAAAATGCCTGTGAATCCCGATAGAGGGAAAAAAGGCATCTCAGGTAATATGGGTGATATTTGTTTTTAACCGTTTAGGGTAGAGACGAGCTGTTTTCTTTGCTGTAAAGTTGTAAGCATTTTCCCTCTCTAACACTTAGAGGCTGCACGACAGTGAACTTGCAAAGTCTACTCAAACTGGTCAGTGCTCTTGGTCACAACAGGTGATGAAATTATACCATCTATCAACATTGCTCGCTTTGCGCGCAGCTCCAATGTAACACATGTACAAATATAACAACAGAAGACTCGTCAGGGTCTGCAGCCCTGCTCGCCATTACTGCTAATTCTATATTTTTTAAACTGACGGAGGAAAAGATGCGCGTGAAGAGCGGCCGGAGAGAAGCAGGTGAGTGAGGGCTAGTAGAGGATGCATAGAGAAGCAGGTGAGTGAGGGCTAGTAGGGGATGCATAGAGAAGCAGGTGAGTGAGGGCTAGTTGGGGATGCGGAGAGAAGCAGGTGAGTGAGGGCTAGTATGGGATGCATAGAGAAGCAGGTGAGTGAGGGCTAGTTGGGGATGCGGAGAGAAGCAGGTGAGTGAGGGCTAGTATGGGATGCATAGTGAAGCAGGTAAGTGAGGGCTAGTAGGGGATGCATAGAGAAGCAGGTGGCGAGGGCTTGTAGGGGATGTGGAGAGAATCAGGTGAGTGAGGGCTGGTAGGGGATGCGGAGAGAAGCAGATGAGTGAGGGCTGGTAGGGGATGCGGAGAGAAGCAGGTGAGTGAGGGCTGATAGGAGATGCAGAGAGAAGCAGGTGAGTGAGGGCTGGTAGGGGATGCGGAGAGAAGCAGATGAGTGAGGGCTGGTAGGGGATGCGGAGAGAAGCAGATGAGTGAGGGCTGGTAGGGGATGCGGAAAGAAGCAGGTGAGTGAGGGCTGGTAGGGGATGCGGAGAGAAGCAGGTGAGTGAGGGCTGGTAGGGGATGCGGAGAGAAGCAGGTGAGTGAAGGCTGGTAGGGGATGCGGAGAGAAGCAGGTGAGTGAGGGCTGGTAGGGGATGCGGAGAGAAGCAGGTGAGTGAGGGCTGGTAGGGGGTGCGGAGAGAAGCAGGTGGGTGAGGGCTGGTAGGGGATGCGGAGAGAAGCAGGTGGGTGAGGGCTGGTAGGGGATGCGGGGAGAGAGAAGCAGGTGAGTGAGGGCTGGTAGGGGATGCGGAGAGAAGCAGGTGAGTGAGGGCTAGTAGGGGATGTGGAGAGAAGCAGGTGAGTGAGGGCTGGTAGGGGATGCGGAGAGAAGCAGATGAGTGAGGGCTGGTAGGGGATGCGGAAAGAAGCAGGTGAGTGAGGGCTGGTAGGGGATGCGGAGAGAAGCAGGTGAGTGAGGGCTGGTAAGGGATGCGGACAGAAGCAGGTGAGAGGGCTGGTAGGGGATGCGGAGAGAAGCAGGTGAGTGAGGGCTGATAGGGGATGCGGAGAGAAGCAGGTGAGTGAGGGCTGGTAGGGGGTGCGGAGAGAAGCAGGTGGGTGAGGGCTGGTAGGGGATGCGGAGAGAAGCAGGTGAGTGAGGGCTAGTAGGGGATGTGGAGAGAAGCAGGTGAGTGAGGGCTGGTAGGGGATGCGGAGAGAAGCAGATGAGTGAGGGCTGGTAGGGGATGCGGAAAGAAGCAGGTGAGTGAGGGCTGGTAGGGGATGCGGAGAGAAGCAGGTGAGTGAGGGCTGGTAAGGGATGCGGAGAGAAGCAGGTGAGAGGGCTGGTAGGGGATGCGGAGAGAAGCAGGTGAGTGAGGGCTGATAGGGGATGCGGAGAGAAGCAGGTGAGTGAGGGCTGGTAGGGGGTGCGGAGAGAAGCAGGTGGGTGAGGGCTGGTAGGGGATGCGGAGAGAAGCAGGTGGGTGAGGGCTGGTAGGGGATGCGGAGAGAAGCAGGTGAGTGAGGGCTGGTAGGGGGTGCGGAGAGAAGCAGGTGGGTGAGGGCTGGTAGGGGATGCGGAGAGAAGCAGGTAGGTGAGGGCTGGTAGGGGATGCGGAGAGAAGCAGATGAGTGAGGGCTGGTAGGGGATGCGGAGAGAAGCAGGTGAGTGAGGGCTGGTAGGGGATGCGGAGAGAAGCAGGTGAGTGAGGGCTGGTAGGGGATGCGGAGAGAAGCAGGTGAGTGAAGGCTGGTAGGGGATGCGGAGAGAAGCAGGTGAGTGAGGGCTGGTAGGGGATGCGGAGAGAAGCAGGTGAGTGAAGGCTGGTAGGGGATGCGGAGAGAAGCAGGTGAGTGAGGGCTGGTAGGGGATGCGGAGAGAAGCAGGTGAGTGAGGGCTGGTAGGGGATACTGCTGGCTGATTACAGCTGCCAAACCTGATATGTGCATGAAAGTCAAGTAGATATTATTGGACCTATGCATACAAGGGACTGGTGGCTTTTGCTTAAATTCAACAAAATGTATAAACAAAACTGATTTTCTAAACCTTTTATAACAGGAGCCAGCAGGTTCTTTAGATCGGTAGGGCTGAAACAGTTGGTAGTATCATATAAAACGGTACAAAGGTACAGTATTCTAAAATGTTGGTATCATAAGTATTGTGACGTTTTGGTACTGTGATATTACCGTGGTACCAGTATACCATATAACACTATAAGTGCTATATTATTAATAGATGTTCTCAGGCCAGCGAGTGCCAGAGTCGGTCAGATCAGTGTTTCTCAAACCTCTCCTCGGGGGCTCCCAGACGTTTCACAATTGAGTTGTTGCTTTGAACTTGCTCACCTGATTCAACTAGCCAAGGGCTTGATGATTAGTTGACACGTTTAAATATCAGGTGTGCCAGCTCTGGAATAGATCAAATGCATGGAACGGCTGGGAGTCCCCGAGGAGAGGTTCGAGAACCACTGGGTCAGTTGATGATATGCTAGCCAATGGGGCAGTCTAGCGTGGTGATAGTGGCATTAGCTCTTAGCACTTCGTCCGTTTCTCTTCCTGTTGCAGTGTTCACACATGAGCGCTTTGAGTGACAGTGGCATTTATGGGCTCCGCTCGAACGGCACCCCATGTCGAGTGTCCCCAGGGGCCCCCCAGTCCCTCGCCTCCATCAGCCTGGCACAGGCTAGAGGTGGCCAACAGTACTAGTCCCCTAGGACGGGCCGTATGAGCACATCGACATGATTCTAGTTAGGACATGCTATCCCAGTTTGAACACGTCCTAGTTTGAACACATACTAGTTATTCTATTTAGGTCTGGGCGGTATCCAGATTTTCATACATCATACCCTTTCTGTACCATACTGTATTACCGGAAGTGCACACAAGGGGTACTTTTTTTTATGCACAAAACCATTTAGGCAACAGGGATCTTGATCCTGGAGGATAAACCTGGATAAGAAGTTTGTCTTCACATCAGAAGGCCCAAAGCCCCGATCTTAAATGCTAACACAGAACCGTCAGTGCCCATTTTAAAATCATTTTTTTGCTTTGATTCTAACTCGCACTCTATTTGGTCCTCCGCTCCTGTCCTCTCCATTAACATTGACCAGAGAGAGGATGATAGGAGGTGCTAGATCAGAAGGTCCCGGCGTTTTTTCCATTCCGATAAGTGTCAGTCAGGTGGATGGTTCTGAGAGGATTGTATATGTTTGTGAGAGGATTCATTCAGTATTCTCCCGCAGTAGTACCAGCAGCAGCTTCGTCTGTCTGGCTGGCTGGCTGGCTCCTCTCATCACAGGGGCATTGTGCATGGATTTACTGCCCTCAATTCCCCGAAGAGGGAGATTTTGATTCCACTGCACTGGCTAATCTCTCTCTCCTCTCTCTCCCCCCCTCTCTCTTTCCTCTCTTTCCATCTTCTCTCCTCACTTCCGCCCCCCCCACTTATCCCAAACTTCCCTTTTAACTTCTGCTCCCCATCTCCCACTCGTCCTCCTCTTCTCTCTCTTTCTCTTTCTGTCTTTCTTTCATACAGCCACTCTCAGTCCCCGGGCTCCATGGCGGCGGCAGTGCAAGGCAGCGAGTGGTCGTGCGGCCGCTGCACCTTCCTGAACGCGGGGGTGGCGCCGCGCTGCTCCATCTGCGAGGCGCCGCGCCAGAAACCCGACCTCAACCAGATCCTGAGGCTGAGCAGCACCGAGGAGCAGCAACGCTGGGCCTGCCCCCGCTGCACCCTCAACAACCCCCAGGGCTCCGGCGCCTGCACCGTCTGTGGCTTCGGACCCTCGATGGGCACCCCCACGCCGACCACAACCATGGCCGCCACCACCAACGGCTTCTTGCCCCCGCCGCCGCAGCCTCCGACGCCAGTCATGACTCCCATGGTTCTCCTGGAGCCCCGCGGGCAGCAGCCGGCCAAGGAGGAGGCGCTGAAGCGGTCTGAGAGCAACGGGGAGGTGGGTGGACCCGAGGGGCAGCAGCACCACCACCCAGGCTGGGCATGCCCACGATGCACGCTTCATAATACTCCTGTTGCATTGTCGTGTTCGGCCTGCGGGGGACCACGGAAATTGTCGTTGCCCAAGATCCCACCCGAGGCGCTGGTGGTGCCCGAGGTTCGCACGCCCGTGCTAGGGTTTCCCGTCCATGTAGCAGGGGCCTCCGCCCCTCCACTGCTCATTGACTTGACAGACGACTCGCCCCCCACAGCCGCCCCCTGCGAACCCCAGGCGCCCCCTGACACCAACTTGCCCCCTACGCCACTCTCCTCTCCTTTCACACCCTTCTCCTCTCTCCAGAACAACCCAGTGCCCCGCAGCAGGAGAGAGGTGCCCCCGCCAGGGCGGCCACCCAACCCTAACCCCAACGCCCCCAGCCCTACTTCGCCCTCCACGGCCTACGTGCCCCCTCCGCCCTGCCCTCCCCTCCGCCCTACCAAGCCTAAGCAAGCCCAGCCTCAGGAGCCTTCCTTCCCCAGCAAGCGCCTCAGCATCCTGGAGGAGGAGGACGGTCCCCAGCCCCATCACACCTCCCACGCCACCGTTACATCACCCCCCACTTGGAAGTGCCCAGGATGCTCCTTGCCCAACCTGAGCGGCTCGTCCAAGTGCGAGGCATGTCGCTCGTCGCGGGCCGGCGCCGACCTCATCGACCTGGTGGGCTGC
Organism: Salmo trutta; assembly: GCF_901001165.1. Lineage (NCBI taxonomy): Eukaryota > Metazoa > Chordata > Actinopteri > Salmoniformes > Salmonidae > Salmo > Salmo trutta. The sequence goes on along the minus strand of NC_042958.1, from coordinate 61,646,868 downwards.
GAGTCGGTGCGCTTTACTCCGGCCAGCCCCTCCAGTCCGGACTTCAGCACCTGGGCCTGCTCCAAATGTACCCTCCGCAACCCCACCGGGGTGGCCAAGTGCTCGGCCTGTGGTTCCTCCAAGCTGCATGGCTTCCAGGAGCCTAGTTCTCGCTGCTGCCTGCACTGCGGTCTCCCCGGCCCCTGCTCCTGCTCCTCAGCCTCCTCCTCGTCGTCTTCTGGACACAAGGCCCGAAAACAAGCCCGGGTCTACCCCTCGCCCTCCAACACCTCCTCCTCTTCCTCATCGTCCTCGTCCTCCTCTTCCTCGTGCACGCTACTGCAGGAGAAGCAGTGGGGCTGTCCGGCGTGCACGCTGCTCAACGACGTCAAGTCTAAGAACTGCGCGGCATGCCACACGGCCCAGCAGTACCTGATGCTGCGCAAGGTGGCCAAGCCACTGAAGAGGAGGGAGAGCATGCACGTGGAGGCACGGCGGCGCAACGACGAGGGCGAAGCCAAGGAACTCTGGGAGAACATCACCACCTTCTGTCGAGAGGTAAGTCACTCTGGGAACCGGGGGTTGGGAAATGGATTGTGTTTATGCTTTTCAAAAGCTAATAGTGTCTTTTTAAAGAGCATGTGTCAAGAGAACTGACATCGTACTCCAGCAACTTACATCAGTTTCCAAGAGTTTGCCACTGACACGTCCGCATCACTTTCAGGAGAGATGAATAGTCAACGAGTTTCCCAAAGAGCATATTTCATTGTGCCATGAATAATAAATGCAGTAGGGACATTTTACATGCGTCACACTGCAACTGTGAACTGCCAAGCGGCACAATACAGCTTTCTAATACTCTGGCTTCTTTACCATGGTTCCAGTGATTAGCAGGCAACTCCGATCTGCCTCATTTTTTAAAGACGCTGCCAAGAGACCCTAATAGGCTTTTGTTGTTGTAGTTTCTGTTTGCGCTCCTCTGCTCATTAGTTGATTTTTTAATGGGGCACGGGGTGAACGTTTGTCCCTTGATTACACCGGCAGTCCCGAACGTCTCTGTTTATCCCAAATAGTAATTCTGAAACCAGGAAAAAATCTCCAAGTCGGATGACGTTTTTTTTCATGTCTCATAATGGTTTCCAATTAGTAGTTGTTTGTCTTAAAAATGCTCCAAAGTGAAAGGGTTCTGTTTGTCCATGAGGAAGTTACTCGCAAGCCCAGAGTCTGTGTGTATCATATTTATCGTTGCAATATGTGTGGCGCAACAACACAAAATTGAGAGAGAGAGAGGGTTATAAAGGCCATAAGGATCTCTCGATCACGTCCAGGCAGGTGTTTAAGTGAGCTATATACACATATATAAGTGAGCTATATACACATTGTGTCCTCCTCCCAGAGTGCTAAGAACCTTGGCGTGACCCTGGACAACACCCTGTCATTCTCCACTAACATCAAGGCGGTGACCCGATCCTGTAGGTTCATGCTCTACAACATTCGCAGAGTACGACCCTGCCTCACACAGGAAGCGGCGCAGGTCCTAATCCAGGCACTTGTCGTCTCCCGTCTGGATTACTGCAACTCGCTGTTGGCTGGGCTCCCTGCCTGTGCCATTAAACCCCTACAACTCATCCAGAACGCCGCAGCCCGTCTGGTGTTCAACCTTCCCAAGTTCTCTCACGTCACCCCGCTCCTCCGCTCTCTCCACTGGCTTCCAGTTGAAGCTCGCAAGCTCGCAGGCCTGCTGGCCTCCCTACCTCTGAGGAAGCACAGTTCCCGCTCAGCCCAGTCAAAACTGTTCGCTGCTCTGGCACCCCTATGGTGGAACAAGCTCCCTCACGACGCCAGGACAGCGGAGTTAATCACCACCTTCCGGAGACACCTGAAACCCCACCTCTTTAAGGAATACCTGGGATAGGATAAAGTAATCCTTCTAACCCCCCCCCCCCCTTTAAAATATTTAGATGCACTATTGTAAAGTGGTTGTCCCACTGGGTATCATAAGGTGAATGCACCAATTTGTAAGTCGCTCTGGATAAGAGCGTCTGCTAAATGACTTAAATGTAAATTTAGGATCAGCTTCCCCTCCCACAATCCTAACCTTAACCATTAGTGGGGAAAATGCTAAACTGACTGAAGATCAGCGTCTAGGGGCAACTTCATGCCACTACACCATGCCGCCCCGGGAACACTTTCTGATCTGCATAAAAACTGTCTCTCTGTCTTTTTTTCCTCTCACACAGACACTACCAGTCTGTTTTCAGTCTTTAGTTCACACAAGGAGACGTGAATCATAATACATTTTTTATTTAAGAGGTGATAAATTGAAACAGTGAAATGTGGTTTTTACAATGGCGTCAGTCAATGCATACAAATCAACCTCAGTCAGTACAATTCAATTTATATTGACATTTCGTTCAAAGTAAACTTAGAAATAACAATTTGAATAAACTATTGCACGATTACAAGAGGGTAGAAAGTTCTCAAATGGCCAAGAAAAGCTTAGATTCTCTAACCATAATGACAGTGACCCCCATCAAGAAACAATGAATTTTCATTAACCAGCATAAATGTCAGTCTGGAAGAATGAATCAAGGGTTTTTCTTAATGGAGAAACCCTAATTACCCTTTGTAATTACAAACTAATCTCCAGATTAAAACACCTAATGTAGAGTGACGTCCCTTTGCCCCACCACTCGTGCTCATCTTTAAATACTAAAAGACCAACGGGTCGTTTTGGGTCAGTACTCTAGCGTAAAGTGTTTTTGATTGGTCTGATTTTGATTCGCCTTTGGAGTGGTTGGTCTCGTAGCCAGCTTGATGGAACTCGTGGCAACCGCCTGTTTGGGTGAACAGTGTGTTTCCGAAAACCTGAAGTAGCCAGTGTAATGAAAAAAAATGACCTGCTGGGGGGGGATGCCCCCAGCAAAATGTTTGGCCCGAAAAAATGTATTAGTCAGTGAAGTAGCCAGCCACACAAGGGTTAGTAGTCCGCTATTTGTTTGTCAGTGTATACAACACACTGGGTGAGGGAACATAGGACTAACCCCATGGAGAGGTTGAGAAGGAAGATGCCTCACTTTTGGACTTTTTCAAGTTTGCTTTATCTCGACACCATGGAATCTGGATTTAAAAAAGCCACAGAATTTCATCATGTTTGCCTACACTATTTGTCATAAGCAAGAAATTGGGGGGGTAAATTTAAACTGATACAGGAATGTTGTCACTCACACATATGCATTTCATTCCATGTGGAGGGTATCGTGTAATTTTTATAATGGTACAACATTGGCTCTACCATGCATTATTTATGTCAAATGCTGCTCTGCGAGTTGTGGGTTCACCTTTGGGAGCGTGGGTGGGAAGCCGGCTTATACAGGAAGGATGTTGGAGAGTCTCACCTCTCCTCCTCTTGAACACCTAGACTAAATGTATCCCTTCATCTCTACTCTTTCATCCCTCACTCCCAATATCCCATCCCACCACCCTCCTCCTCTCTTCCCAGTCCCCCCTTCTTTATTCCCCCTCTACTCTATTCCCTTCTGTCCCCAGTGCTACCGTACTCCCCTTCTCTCTTCCCCCTCTCCTCACTTCTATCCCCCTGTGCACCATATTCCCCCCCCCCCTTTACTTTGCGGCTGTGGTACTACCCATGTGCACGCTAAGGTGAACACGGGCCATTTTATTTTTAGAAATGGGGGAGTAGAGTAGCAGCAATTATCCGCTTCCCTAAAGCAAATGTAATCAGCGGGAGCATCGAGCGGCACAGCTTAGTTTAGGGATGGTGGAGTCGGCTAAGCACACTCTCCCCCCGTGCAGTGAGTCTATCTCCCCCAGGGTGCCTCATGACTGCCTCAGCCTCACATGAGATGCTAAAATACCTTCAAATGATGTATTTTATGAAGCCTTTTTACATCAGCTGTTGTCACAAAGTGCTATACAGAAACCCAGTCTAAAACCCCAAAGAGCAAGCAATGCAGATGCAGAAGCACAACGGTAACGAGTGGAGGACAGAGGAGCCTCTTAAAGAAGTTGTTACAGGTCTGTGAGAGCCAGAAATCTTGCTTGTTTGTAGGTGACCAAATACTTATTTTCCACCATAATTTGCAAATAAATTCATAAAAAATCCTACAATGTGATTTTCTGGATTTTTTTTCTCATTTTGTCTGTCATAGTTGAAGTGTACTTATGATGAAAATTACAGGCCTCTCTCATCTTTTTAAGTGGGAGAACGTGCACAATTGGTGGCTGACTAAATACTTTTTTGCCCCGCTGTACATCTACTTTTGATACTTGAGTATATTTGAAACCAAATACTTTTAGACTTTTACTGAAGTAGTATTTTACTGGGTTACTTTTACTTGAGTCATTTTCTATGAAGGTATCTTTACTTTTACTCAAGTATGACAATTGCGTACATTTTCCACCACTGCCTAGCCATTATTTCATTCATGAGTTGTCACAGAGAAGTAGATAAAGAATGGGAGCTATATGAGAGTGGAGCAAAGATGGTATTTAGACAGTATAAGGACAAAGACATCCATCCAGATAGACATTGTCCCTTCATAATCTATTACTTGAGGTTTTAAGCAATAAAAATGTATCGGCACACTGTTAAGAAATAGTCCCAACCCACTGGGCACACCACGTCTTTTCAACGTGGAGAAATGGGTAATATTTGTGAGATACATTGATCAATAAGATTCTAGCCTATTTTCACCCACTCAAAAAGACAGCCAAAAGTTTGTGGAATTCCCAAATGTGTTATCATTGCGCTTTCAAACATTTTAAAAGCATAGTACAATTCAAAAGGGAATACAAATTCAGACATTTTGTTTATTTATACAATAACTTAATGCGCTATTACTGTGCTTCGTCTAATAGCACAACCAAATGACCTGGATTGTAGTTGAGATGACGTTAAAGTACATGGTGCAAGTGATCAATGTCGTTTGAGATTCTGCGCAGGTTATTATAGCAATTGGGAAGGTTTCCACAGACCTGCGACCCTGAACAAGCACGCTTTCTATGATTTAAAATAGGACATTTATCGTTACAGTAACCTCAAAATGTGGCCATGGATGTGTTGCTCATTGTAAGGTTGAATAAATACTGTTATGTTAGTTTGGAAGATAGCTTTAACAGGCTATTTTACTGTTTTACAAAAGTAATATTGAGTCTGGTTGACAACGAAACCAAATATCGACATTTTAAAGGAGATGTATCTTCCACTTGGATAGCTCCATCTGTGCCACTGAGTCTGGCTTGAATTCCAGTTTGTATACAAATTAGTAATTGGTATGTTGGATTCACGTCTCCATTTCAACAACAACCGAAAATCAAAGTTAAAGAATGGGACTAAATCACATCAAACTTTAAAAGCACTTTAAATACAGTTTGATTTGATTAAATCCTACTCTTTAACTTGGATTTTTAGCTTGACCTGGAGATGTGAATCCAACATTTGTTATTAACTTGTAGATTCCATTTGAAATCAACCAAAGCTTGAAACCCTAGACCTATATATGTAATCTCTATTTTTCCTTGGTTGAATATAAACAATAGTTGTTGTTGACTTCCCAAACACTATATATGCCCTAAACAGTATAAATGCTGATATGTTAGTGATAAAGTATGGCTACATGACGTTTTCTCTGTTGAACCTATACACTTTGGAATGACTTCAATAGCAGCAGTGGATCTAACAGTGGAGATTTCTCAACGATCATTCTCACCATAGCACATATAGTCAGTGAGAAATATCAAAGCTAAGTAGTGCTGGCCTTGGTTAAAACTCTGGATGGGAGACCGAAGGGATAGCTGTAACGAGATCAACTATCCAGTAGGAGGTGCTGCCCTGCCTATAGTCCCCCCCCCCCCAATAGTGGATATAACGTTGGAGATCTGACGTTGTTTCCCAGGAACAAATTCCAACATATTTTCTATAGGGTTTGTCTATGTTGAAGATGTGTTACCATGATGACATTATCATGTGGTTTGAAATTTTACCCTCAAAACAACCGTTTCCCCCCCGTAGATTCCACGTCACAATATGTTGACAAATGACGTTGAAGCCACGTTAATTTAACCAGTTTGTGGGAAGTGTGTCGGTCCACAGTAGCATTTCAGACAGGTTAACAACGCTGAGGCATTCTATCATTTTTTTCTTTCTGACCTGTGAAGCCCTGTCTGGTGGAAACATTGTAATGAACTCTCTTTTGGGAGCATGCAGAGTACACTAAACATACTGATTATATTCCCTCTGTTGACGACAACGTCATGTGTTACATTCTACTTTTCATTGACTAGCCAAGGCTAAACGACAGCACGATTCAAACAGTAGGCATACAGGCGGATTTTAACTGAACGCTTGGGAACCTTACAGCGCCAGGCGACTCACCACTTTCTCCTCAGACAAATTTCAACCGCCACATATTTCAACGGGCCCTATTGGCTATAAACCAGTGTACAATAAACCAGTGTAAACGTTATCGGCGCTATTTCTATGTAATGGCGGTTCAATAAGTGTGCCACTGTCATGTTGGCTCAATAGCCGTCTATTGCCACGATCAGTAGGTGGACTGTAGCATCGTACTTGGTTGCAGTGAGTGCCAGTCACTCCCTCTCCGCATTCAAACGTCCCAGTATTGATTCAGGTTTCTATAGAGACTCAGACAGCTGGAGTGCTGTGTGTTTTGTTAGCCGGACTAGCCTAGCTGTGAACTGTGACTGCGAATGCAGTAGAGTGCTCTCAGGCATTGGCATTGGGCCAGCCTTGAGAATTACCCAACACGGTTCCATCGGAGACAGTCAGACCAGCGCTGTGTTGCAATGTCGCCATCACAACAGGCCTCAAACAGCTGGCCCTGGCGAGAGTAGCTGAAGGGACACTAACGCTGCGTGGGACTGTTTGTGTCTTGTCTGTCTCGCCGTGGCACGATGAGTCATCTGCTTCGTCCTCATTTGCCTTTGATTTCCACATGTGCTGAAAAGTGGATACGCGTCACGTACTGTCCATGCTTATCCCATTTCTTATACGCTGCCGTCTCCCAGGTCCCGTGTTGTCGGGTAGTGGCTTTTGGAACTCAAGTAAAAAGAGGCCTCTCTATTTGCAGGTCAGTCGACGCTGAAAGCCCTCCCAACTGCTGCGAAGCAAAGGAAAATGTTATCGGTTGCTGGCTAAACCCGACAACAAGCAGGGGCGGTGTAAACCTCTGAACTGCAGAGCCAGTGAGCCACCGATGGACCCCGGGGGGGCTAAATCTTCTGGGGCATGATGGGGAAACGGGGGCAGGGGCCAATGTGCCGCTGTCTGCCACGGTGTCGAGGGCAACAGAAGTGGCTTTTGGGTAGGGTGACGAATCAATTTGTCTCCATTGACCGTGCACTGCCGGGGTGCTTGGAGTACTTTCCACTGGTTCAGGATGCAGGATCCCACCACTACCAACAGCGCACAGAGGAAACGGCATAGGCTAGTCTTTGAGTTCCCTCAGGTTTGTTGAGCAGGGTTTTGACAGAGTGATAGTGGCAGGTCATTATTGTAGGTTGGTTAGCCTAAATTCAAACTGTTTTGTTAAACAGTGATCACTTACGTTTTGGAATTGAAGTAGAAATTCTGAACAGATTATTTCAATTGCACATTTCAAAGAAGCACGATTTAGCTTGAAAGTGCTTCACGGGGTGCACAAGTCAGTGTGTTTTAGAAGCATCGCTGTGTGATTCAGCGTGCCGTCTTCTTGATCTGGGAATATGCGTTGTGATGTGCCTTGGCACCTTCCGTGCTGCGTGTGCATCTTAATGTTTTAACAGCAGGGAGAGAGGCTCCTTTAGCCACATGAATACTCGCTGCCAATGTTTTTCCTGGTGCCCGACTCAGCGTTCTGTGGCTCCTACGGCGGCCTGCAGGCCTCCGAATTAATCATCATCCTTTTAACACAGACGTCAGACAGAAAACATGTAGGCTAGGGACTATAGTGGTCTATAGTCCTGACCTTTAGATCTCTGATAGTTGCATGTTTAGGATATTTGACATGTGTTGTTAGTTTGCACATACCCCACTCTTCCCTACTGTAAATATGGTATGTTGAGCCATTTTTTACATTCAGCATCACTACGTTAAGGGAAATATAGTGTTCTTTCCAACGCAGATACCGACATATATTGCAGGATGTCGTGTATCCCAGGAAATAATCAGTATTCATGTAAACATTACAGTTTTGAAAACGTCGCTTGTCCAAAAAAGTGGTCTCTTGGGTTAAATTGAGCGTAGGGCCGCTTTGGGGTAAGTCGGTGAGGGTGTCCCGTGAGGGTGTCCCGTGTGAGGGTGTCCCGTGTGAGGGTGTCCCGTGAGGGTGCTGGTAGGTGAAAGTTTAATTCATGGAATGGGGGTATATTGTACATCTTAAATGTATGCCTTCATTCAGATAACGATCTCTCTGTTCAATATCACTTACACATCCATTTCTCGACCAGTTGTCCGGAATAGGGGAGGATGTGCCAATTTTGTAGGCAACTTCTCTGCATTTGAGGCTTCTAAGCTCGTGAAACTGGTCCGCGAGATTCTTGATGAGTTTAGCAAGCTCAGACTCCATGTCAACAGATAAGACCTTGTGTGCCTCTGCTACTCTTTCAGAGTCTCTCACGCGGGTACATGTTCGTTTTATTTGTTTTGTCAGTGTACCTCTGCAGTGTCATTCAGTCAACAACAAAAAATGCATCCCTTGATGTTGCTCGAAGGGACTTCATCCCTTCTCGCTGCTCTCTCTCTCGAGCACCTGAAGGGGGGCCAGACCCCTGCTTGTTTTACATTTGTAACACGGAGCAAGATGATGTCTGCTCTGTAACAATACAAATGCACATCTTGAGTTCATTCAGTTGAAGTCGGAAGTTTACATACACCTTAGCCAAATACGTTTACACTCAGTTTTTCACAATTCCTGACATTTAATCAGAGAAAAAATTCCCTGTCTTAGGTCAGTTAGGATCACCACTTTATTTTAAGAATGTGAAATGTCAGAATAATAGCAGAGATAATTATTTATTTCAGCTTTTATTTCTTTCATCACATTCCCAGTGGGTCAGAAGTTTACATACACTCAATTAGTATTTGGTAGCATTGCTTTGAAATTGTTTAACTTGGGTCAAACGTTTCGGGTAGCCTTCCACAAGCTTCCCACAATAAGTTGGGTGAATTTTGGCCCATTCCTCCTGACAGAGCTGGTGTAACTGAGTCAGGTTTGTAGGCCTCCTTGCTCGCACACAGTTTTTCAGTTCTGCCCACACATTTTCTATAGGATTGAGGTCAGGGCTTTGTGATGGCCACTCCAAAACCTTGACTTTGTTGTCCTTAGGCCATTTTGCCACAACTTTGGAAGTATGCTTGGGGTCATTGTCCATTTGGAAGACCCATTTGCGACCAAGCTTTAACTTCCTGACTCATGTCTTGATGTTTTTTCAATATATACACATAATTTTCCTTCTTCGTGATGCAATCTATTTTGTGAAGTGCACCAGTCCCTCACAACATGATGCTGCCACCCTCGTTGCTTCATGGTTGGGATGGTTTTCTTAGGCTTGCAAGCCTCCCCCTTTTTTCTCCAAACATAACGATGGTTATTATAGCCAAACAGTTATATTTTTGTTTCATCAGACCAGAGGACATTTCTCCAAAAAGTCCGATCTTTGTCCCCATGTGCAGTTGCAAACCGTAGTCTGGCTTTTTTATGGCGGTTTTGGAGCAGTGGCTGCTTCCTTGCTGAGCGGCCTTTCAGGTTATGTCGACCACTTTTTTTCTATGTGGTTTCTTCCTTCACAGACTCCATGAAATTATGACCTCTTCCTAAATATTTGGTCACATGACACATTTTGTGTCTGGTTTCCTAGAAACCAAGGAGTGGCTCATTTAACCCTTTCGCTCAACTTACCCCACTCTCCCCTACATTGTGGGATTTCCAGACTGCAGCCAACATACAATACATGTTTTCTCTCAGTGTGGTGACTTAGTGTTGTTTTGACTAGTCTCGATGCCAGTATGATAATGCACTTGTTCAGCCTTCTAATCTCCAAGCAAATGACTCACGCTTGTACCCAGGCCACTGACTTACATCATCAGACTGTACTGATCTGTGTGTGGTTTCTCAGCCGGACTGTTGTGTAACCTCCGTCTCTTCTGGAGGTTAAGGGTCATGTGTTTTATATCGCTCTGTCATTTTAGAACGTGGTGAACTTTGTGGACGACAGCTTCCCTCCCAGCCCCCAATCCGTGGGCTTCCCCGAGGGCGACAGCGTCCAGCAGCGAATCAAAAAGTGGCTCCGCCCTCACGAGATCAACTGCAACAACTTTAAGGACCGGGGCGTCAAATGGTCTGTCTTCCGCACCCCTCGGCCCTCGGACATCCTGCAAGGCCTGCTGGGAAACTGTTGGTGAGTTGCCTTCACTGTGTGCAGCGTCTTAGTGTGTGCGGGTGTGTGGGTGCCAAACAGAGTGCTACCTTCCTCAAACAGCGTGTGTGCATGACTGTGTGTCGACGTGTATATACGTGGCCTGCGTGTTCGACGTGCCTGCTGTGCTTGTTAGAAACAGTGTTTGTCTCTGCCCTCCCTGGTCTGTTTACTAAGGTGTTTCTGAATGAATAAACCAACTCCACTCTGTATGTGAGAGGTGATCTCTCATCGCTTGTCTTAAAGGTCAGTGGGAGAGAATAAACAAACACACTGTTGGTCCGTGTAGTTTATCACTGAAAAATGAATGTAGATGTACTCCCTGGGCCTAAAGCAGGGAGAGCGAGAGAGAAATAGAGAAAGGGAGGGAGAGAGTGGGGGTGGGTGCTAAAGAGAGAGGGAGGAGGAGGAAGAGGGAGGGTGCGAGTGAAAAGGGGGGGAGAGAGAGAGCGAAAGATAAATAGAAAGAGCTGGGGAGAGAGAAAGAGAGAGAGGAGGGGCGAGGCAGCCAGATGTACTGATACAGCACCTGACTGTAGGATTATTCAGAGGAATGTAGGTCTGGACACATAGGGTTTATCTCCACGCCCTTGTTTTGGGTGTCCTTGGGGCCTGTGTAGTCACTCCTACAAACACACACACTCTTATTCAGTCATCATCTCTCTCTCACACACACACACACACACTCATTCTCATACACTTTCTACTCTCAAATACACACATACACACATCCACAGCTGCTTATCAAAAATAACCCTCCCCAGGCACCCCTCCAATCTCTCTCTCTCACCCTACAGGAAGTAACCCAATTCCCATTCTGAATCACACCCCTAGTCACATTTACAGTCCGCGTTACACATCCCCAGCCAGGCAACCACATGTCAAAACGCATACCGTCACATCAACCCACCCTTGAGAGGCTAGAAACGCGACCCGTCATAGTCCAGCGTTCTTGTCGCTACGCCCAAAGTAATTGGATTTTGATTCGCTTCTTTAAAAAAAAAATGTTTTTATCTGATTTGCATTGATTGGATTTGCATGGGTTTGAATGGCCAGATCGGCCACGCTTGTCTAGCACTGTAACCCGGAGCAGACAGAGAGATGGAGTCGCTATTGAAAAATGTCTCGTTGAGATGATACGGAAAAAAATATCATGCAAAGAAGGCCCCTCTTGAGACCGATTCTCTAGCTTCGAGATCACATGTACGCGTGCTCACACACACACACACACACACACACACACACACACACACACACACAGGGAGTGCTTGCTGAGTAAAGCCTCAAACGAAGGGGCTCAGCTCTAAAGGGTCGATTAGCAGGAAGATCTCCTGCGTTCCATAACCTCACTCTAGTCAGCTTCCTCTCAATGTTCTCCTCCGACGTCTGGCTTCTGCCTTGCTCTTTTAGGGGTTTAGATCGGTAGCAAGTCAACCATCAATTGAGAAAGGTACAGAAGCAGAGCTTCAAAATGGCGTATCATACCATACGCTGCCGTGTGAAGAAACATGGGGAAGTTATGCTGCTTTGAAACGTGATAAACTTATCGCACTTTGGACACACGTAGGAGGGAAATACCTTGAAGGATCTTTGCACTTCTATAGAGACCTCCTCTTTGTTTACGCTCGTTCAGAATCGTTCACACCGTCTTCAGCCTCGCCCTTCTCTTTTAAGAATTTGCGTGGAACCGGCTGAGTGAGCATGGCATTGTTCTCCAGTAGGTAGTCTCCTTTATCCCTCCATTATCTTAGCCAATCACGGGTCCTGCCTTTCTCCCTCCATAGCTCAGTGATTATTTCCCTTGGCCAAACTCGGGTCATCATTTTTTTTAAATTATTTTTTCATATTTAAGGATCCCGTTCAAGTTGGCCATTAAGGCATCAATTCAAAATCAAATCAAATTTGGTCACATATTGATCACATACATGTGTTTAGCAGATGTTATTGCGGGGGTTTTCGCGAAATGCCTGCATATGAAAGTTCACATGTTCAAGAAGGCATTTCTTGAACATGTGACCAATATGTCACAGTTATTTCCTACTGTGAAGTAGGAAATAACAAAGAACCCATACAATCCTGAATCTGGTCATCAATGTGATGAATAACTTATATTGACTAACTTTAAACTAACTTATATACTTATAACCTTCTTGTCTGCCTGCCTTTGTCTCAGAAACACAGTGACTAGGATCTGGTTTCAATGATGGACTCTTGGCATAGAACTATGTGACTAATTTATCCTCTTGAATAAAATCGTAGCTAGCAAGATGGTAGAACACAGAAGTTATTTTTAATGAGTGCATTTCGCAAGTGGCTAGTTTGCATCAATTACCTTAACTAAAACCACTGCAAAGGTTATGCCTGTAAACCTTGGTTTTGAATCGTTCTGGCATGTCTGCATTGTGATTTGTTGGGAGAGTCCCCAGAATACTTTTTTTCTCTCTCCTTATCGACGTAAGCAGTGCCAAAAGAGTCCCTAGTTGAAACCAGACCCTAGTCACTGTGTTGCCTAGGCTCGGGTTTTTGACACTATGCCTGCCCGACTTGCTGACTGACTATCTCATTGCTGCCCCCTGTAGGTTCCTGAGTGCGTTGGCGGTGCTGGCGGAGCGTCCAGAGCTGGTGGAGAGGGTGATGATCACCAGGGGGATCTGCCAGGAGGGGGCCTACCAGGTCAGGCTTTGTAAGGATGGTACCTGGATCACCGTGCTGGTGGACGACATGCTTCCCTGCGATGAGTACGGATACCTGCTCTTCTCCCAGGTAAGGGCTGGGACACCAAACGCACTCACGCGTGGTCCTTCACTGCTTCTGTGAACTCTGAACGTTGTCTTCCCTGTATGTTCATTGCAAGGTTCATTCACTGCTCATTAATTTGACCTGCTCGCTCTCTCTCTCTCTCTCTCTCTCTCTCTCTCTCTCTCTCTCTCTCTCTCTCTCTCTCTCTCTCTCTCTCTCTCTCTCTCTCTCTCTCTCTCTCTCTCTCTCTCTCTCTCCATTCTTTCTTCTCTCTCTGTGTCTCACTCCCCTTTCCTACTGTTCTCTCCCTCCCTTTCTCCATCATACACTTCCCTCTATCCCCTTCACTACCTTTCTCCATCCTTCCTACTTCACCACATCTATCCCCCTCTGCCTTTCACGATCCCTCTTTTCTTCTCTCTCCATCCTCCTTCCTCTCTCTCCCTCGCCAGGCTCAGCGTAAGCAGCTCTGGGTGGCCCTGATAGAGAAGGCCCTGGCCAAGCTCCATGGCTCCTACTTCGCCCTGCAGGCGGGGCGCGCCATCGAGGGCTTGGCCACGCTGACGGGGGCGCCGTGTGACTCCCTGATGCTGCAGGTCAGCTCCACCAACCCCCGCGAGGAGCCCATCGACACAGACCTCATCTGGGCCAAGATGCTGAGCTCCAAGGAGGCCGGGTAAGGGGGATAGAGGAGATTTGTCTTTCGGGGGGGGAGAGTCGCTAATGCTGTGTAGATGTATCATGATGTGCACAGATGGCACGAGGTATGAAGTAGTTATTCGAGAGTCTAGGTCAAGAACAAGTCCATTCATTTGAGAAGACATGAAGAGGCCTATTGAATGGACCGTGATTACGTCTACTCCTTGACTAACAAGCATGTTCAATGAAGAATGCTTTTTAGTCCACTGAGTAGACTTCTCTCTGGATCCGTTTTGGCAACCACCCCGAAAGAGTTTTAAGGTGACACGTGATCAATGTTCCCTCTGTTTCCTAGGCACTGGGCAAACTTCAGGCCTGCTAAGCGCAAAATATTCCGTGCAACTTCCAGCGCACGTTTACTGTGAACACTGAGACTTATGAAAAACAATATGCAGGGCTTGACATGAACCTGTTTATCCACTTGTCCTTCAGACACGTTGTTGTTTTGTTTGATGCAAGAAACCACTTTACATAATAAAATGCATTATTATTCCCATACACCGGTCACCGGCCGGTCAGCATCAGGGAGTCGCACGGTGCCCCCGTCAGCGTGGCCAAGCCCACACCGGTCTCCCTTTCCTCCACAGAGATTATTACAGAGAATCAGACAAATGATGCTACCCTCTGCCTATTGGCTACTTAGCTTATTCAAGCCTGTCTCAAAATAAAACACTGCCCCTTTCAGACAGAAAAAAGCTCTTTACCTGACTTGCTTTTCAAAGATGTCTAGAAATGTACACATTTTGTACTCTTGTAGGAAGCAATCACTCCCCTATTGCTGACTCCAAATGATCAATGACTCCCTAACAAGCAAAGGATATGAACAAAATGTGCACACGCGGTTACATGCAGCTGTCGCTTTAATCTCAAAACGAGCTGTAAACACGGTCCAGTTCAAAGTAAATGGCACAGATCCATATAAGGCAATGGTCTATTTGCATATAGGTCTACTGCAGCTCTGATTGGTTGCGCCACACCGGTCTGTGTAGAGTACGTGCTGAGTAGTGCGTGTCAATCCAATAGAATCCTACTCCGATGCGTTCTGCCTACAACAGAATCTCTTGCCTAGTTCGTTTTGTTTCGGTATGTTGCATTGTAAGTGGCTAATATTGCGTTGATTCGATCACAATTGCCAAAGTAAAGGGAAACGTTGATAGTGTTAACTGGGGAAACTCTGGAACTGTGGTCAACAACCTTTTCTGAGTCAAAATCACTTTCTGAGTCCAAATACAAGCCGAGATCTACCGCTCTGTTGCAAGCCCATGCAACATTAACCAATTAAAAACAGTACTGTAGCAGTGAGGTTTGTGCAGTAAGGTATAGGCCCAATACATGATCACTGAATATTGCCTTTGCTAGAATTGTTTGGGCCATTTACATAATTGTTTTTGGTACGCTTCATGATCGCACCGGTAATAGATCTGTTGTTGTGTTATTGTTGAAGCACAGCTGAGAGAGCGTACATTTAAATCATTGGCTGTTTCTTTTATTTTACTGGGCTGATGGTGCCTGCATCTCATGGTCAGTCTCAGCAGAGGGAGAGAGCAGCAGACGGAGGGTCCGCCTCTCAACATCCCTCCGCTCTCCCTTTCCTCCACTGACAGTGACTGAAAAAGGGATCCCTTTCCTCCACTGACAGTGACTGAAAAAGGGATCCCTTTCCTCCACTGACAGTGACTGAAAAGGGGACACCGTCTTCCAGCTGACGGCGAAAGTCGAGTCGCACCGCATTATTTCTGCCTCGTGCACAAATTCACGTTGTTAATCCTATGAACAGAGAAAGTTCAATATTCCTCAATATTAAAAAAGACCCAAGCCGCTAATAATAACAATGCAAGCCTATAGATACAGTACACATTCCTACTAATTCATTACTGCTGCAGTGCTTGTTGCAGCGCCGAGTGGAAATAGGAAGAACGAGCGTTTTATGGCTTATAAAAGTGTTGAATACAAAGTGTTGAAAACAGCATCTCTTTGCTGTATTCGTTGAGTCTCTCTCGAGACGTGGTTTTAAACGTTTTGATATCTCACAGTATCAGCTTTGCTGTAGGTTTCTTTTGTGCCTGCTACATTACTGCAAACACGGTCATCTGAGCCATCCGATTGGCCAGCGGTAGGCCTGTAGTGCACTTGATTTGCTCTCTGGGCCCGCCTGGAAGGTCGAGTTTGTACCTTCAGACACATGAAATGGTTCAAAATGGCAACAGGTTGCCTACCCTACCGCCAACAGACAAAAAAAACATTTTAAAAATAGGAACACAAGGCTTTATTGTTGGGTTTTCTACAGAAATGTTTGGCGATCACCTAGGAATGCCTTGGAGAACGACCGGTTGGTGACCAGTGCTCTGGAAAGTTCTGTGAAGTTCAATCTCGTGCTTCTCTCTGTGGGCTGATATTTCTGCACGGCAGTCTCAAGGCTACTGCACACGCAGCTTAGAGGGAACGTTGCACCCGATGGGAATGGGACCCCGACTAATTATGATGCATCTCTGTCAATGTTCTGCGTGTGATGGGTAGGTTTCTAATGGGGGCGTCATGCGGAGGAGGGAACATGAAGGTGGATGATGTGACGTACGAGTCGTTGGGACTCCGCCCTCGCCACGCCTACTCTATCCTGGACGTACGGGACGTACAGGGCTACAGGTGAGAGCCGATTGGGTTACTAGTGGGAGCCGGGTTTGGCTAATTGGTTACAAATGATAAGGGGGTGGGGCTTTAAGTTATTGGTGAGAAGGGCCGTGTCTCTTTTTCAGATTCCTGTCATTGTGTCCTTTATTCCCGAACCCTGATAAGTGTCCTTCAGTTTTTCAGTCCCAATTGCGTTGTTTTTCTCTCTCTCTCTCTCTGCCGCTCAGACTACTGCGGTTGAGGAACCCGTGGGGTCGCTTCTCGTGGAACGGCAGCTGGTCAGACGAGTGGCCTGATTGGCCGCAGCACCTCCGCCATGAGCTCATGGCCCACGGCAGCAGCGAGGGTGTCTTCTGGATAGAGTATGGAGACTTCATCAAGTAGGTCCCGTCTCAATGCATCTCAATGCGTCTGTCTGTTAGTGTTGCCCGGCATACCGAAACGTCTGTACTTTTTCGAGTCTTGAACATGAATAACGGTCCGGTACTAGAATTGTTGTTACTTTAGGTACTTCTGTTATAGCACTGGGCCTGCTCCACTTTGTCTGCACTGGAAAGTCTGGGCAGCATCATGTTAGCTCCCTTCTCGTGCTGCACAGAAGTAAACACACTTGAATATTGCAAACAATGTCCATACAGGCCAGAACACTGTACTTCAACTGTCCGGACAGCCGAAAAAAAATCACATTATTTGAATAGTGAAATCATTTGAAATGCCCATCCCTAGTGAAGGGTGCTTGACAAACAGATACATGATGTGAAGTCATCACAGCGTTTTAACAAGTGTAGCCTAGTAGAAGAACTAAGAACACCACAGTAGCCCTTCACTCTGGCTTCAGAGCTTTTTTTTATCTCTTCCATCTCCTCCCTCTTATCCCCCTCTCTTCTTCTGGGAAGACGAAAGAGGGGAGCAGA
Source organism: Salmo trutta (assembly GCF_901001165.1). Taxonomy (NCBI): domain Eukaryota; kingdom Metazoa; phylum Chordata; class Actinopteri; order Salmoniformes; family Salmonidae; genus Salmo; species Salmo trutta. The sequence goes on along the minus strand of NC_042958.1, from coordinate 61,629,472 downwards.
CAGATGACAAAGCAGAAGGGTGGGGGGGGGTGATAAAATGGTGAAAAACAGACTGAGAGGAAAAGAGGGTGAGTCAGTCACTGGTTGGGTCTCTGGGGGCGGTCGCTTTGAAGCAGAGCCATTTTTATTAGCAAGCCAAATGGGGGGAGAGAAAGAGAGCGAGTGGAGAGGTAGGTGAAGTGTTGGCTTTGATCTGTATAAATACATTTGAATCGTGTGTGCGTGTGAACGACTGCAATGTCAGGTCAGAGGGTGGTCTTCTGAGTTGGGTTTTGGTCAAAGTTATCAGGAACACATCAACTTGTAAGAGAGGGAGAGGAAAAGGATGTCAAGATAGCTCATGCCTTAAGAAGTCAAATGAAGGAGCTGTCTCTCACAAGACTTTGTGCTGATCAAAGATGGGGCTTATTGAAGTACTGCCGTGAGGGTGTGCGCGTGCATCTATGTGCTCTTTTGATACGGTATAGCCTTCACGTAAAGTTACCGTGTAGGAAGGGAGTCCTGTCATGGCATGCAGCAGCCGTGTGCGTGACTGTTTGTGCGTGCGCGTTTCTGGGCTGATGTCAACAGATGCTGGCAGAGGCGCATCGCAGCTTGGATTTCTAATTGGGCCTAACACAACTCCTTGTGGTGTACCACACTGCTATTTTTAGCAAATCACACACTGCTATTAACCCTGACTATGGTTTTATTGTTGGCCCAGAACAGCAATATTGACAAACTTTACAGATTTCATTTAATGATGTCAGCATGTGATGTATCGACATTCGTAGAACAGATATTGTATGTTTATTTTCTGGGCAGCTTTTCTTTGCCTTTTGTGTCTGTGCAGTTGAAGCAGTGGTGAAACTGGCTGGGTAGTGAAGCGGCTAGTGGTTATCGGTGACATCACAATTGGCTCTGAGCGACTAGTGTTATTGCGCATCAGGTTGTAAGATCACATCCCGGTCAGGATGGAACCCGACTGTTACACAGTCAGCGACTCTAACACTTGTCTGTGTATTTTTTTTGTATTTTTTTTGTCTTTCCACAGGTACTTTGACTCGGTGGACATCTGTAAGATCCATTCAGACTGGCAGGAGGTGCGGTTACAGGGCTATTTCCCCAGTAGAGCCTGTGGTCCTGTTACGGTTACCGCTCTGACCATGCTGGAGAGGACCGCGCTGGAGTTCGCCCTCTTCCAGGAGGGCAGCAGGTACTTCCTGTCTTTCTTTCTCTCTCGCGCTCAACAGCCACCTGTTGGAATGAAAAATAACCATTTAGACCATGTAAATAAACAATCCAACTTTTTAAACTGCTGAATCTCTATTCCCCTCCTCCTCCTAGGCGGTCGGACACGGCAGACAGCCACCTGTTGGACCTGTGTATCATGGTGTTCAGAGCGTCGTTTGGCAGTGGCAACAAGCTGACCTTGGGGAGGCTGCTGGCCCACAGCAAGCGGGCCGTCAAGAAGTTTGTGGGCTGCGACGTGATGCTGGAGCCGGGCGAGTACGCCGTGGTGTGCTGCGCCTTTAACCACTGGCAGATGAACGTCAGCGGAGTGGGGCCGCCCACACCAGGTACACACACACACACACACACACACACACACAGTATATATACAGTATATCCCTGTACAGATTGGCATGAATGGATGGTAGAGGAGTACCGCCCAAACACAACTGACATATTTCATGGTATGCATGGTATGCAACATGTCAGCTATGTTTGAATGTGTGTGTGAGCAGCCGGTAAAGAATTTAATATAGAGAATGTGCCTATGGGCTGAGTCATCTATAATAGACTCACATGGGTCCCAAAAGTTGGACCCGTTCCGAAATTGACCTGGGGCTTTCCCACCCCGTTTTTAATAAATACCGTTTTTAAATATAGAGACCCGCTCCGAACAGATGCGAGGACAACTAGACCTGTTCCGTAAAAGACCTGGTGGGATTCGGACTCGGTCCGATCCGAGTGAGGGAAGCAGGAGGAAAGTCCGTTTTTAAGCTACTTTATTAAACCGAGGCTGAGAAAACGCTAGAGGTAGGAGAGAGAGACAGCATCCAGCCAAGCCGACTTTGCAGCTTTGATGACTTTCTGGAATATCCCTCTGTAGGGATATGGAACATTCTGGAATATCCCTCTGTAGGGATATGGAACTTTCTGGAATATCCCCCTGCCAGCTTGTGGATTGAACCTTGTCTTTCAAATCAGGGAACAAAAAACACAATGGAAGAGAAGAGTAAATTCAGCAACTTGGAGGGCAGTGGGAGTTGACATAACCACTTCTTTATTGTTAAAACCAATGTTTTGGCCCTTAGCCTTCATCAGTGTTTTATTTAGGTGACCAATCACAATGGGAATAAAATGGAGTCTTGTCTTCTCTTAGTGTCGAGCCCCACCAGTGCACGGCGTCCCAACCAGGACTTCCCAGGTTACATCCTGGCCATCTACAGCTCCCGTCAGGTGATGGTGGAGCAGGTGGAGGCCACCGCTACCACGCTGGCCGACGCCATCATCCTACTGACCGAGAACAAGGGGGAGAGACACGAGGTGAGGAGCATGGACACACACACTCACAGTGAGAGACACACACACTCAGAGACACACACATTGCAGTCCTCCTGATCGGCAACAAGGGAGAGGGGTGAGCCGCACACACACACACACACGCGCTCTCACACACACACTCCCAAAGAACCAACAGTTTTTCATCCTTAACCTAGAACAAAAGACTGTGTGTTGGAGTGTATGTACGTCCCACACACACAGTGGACAGTGGAGACTGGCGCACACACACACACACACACACTCTCACAGACACACACCAAAGAAGGCTAAAGTAAGTAAGAGAATGTGGGTGAATGCGAATTGGATGCACAGATCGAGTATCCGTTCCACATTCACACACTTGTGTCTGAAAGTGTCTGTCGTGTTTCCAGGTATTTAAGGGGGACGGCGGGGCTATGAAATGTAAGCGATGCTCTGTTGAATGATGACGTTTTCCAACTCTGAACCTACTAGCCACCGAAGGTGACCCAACACCTTTGGAAACGTTCAAGGCAGCATGAATGCTCCACTGGTGGGGGTAAAAACATGGGTTCCACTTCCTGCTATATGTGGAGCGTATCTCAGAAGTAGTACACACGGGGGGATATTTCTAGAGACTGGTTCGTTAAACTGTTGTGTAACCCTGTCATTAGGTATATATTATGATGTAGTAGCAGTGTGTTTGTCTTGCTTACTTACTTACTTTATTGTCCCCATGGGGGAATTTTGTTGCAGTGTCATGTACACGTTTAAAGTGGCGTTTAAATACAAAACAAAATTGACAATACAACTTTCATAACAGTTACATACCAATAAAACATAAAAAAATCTAATTCAAAAAAAGACTAGCCTGCTGGCCTTACTGGTCTGTCTGTCTGTGTGTCCGTCTGCCTCTTTATCCGTGTATGTAGGGTCGCGAGGGCATGACGTGCTACTACCTGACCCACGGCTGGGCGGGGCTGATCGTGGTGGTGGAGAACCGCCACCCCAAGTACTACCTCCACGTGTCATGTGACTGTACGGACAGCTTCAACGTGGTGTCCACCCGCGGCAGCCTTAAGACCATCGACAGTGTGCCGCCTCTGCACAGGTAGTGTACACCACGCAGTGCATTGTTTTCATGGCCTATTTAGAAAGTTCACTCACACACCGTAACTGGCTACCAGGTGCATAGAGGAGAAAGTGTACTAAATAAAAATACAAGAAACTAGAGCACATTTCATTTGTTTTTACCACTGTTGAAGACTGTCTTTTTTTTAGGTGTTTACTTGCAGTCTTATCCGTCATTGTAATATACAATTCTATTAAAAACTGCAAACATTCCTCTCCACCCTATGGCATAATGCGTAGAATTGCACGAAATGAACTGTAGAACTTTTTTTTTAAATTATATGGATGTAGGTACCCAGGGCTGCGGGTTCAGATTTATTGTGGCCCCCACCCTGATTAATGTTGCCCATCCCTGATTTACACTGAGTGTACAAAACATTATGAACACCTTAATATTGAGTTGCACCGCCTTTTGCCCTCAGAACAGCCTCAGTTCGTCTGGGCGTGGACTACAAGGTGTTCGAAAGCGTTCCACAGGGATGCTGGCCCATGTTGACTCCAATGCTTCCCACAGTTGTGTCAAGTTGTCTGGATTTCCTTTGGGTGGTGGACCATTCTTAATACACACAGGAAACTGTTGAGCGTTAAAAAAAAAAACAGCAGCGTTGCAGTTCTTGACACAAACCGGTGCGCCTACTACCATACCCTGTTCAAAGACACTTCAATCTTATGTCTTGCCCATTCACCCTCTGAATGACGCACATACACAATCCATGTCTCAACTGTCTCAAGACTGAAAAATCCCTCTTTAACCTGTCTCCTCCCCTTCATCTACACTGATGAAAGTGAATTTAACAAGTGACATCAGTAAGGGATCATAGCTTTCACCTGGATTCACCTGGTCAGTCGTGGAAAGAGCAGGTGTCCTTAATGTTTTGTACACTCAGTGTATGTACCACATCGTTCTGCTGAGGACAGTCTTGCGTGAATGCGTGACCATGTTTCCTGACTGTGTTTTCTGACTTCTTCTCCCCCTGCAGGCAGGTGCTGGTGGTGCTATCCCAGCTGGAGGGCAACGCAGGATTTTCCATCACCCACCGGCTGGCCCACCGTAAGGCCGCCCAGGCCTCCCTAGGGGACTGGACCCCCACCAAGGCCACGCACAGCCCCCAGCTCACCCCCGACATCGACGGCCTGCACCGGCCACGGCCCCTATGACCACGGCCCCCCTTCACGCACACACACACAAGCTGATGATACTCACGTTGACACGCGTACGTGAACACATTCGTGCGGAAAGCGGGGGGCTGTGTGACGCTGGAATAAACGCATATGGATAGAGGGAGGGGATTGTGGAGACGTCCGTGGGAAGGATGACTGGACGGAGTACTGGCGTTTTTCTTCCTCTTCTTCCTCCTCAATCCATGAATGATGGGGGACTCGATCCTGCCAAACCACCTGGATCTAGTTGGGAAGGAGGAGAGGAGAGTGGGTGGATGTGCTATTTTGGATGAGATGGGAGATGAAGGAGCCCTCCCAGGTGACGTCAGTGTTTCTAGAGGGGTCCTGAGACCCTCCAACCAACCAGGAAGGATTCTAGACCTAGCCTCGTCAACTACAACACTGTACTGTTTGTCTGTCTATGGACCAGGGATATTACCCAGACAGACACCCTGACCAGAACAGACCAGCGCCCGTTCTTTCCCTAACCCCCAACAGATGTCAACGAACGCCCAGGAACACTGACTGTTGACCCCACATCCCAAAGGCTAAAGGTCATTCAGAGGCCAGGGTGGAGTGCTGTAACTGCTGAGCCACCTGATGGCTGTTTCCCCACAGAGCCAATCAACCACACTGCCCTGACCCCACTGTTTTTGGTCTATGGATGCACCCCACCGTACTCGAGGTAGAAGTTGCCTTGAGCTCGTCTAGGATCAGATTCCCCTCCTCAAAGCCTCACTCCCAATACGGCGCTGCTGTGTGAGGTTTAGTTTGGGATGGGGATGGAGGGGGAGGGTTAGCTGCTCTCTCTCCCCCAAGCCCCCTGTCCTGCCTCCTTTACCCTGCACCTTTGGATCTGTCAACTATCAACAGGATGGGGGGGATACAATACTCTACACCATGGTACTATGTGAGCCAAACCCGACTAGCGATTTTACCACAGTCATTTACATTTTTTTAAGAAGTTTTATTGTCTTTCTTTGGTCTGTGTTTTGTACGGTGCTTGAATCGTTTAACAAGCCGTCTAGGTTACCGTCTCTCCACCCGTCTCCTCTGTCTTTCTGTCTGTCGGTCAACTGTCCAAGCCCTCCCCCGTTTCTCTGCTGTTGAAATGCTGTGTTATTATTTCTCCACCTCAAATATAAGGTGGACTCTGACTCTGTTTCGAAGAAAATGTCAAATCAATGTGTATCATAGACAGCTGTACCGTACGGGACATATAGCATAGCTGGAATCTTCAAGTTGTTGCACCTCGCTGTTTTGACTCGACTTGCTGTCGTTCGTTATCCATGCGGTCTAGATCTGTGTCATCGTCAGCCATTTTCTTTTTTTTTTCTTTTTTAACACAGTTGTCTCTATGGCTGTTCCAGCATATCTGGTCAATATTATCTGGGTGTCGAGAAAGAGGAAATGTAACCTCTTGCCCTCTATTATCTCTCTCTGTCTTCCTCGTCTTACTTTCTCCCCTCAGTTCAGTGATCAATGCCGAAGGAGGCAAGAGATCTCTTATTTTTTTTCTTCTGCTCTGTCTCCCCGAGGTTGATTGACTTTGCACATTCAGTCAAGCCTGTCTGCTCACATTTGGTACATCAAGTCTCGCTCCAGCATCAGCATCAACTCTTCAGCTATACAAAGCTGGTTATAGTTCTGTTGGGGGGGGGGGGGGGGGAATACAACAGTGGAGGTCAATGGCGTATTCAAAGTCTCCGTTGTGGGTCTACCTGAATTGTTGGTCTGTCGCCTCCTTAAAGTGGAGACCACTAAGTAAGGGAATACTTGTAGAAGCCATGATTGTTTGGATAGTGAGTTTAGTTTACAGTTCATTTGATGGGGTAGACCTGTGTCATATTCATTATTCACCAGGTGGAAGAAAATGGACTGAAACGGGGAGGGACTACCTGGTCTTGTCCAATAAGAAGCGGTCATTTCCATTCAAGACGTTTTTCATTGCTTGCCCTAATGAACAGGATGTTGAAATGGCCCAAAAGCACATTAGGGAACAAATTCTGCTTTTTAATAACGAATGAGAGATTTTATTGGACACAGACACACACACACACACACACACACACACACACACACACACACACTGACACACGCATACACATACATACACTGAAGAGGCACCTGAGAAATGTAGATGTGAGGGCAGAATGTAGCGTTTTCTTCCCTCTCCGGCAATCTTGGAGCATTGTGTGCCATATTTCCCAGGATGCACAGGGAGCAGTGAGGGATGTGAGTGATGTCACAACTGTTGTTCATGTTTTACGCCAGAGCCATCAGACTTCTAGCCTGGTTGACAATGCAGTGAGTGTTCAGTCTGATTTAACCAGACTTCACCAAGGCAACACAAATCCCTCATTTTAAGCTGAAACAATTTACTCGCTCCATCTCCCGTCAGAGGAGAAAATCCTTAAACACGATACCGTCTTAGTTCGCCGAGGTTTGGGAGATTTCTTGGGAGTTAAGTGGAAGAACTTAAGATGTAACTTAAGTCTAAGTTAATAAGGCAGAACTAGAAATCTTTTATGTGATAAAAATGAATTGGGAAAACTTGGGAGAGAAAAAAAGTTTGGGGGTGCACTTGAAAGATGATTTGTTTAGGCTATTTGGATGTAATGATTTGCATAAATACATTCACCTTCCTTTGCGTGTGTTCGAATGTACTGTAGTGTCCCCCCCCAAAAGAATGGAAGAAAGACCTTGAACCGACGATGATGTCACACATATGACAGTTCTGACACCACTCATGACAAATAAATAGCCTGACAACGTCATGATACGTGCAGTCTCGTGCAATACAACCACTTCTAACTTGTTGGATAGCCAACTAGAAGCATATTTCATGACGGTGTCATCAAGTACTGTATGTATTATCACCATAATGTAGTTCAAGTTGTCCACTGTTATAGTCAATGTTTAACATGTACCGGAACACTTTCAGGAGAATTGAGTATCTGCTCTCTGTGATTGCAGCCAAGTAGCTGTCCATTCTGTGTGTTCATTCATTTATTATTGTAAAAAAAGAAAGAAAATGATTTGATCAAAGCACAAAGGGAACCTGCTCTTATTATCGCAAATGTAAAATGTGTGCGAGAAGGTCGGGATACATACAGTACGTATGCGCGTGTAAGCTGCGGATATGATGAGTACTGTCTGAGTGAACCATCCATTGTTTGATAGGTGACAGAAAAAAAAGGAATGTTTATATGTTTTAGCCCAGTGGGACTGTCTTTTCTCGGAAACTGAAACCTGCACTGAAAAATACCTGAAATCAAAGGCACCACAAAATGTCAGCGTCATGAGGCTCTGTGACTTCACTTTACATGTTGTGTGCTTACATTTAGTTTTTTGTTGTTGTTGTTGATATATCTGTTTTTATTCGTGTTGTCATTTCTCTCTCTCTCTCTCTCTCTCTCTTCATGTCGTTCCTGTGGATAATTCTATTCGTCTCGTGTTGAGTTGTGGTGGTGACTCTTCCTGGCGGTAGGGGTTGGCCCGTGGTGTTCACTAGAGGCTGTGGCCATTCACAGTCCATAGCCAACAGCCTCTAACTATCTGGTTGTGTCTTTTGTAAACTGTACAGACTCCAGTGCTCTAATCCACCCCAACCGAGACAGTGAACCAACTGTTTTACCTTGTAAAAAAATCTAATCAAATCCAACATAATGCTGTAACAGAAAATTGATCTCTTATTTGGGCAGAAAAGTGATATATAGAGTATTTTATTGATTTTGGGGGTGGGAAATATATGAGTATATGTATAAAAACCTATGTATGTTTAATTTTCAATCTCAGGTTCCAATGGACCAAATAAAGTTTTTTTTAAATAAAACATTACAACTGTTAGTTTGTTAATATGCCCTCACTTATGTATCTGCTTTCTCTTCTAACTCTCCTACTGTTCAATCAGCGAGTACAGGTAGTCAACATGTCTGCATGCCTTGTCATCTGGCTACAGGAGTTTTGTAGCATATGGACAGTTCTTGACAACCTTATTCTATAATAGTATTCTCTGTTTTTATTGGCTGCAGCTGGAAGAAATGTGAACTATGCTCTTCGGTGTCAGTTTCCATACTCGTCTTCCCTGGTGCTCTGTCCTTACTTCCTCTGTCCAGCAGAGAGCAACGCCGCATGTGAGGCTGACGCAGGGTAGAGGAACGTGCCTTGACAACCAAGAAGCATGTCAGACTCCCTGTGAAATCACTCAGAACCCCTTCCCAAACCAACCAACCCCTTAACAACCCCCTACCGTCTACCCCTTTCAACCTGTATTTCACTTTACCTCCTTTCGTTTTTAAAGCAACATTGAGATTCTACTTGTAATGGAAAAGCGCTATATAAAATACATTTATTATTATTATTAACCTCCACCCCTCTCTCCTCCATCCCCTCAAACCCTCCCTTTGCCCCCCCCCGAATCTCCCCCTCAACCTCGGATGCCAGGAATCGTCCAGAGCTCAGGCATCAGCACTTTGCCTTGCCCCCCAGCTCAGGCCAGCTCGTAGGGGGATAGGTTTTCACTGCATTGCACAACACCACCCAACCTGGGGAGTTGTCAATCACACTCACCATCCCTCACCAGGCAGTCTGGAGTGAGGAAGAGACAAGAAAGAGAGACCCAGTGAAGAACCAGGAATCTGGAAAAGTCTAGACCACATTCCTCTGAACCGGGCCTGACAAGGTATTGTGAACTTATTTTGGTTTACCTGTATGAGTCAACAGAAAAAACAAGTTTCCATGTCTACCGGTGTTGCTGTAATTTGTCTGTGTAGTGGTTCAGTATAGTGATTTAGAATGATTTTGAATATACAGCCTGTCTGTAGTGAATGTTGACAGTATGGTGCACTGAGTGATTGACTTCTTGGTCAGAAGCATCTCTTGAGATTTTAAACTTTTCCTCTCGTGGGAAATCTATTAATTCTATGCTTTGCCCTCCTTGTGCCCTTTAGATATGAAACATATTGATATACTGTAGTTCTTTGAATTTGGCCCCTTGAAGATACATTTTCCAGACAGGAAAAAAAACGTATGAAAAAAATATTATAAAACGCATTTTTATGCCTTGCACATACAGTATGCAATATTTCTGACAAAGAGAAATGTCCACTTTCACACTTTTCTTGGAAACTTTATGTACAGTTCCAGTATGGAACTTCTGTACCTCTATACAATTTTTAAGTTACACAAACCCACAGCATAGTCAGTGTGTGGGTATATGTATACGCCAGAAAATGTTAGGAATTTGTCTGCAAAGGTCATTTTATCTTTAGTGCATTTCTGTAGTGCTTTTGAAGCCAGCCTTTTCAAGGATAGAGTTTCAAGACATCCAGTGTCTCTGGGTTTTACCCTCTCCCTGTTCACCAAGCTTCTACAAGCCTCATATCACACATTCTTCGAAGAGAGAAATGTATGTTTACAATATACACTACCGTTCAAAATTTCTGGGTCACTTAGAAATGGCCTTGTTTTTGAAAGAAAAGCTATTTTTTTGTCCTTTAAAATAACATCAAATTGATTAGAAATACCTTGTAGACATTGTTAATGTTGTAAATGACTATTGTAGCTGGAAACAGCAGATTTTTTAATGGAATATCTACATAGGCGTACAGAGGCCCATTATTAGCAACCATCACTCCTGTGTTCCAATGGCACGTTGTGTTGGCTAATCCACTGGCCTTCTTTAGACTAATTGGGTTCGATTTACAGGCTCAAAATGTCCAGAAACAAAGCACTTTCTTCTGAAACTCGTCAGTCTATTCTTGTTCTGAGAAATGAGGGCTATTCCATGTGAGAAATTGTCAAGAAACTGAAGATCTCGTACAACGCTGTGTACTACTCCCTTCACATAACAGCACAAACTGGCTCTAACCAGAATAAAAAGAGGAGTGGGAGGCCCGGTGCACAACTGAGCAAGAGGACAAGTACATTAGAGTGTCTAGTTTGAGAAACAGACGCCTCACAAGTCCTCAACTGGCAGCTTCATTAAGTAGTACCCGCAAAACACCAGTCTCAACGTCAACAGCGAAGAGGCGACTCCAGGATGCTGGCCTTCTAGGCAGAGTTCCTCTGTGCAGTGTCTGTGTTCTTTTGCCTATCTTAATCTTTTATTTTTATTGGCCAGTCTGAGATATGGATTTTTCTTTGCAACTCTGCCTAGAAGGCCAGCATCCCGGAGTCGCCTGTTCACTGTTGATGTTGAGACTGGTATTTTTGGTATCCCTATATTTCCCTGTGTAAATCCCTGTATATATTTAGTATATAGATTGTTATACAACCTGTTAATTTACAGTCATGTAAACCCTTGCAGGTGGGGGCTACAGACTGTCAATACACCCTGTGTGTTGATACTGACACTACACACGCTGTGGGATGATACACACATTTATGCAAGTGGCCATGAGGGGATTGATTCACTGTAGCAGTTGGGATTTGGCGTCGAAGGGCAACAGGCTGGTCGCCTAATTTCTGACATCTCCTGACCTTCCCTAATGGAGCTCTATTCTCCAGGGTTTCTGTTACCAGAGTATTACCATCCTGTTAGGGGGACTCTGACATCAGGGTATCAGGCCAGAATAGGATAAGGGAGACCCTGTTACCCCTTTTTAGCTTACATTTGTTTGTCAGTGACTTTAGCGTTTTGCCAGAACCGTAGTGGAAGATGGGTATGGGGAAGGGGCTGGAAGGTGTCTATTTTATTGAACCTTTATTTAACTAGGCAAGTCAGTTAAGAACAAATTCTTATTTACAATGACGGCCTAACCCGGCTAAACCCGGACGACGCTGGGCCAATTGTGCGCCGCCCTATGGGACTCCCAATCATGGCCGGATGTGATACAGCACGGATTCGAACCAGGGACTGTAGTGGTGCCTCGTGCACTGAGATGCAGTGCCTTTAACCGCTGCGCCACTTGGTACCACGGTATGAGTCATAATACCCATAAAACATAGCTGTCGAGCAAGGAAATGGTTCCAACCGTTTTTCCACCATTAATTTTCCCCCACAGGGGATTTTAGAAACACTTAAAATAAGGGATGTGTTTCATGTAGGCTTACCCTTGTGTGACTTTTCGATAACCGTGTAAATATCTGTAAGACAAGGTGACACCAATATATTTGCCGGTATTTAGCCCCCAAAAATGAAATGCTAATTGGCTGCTAATGTGGCTATCATAAAGAACTACAAATGCCATGATGATCTGGACGAGACTGCTGAGGCAAAGGTAAGAATTTCTGAATTAACTATGTTAGCTAAATTTAGTAATGAATAAATTGGCAAAATGTCTTTTAAATTGACAATTCAGAGAGTACAGTAATATGTTTCCCCTCAAAGAAAAGTGGCATGTTTAAATATGAGATGAGGGCAAGGTTCAACACAGGTAGGTCACATTCACCATTTTGGGCTGTATATTATGGTCTATTATGACATCACATCCACATAAGTGTGTGAGATTCTAGAAGTCTCATTATTTATGAACATATTATGATGTCACAACTGATCAATAAATTCCAAATGTTCAGTTTGAACATTCTGGCGTCTGATTGTCTTGGATACTAGTGTTCTATTTTCAGCAATCTAGCAGATTCCTCCTCAGATATAGCTAACACAGTAGATCACCATAAAATATAGAAAGTGCTACTAGACAAGAACTTAGTTGCAGAACGAGGTTAGAAGGCCACTGTCAATCTCCTTGATGATGAGGAGATTCTTGCAGCCGCTACAGGAACATAATTCTTTAACAGGGAACCTTGGAGCTGCCAGTAGCAACTCCGTTCAGCCTGCCCTGCCATCTCAACCCAAGGCCACTGAGAAGCTTCCAGCGCTCAAACAAAACAGTTTTAACACCTCCAGAATCCCAGTACTGGAGTTGACTGAAGAAAGAAAGGGTGCTCTGCAGCGACTTGCCAGTTTGAAGGCTGTGGAAAAGAAACCACATCCTCCCTCCAGAATCCCAGTACTGCAGAAGAAGAGGTCCATCTGCAATGGGAAGAGTCAAGGACTGCATGTAGCTCCAACATCTCAGCAGTCAGGGAAGGCTACTGTTCCTCCCATCCGGAAGCCACTGCAACCCATCCGTACCAAGAGGGATCAAACCTATGTGGTGAAAGACATCTACCTCCATAGTGCCAAGCCATTGAAGGCAGTCCATGGAGCCAATATGGTCGCCAAGATGCCACTGCCTCCCATTAGAGCCAAAGTCACCGTGCCAAACAGTGATGCCAAGAAGAAGCCATTCCAGCCAGTCAGACCAGAGGGCAGCCCTCGTCCTGCTGCTTCAAAGTACACAAGGCGGGTTGTGAAGAAACACGTTCAGTTCAAGACTCAGACCCTAACTGTACAGGATCTACCGCCGTGCCCCGATGAGATGGTATGGGACGTCTTTAACTCAGAGGCTGAGCAGGTGATGGCATATATGAAGGCCAAGCTGATCAGTGTCACCCAAGAACTGAAACTGATTAAGAGTGGGGCCAAGATGGATGCTCAGGCTTTGGAGGAGAAAAACGCGAAAGTGCGGTTGAGAAAAAAGGTGGAGAAGTTCATCCAGGAGATCTGCCTGATGAAGGTGGATTCTGACCTATGGGAGATGATAAGAGATAACGAAGAAGAGGAAGAAGAGGAAGAAAGGATTAAAGAGGTGAGGAGAAATGGAGAAGAAAGCAGTGTGGCAAGTAAGCCAAAGCAGACAGCCACAAGATACACTGTGAGGAAGCTAAAGGAAGTCAAGAAGGGTTTGAACATGGAAGAGAAAAAGGAGGACAAACAGGTAAAGTAGCTTGACATTCCAAAGCCATGCTAACTGTTGATCTAGTGTAGTGTTGGTGATCACGTGTGTTTGTATCAGAGGAGGCTGATGGGAGGAGTTATAGGAGGATAGGATCGTTGTAATGGCTGGAATGAAATGAATTGATCGGAATCAAACGAGGTTTCCATGTGATTGATGTGTGTGATACCGTTCCTTTTGTTTTATTCCAGCCATTACAATGAGCCCATTATAATGAGCTCCTCCCTCCAGCCTCATCTGGTTTGTACATATTGTATATCTTGTCTTTGTTGCCCAGCTGCCCATTATTTGGCCCATCTGATAACATCCATTCATTCAGGTGGTGTTGAAACGTCGATTTGGGATGAGTGCAGCCAACTCCAAGCTGAAGCAGTGTGAGCACTGCGGCCGGTGCTTTGATCCTAGTCGCCTGGAGAAACACAGCGAGATCTGTGCCAAGCTCTCCTCCAAGAGCTCTAGACGAGGGGTCTATGACTCCACCAAGCACCGTCTCAAAGGCACTGTACTGGCTGGCTACGTGAAGCGATCCGTGGTGTGATGCACCAAGGGACCTGAGTCTGTCACTCTTTTGTATTTTGTATTGAACAGACAGACATACAGTGACTGATAAACCACCTGCTGCCCAAATGAGGACTTCTACCTTGGAATCTGTGAGGGTTCCTATAAGAGGCAGTACTACTAGGAGGCAGTATTGTATCCAGAAACGTGTAAACCAACAGTATTCAGCAGTTCCTCAAATCTACAGAAACACCTGTATAAAACACCTCAATAAAATCAAATCCCAATACTCATCTAATGTCTGGCTTTCATTTCGAGGAATGTTTCTTAACTTAATTAAACTCCACATTTTCAATGTTTTACTCATCATAGGATGTAATAACACCAGTAGAATCATGCAAATCAATTCAGATTTTATTGGTCACATATTTAGCAGATGTTGTTGTGGGTGAAGCGAAACGTTTAAGTAAAAAAACTGTGAAATAATACATGTGCACTTCTAACTAAGTCATACTTCATTCCTTAAATCATTCTGAATTGAGTGAGATTAGTGGACATAACATAAGGTTATGATTTCCTAGTGGATGTGTCATTACATTTTGATCTGTAACTGAATAAAAACATTATTTTAATTTTTTTAGAAAGTGGGTTATCCTAGTGGTCTGTCCTTCTGACCTCCCCACTATCCCCCCCCACCCTCCCCAATTACTTGTCTGTCTGAGATCTCATTACTATCCCTGCTCCTTGTCATTGTCAATCTGGGCTCTTGGGGCATAACAGTGTCCCATTATTTACCCCAAGAGTTCCTGGGTTCTGCCTGTCAATCAAGTATAAAGTGACTTCCTGAACCTCTGTGGCTTAGGCCACATGCTAGGAATATTTACTGCTGTAGACAATTGGCTGGCAAATAGAATAGTCATTGTAAGTCACCATGGTGTGCCAGTTCTAAAACATACCATAGACAAGCTATCTATAGGACATATTTTGGTTGACCAAGTGTCTTGGCGAAGCCGCAGAGTTGCAGTTGATTGATCATCATCTGTCTGTCTGTCTGTCTGTCTGTCTGTCTGTCTGTCTGTCTGTCTGTCTGTGTCCCCTTGTAACAACATTCAGACACATCAAAATGTCTGGACAAATCCCAGCTCTCCCAGAATCCTTTGCTCCAGGAATAGACGGCGTGTTCTCGGACCGCATTGGCTTCTACTCTCTGGACTCCAACGTCCCTGGCCTGTCCAAGGTCATTCTCAACAAACTCAACATGAAGGATTATGGGGAATACAGGTAAATATAGGCTGACGTGTAATCTGACAAACTCAATTACCAAGCAAGCACAAAACCAATAGCCCCATTTCACCAACCCCAAAGGTGTGCGGCCGTCACTACATTTTAAAAGCTACTTTGACCCTTAGGGCCACCATACCAAACCTGTAATATTTTCTGGTTACACGATTTTACATCAATAAACAACATACTATTTGATTATTATTCTTTGTGTGAAAGCAGTTGTGTGTCTGTCTCACCCCAGGGCAGCTATTGAAGGAAATACAAAGGGAGGGGCGTTCCGTAACTACAAGGAGATGTTCCAGAAAATGGAGGAGACGTTTCAATTCTGTGCCAGCTGCAACAAGCTTCCAGAGCACCTGTCAGAGGGCCAGACACTCAAGCGTTGTGTGAAGTGAGTCAAAACATTGAGTTGCAGGTCAATGAATGAAATGTGACCACAAAGTAGGCTTAGTGCCAACATTCACCATAACATAAACCCATTTCATGATAGTTATTGAAGTTGCTAGATGTTTACTTGTATAGTTTCATTGCTTATAAAGGACTTGTCAACACTGAGTGTACAAAACATTAGGAACACCTGCTCTTGTGGATGTCGATTAAGGCAGCCCTCCGCACCACTCTGAAGGCATTCAGTTGTACAGCTGACTAGGTGTCCCCCTTTCCTTTTCCCTTTATTTCTATGACAGACTGAGCTGGTGAATCCAGGTGAAAGCTATGATCCCTTATTGATGTCACATGTTAAATTCACTTCAATCAGTTTAGATGAAGGGAAGGAGACAGGTTAAAGAAGGATTTCTAAACCTTGAGACAACTGAGACATGGATTGTGTATGTGTGTCATTCAGAGGGAGAATGGGAAAGACGCAAGATTTTAAGTGCCTTTGAACGGGGTATGGTAGTAGGTGTCAGAGGAAGGCCCTAAAAATTGTCAAAGACTCCAGCCACCCTAGTCATAGACTTTTCTCTCTGCTACCACAAGGCAAGCGGTACCGGAGCTCCAAGTCTAGGTCCAAGATGGTTCTAAACAGCTTCTACCCCCAAGCCATAAGACTCCTGAACTTCTAATCAAATGGCTACCCAGACTATTGCATTGCTGCTCAACCCTTTTACGCTGCTGCTTCTCTCTGTATATTATCTATGCATATTCCCTTTACATCTACCTACATGTACATATTACCTCAACTACCTCGACTAACCGGTGCCCCCCCACATTAACTCTCTACCGGTACCCCCCTGTATATAGTCTCGCTATTGTTATTTTACTGCTGCTCTTTGATTATTTGTTACTTTTATTTCTTATTTTTTTAGGTATTTTTCTTAACTGCATTGTTGGTTAAGGGCTTGTAAGTAAGCATTTCACTGTTGTATTTGGAGCATGTGACAAATAACATTTGATTTGGCCCTTAGAACAGCCTCAATAAGTTGGGCCATGGACTAAAAGGTGTCGAAAGTGTTCCACAGGGATGCTGGCCCATTTTGACTCCAATGCTTCCCACAGTTGTGTGAAGTTGGCTGGATGTCCTTTAGGTGGTGGACCATTCTTGATACACACGGGAAACTGTTGAGCGTGAAAAACCCAGTAGCGTTGCAGTTCTTGACACACTCAAACCGGTGCGCCTGGCACCGCCTGGTCCCATGCCAAATCTTTTCAGTCTCCTGAGGGGGAATAGATTTTGTCGTGCCCTCTTCACTGCTGTCTTAGCCATGTTAGTTTGTTGGTGATGTGGACACCAAGGAACTTGAAACTCTCAGCCTGCTCCACTACAGCCACGTCGATGAGAATGGGGGCGTGCTCGGTCCTCCTTTTCCTGTAGTCCACAATCATCTCCTTTGTCTTGACCACGTTGAGGGAGAGGTTGTTGTCCTGGCACCACACAAAACGAGGTGCAACTCAATATTAGGAAGGCGTTCCAAATGTTTTGTACACTCAATGTATACAGAACGTTTCTAACTATTTGCTTATCAAAAAAGAGCAGATAACTTTGACATTTGCCTGCCAACCCCTCGATGCACTCTCTACAACATGACATCATTCTATGGTCAGCAATGTCACAACGCAGAAGGGAAGGTATTTTGATCTATTCCCCAATAGCTGTCATGTGATAAGCAGGTTGACCAGTGCCGTCCACACCACACATTCATGTGCAGCTCATTTCTTCAACAACATGATGATAGGACGGTTAGGTGCAGACAGAACGGCAGACTCACTGGGTCCTAGCCAAGGGCAAATTTAGCCAGGCGTTTTGACTCTCTCAGCTCTCGGCAACTCTATGACTTTGTCCAGTTGGAGAAGAAACCTGCAGTTTCTAATGTCAACGCTATTGTATTTCAATATAAGAATCTATTATTGACCGTGGTGGTGAGCAATTTTTAGCTACAAAAACAAACTTCTCCATGACAGACTTCCGTCATTCAGTTCCATTCCGGCCAGAAAGCTTTATAGCTATGACTTGTTCAAAGTTAATACACAAACAGTATTGACACATCAAACGTGGCTTCAAATAACATTTGATTTCTTTCAAACACTTTGAGCATTTGATTGAGCCTGTCTGATGCGCAAGCTGGGCATTTTTGAGTCTCAGGAGGAAAGTACAAGCGATTCCTGGGGACAGAAGACAGAGCTGGTGACATTATTGCAATGTTGACTATGGGTGGCAGGGTCTTTGGCCTATAGGATTATCACCTATAAACCCATGGGGAAACTTCTTCACTGGTGGGTTGTGGCTTATGACTGGAAAGACCGCTTTTGTCAGAATTTGGTATTTCACAAATTAACGTCAATAGCTTTAGGTATAGTTCACAGACTAAAGGAAAGTTTTGCAACCTCTGCACTAGACAATAGTTTGAAAACACTTTACCACTGTTAATTCAGAGACTCGCTGCCCAGAAAGTGGATAAGCTACTTTGTCCAGTCTGGATCACCTCATCAGCACTGAGGGAATTTGAAAGAGGCTATGGACAAGGGCGACGGATAATTGAATACATGTAAATCTAAATGTGACCAGGTCTGGGGTTTAAAGTGGTGGATGCTGGGTTAGGGTATTATGGTTTCAGAGAGTAGCCAGGCAGCCACCCCGCCGACAGCATTATCTCTACCACCTAAACCATGCGGCCAGGCACAAGACTCGTGGTCGTATAATCAGCAGTAAATTTCCACCTAGATTCTGTCCTTTGTCGCAGCTATTTAATACCGGCTGCTCTTGAAAACAGGACAGACTCCAACAGTCTTAAATGTGTCAAAATGCCTCTGTTGATAGCTAAGGTCAGAGTTTGAACCTGGCCGTGGCATGACTCTACCCACCAATGTGATATGGCTACTATTGATATACCAAAACAATTTGGCCACTAATCGCACAAGAAGCAAGCCTGTGAATGGATTCAATAGACGCACTCTATTTGCACGTTCAACATAAATGTCATCCTCCTCTTTGCCCTATTTTCCTCTTTTCTCTCACACATGCAGGTGTCTGAATGTATACTACTGCACAAAGGAGTGTCAGAAGAAGGACTGGCCCCAGCATAAGATGTTCTGTAAGAAGCTGCGTCTAGTGGCAGTTGATCGGCTGGTGGAGTGGCTTATGTTTACAGGTGAGACGTAGGAAGGTGTGGGAGAGAGGTGATCTTGTAACACATTGCTTGACCATTTCTTTTGTATTTATAATCCCACACACTCAGCTTTTTCGAAGTGCAACCAATGCATATATCAGTTCATTGCAATACAATATTGAAATACAAAACAATCCTAGTTCACAGTGTCTGAAACCTTTAAATGGTGTACAACAAGGTTCCATATGAGGACCATTATTATTTTTATTTTTTCTCGTAATTGTTTTGTATGATATTCCACAGTATTACTAGGTTTTCTGTGCTGCTAAATAACGACAAACAGTTATCAAGGATCCATATTTCATACTACTTCTCTTTGCTACCCAATCAGGAGATCTCCCACTCACCACAGATAAGTGGTCCCTGCCAGCAGCAGAGGTGAACGGCTGGGATGACTGGCTTGCCATACAAGGCAACCTAACCCCTCGTCTGGACGCCATCTTGTCTAGCACAAATATGGGAGTGCTTTGGGAAAATGCCTCTAGGCCACGACCAGAAGATGCTGACCTGAGAGAGTCTGTATGGCGAGTTGAGAGCGAGTTCCTGTCTCGGGCCCTTTCAGTTGGCATGGCGATAAGACTCTTTGGCCTAGATCCTTACTTCAAACCACTCACCATCCATCTAGCAGGGGCCGGCCTAAATGAGACGATGGGAGCCCGACTGACAGACTTTGATGAACTGGACCGAATGTTTCCTGGACACAAGGGTCTGGAGGTGGTGATGGTGGGGCCAGAGGTGGTGGACGGGCCAATCATGAGGCCCCCTCTGACGAATTTTGGCCCCAAGACGAAGACCTTCATCAGTGCCTACAAGGGCCTCTACCACCAGTTCTATGAGGATATGGTGGAGACCGAGAAAGCAGCTAAGCCAGATCTGGTGGTTGGATTCCATCCAGGTAAACATTTCCTTGTTTTAAATTCAATCCAAATTAAGAGGGTTAGGGTTGAAAGAATGGTAGTTGGCGTAATGAGTTGAATGCCCTCTTCAGAGTTCTGAGAAGTCTGTTTTAGTTTGAAACGTGTTATTGCCAGATTTTGCCACTTCAAGCTATTTTAAGGGTCTAATCTTGTCACTCAGAACCAAATCTCGCGTGTGTCCTGGCCATCTGGTAACAGTCTGTCTTGAGAGATTAAGCAGAGTCAAACACAAGTGGTCAGCTGTCTTTGAGAGGGAAATAGTCTGCTTCAGGGCCAGGATGATGGGGGAGGAGGAGAGTTACTCACTAAATTACAAAGATGTGTTTAGGCCAGACTTTTACTGGGCTTCTTGGTGATTCATGGCGACAGCTGGGCCGGACCTGGCACCTGATTGCTGGACTCTGGAGTTTACTTAACAGGCAGCCCCCAACTTGGGGCAGCAGGTATCCTAGTGGTTAGAGCGTTGGGCCAGTAACCAAAAGGTTGCTGGATCGAATCCCTGAGCTGGCAAGGTAAAAATCTGTCGTTCTACCCCTGAACAAGGCAGTTAACCCACTGTTCCCCGGTAGGCCATCATTGTAAGTAAGAATTTGTTAACTGACTTAACTGCCTAGTTAAATAAAGGTTAAATATATATATATATATATTATTATTATTATTATTATTATTTTTTATTTTTATTTTTTTTTACTGTCCTTTTCCCATCCAAACCCAGGCAACCATAGTCAAGCCCCATCTCTGTACATACTAATGAAAGCTGAGAACCACTTAGAGGGTGGAGGTAATAAAGTGTTTTCATTCTAATGCCACATGTAAAGGTGGTCCAAGCAAAGCTGTTTACAGTGCATTGACAACAGTGACGCACCCAACTTCAAAACATGCACTTATTTTACCTGTTACTTTTTGAACAGTAACTTGACTCACTGATACAGACTAGTATCTCCTCTGCTTTAAACTGGCTAATCGCTACAATGTTTCAAACCCTCCATGATGGTTACATGCCAAGAATGTTTGACTCTCCAACTGGAAACTCATCAAAGACAGCTGATGGAGGAGTAATTGGT
Source organism: Salmo trutta (assembly GCF_901001165.1). Classification (NCBI taxonomy): domain Eukaryota; kingdom Metazoa; phylum Chordata; class Actinopteri; order Salmoniformes; family Salmonidae; genus Salmo; species Salmo trutta. The sequence continues at coordinate 61,608,521 of NC_042958.1, read as the reverse complement.
GACATCTTCACAGCAAAGATAGAGCCTGAAGCAGAGACGCCATATAAAACCCAAATAAAACACATGCAAGACCAACTTTTTGAAAACCATATTACACTGCCTTTTCTCCTCCTTACAATGTTATACTACCCTCATAGCAGAAGTATAACGAATCCAGATAATAGTCCTAATTATGGTATATTTAGAATCTTTGTCCCACATTCAAAATGGCGGCCCTGCCCTGTAGCCGGTGGTAATTGCGACCATTAACAGTCATGATGTGGGTGTCTCTCTGTCACCTTATCTCCTAGAGGGATAAACGCTGCTTAGTCCGTGTTAAATGTTTTAGCGCCATTTAAATTGTAACCTTGGGTGTACATTTCATAACATGCATTATTCACCCACAAATCCTCTCCTTCTTAGGTGTGTGTCCTTTCACGAGACACGGCAGGGCATAAGATCGGGTTTCATTTGATACCCTAGATGAGTCAACATTAGAGGCTTTACACTGTCCCTGTAATAAGCTCCCTCGGGACGCCTTTTCTGAACATGCACTCGATTGTTGCTGACATTCCTGTTTGCAATACCGTAGCTTCTTTAATTTGCCCTCTCTATATCCATATTTTGAATGAGATATGGACGCTTTCTGTGTGCAAAACAGTGTGTGCACAACGATTAGATTCTATTCTCTTTTTTCAGATTCAAGTTGAGACTCATTCAATGTGTTGTCCTTACTTGAGGAGATTCATTCATGTGTGTCTTTCTCTTTGTGTCCCAGGGTTTCATGCCACACAGGGTCTGGGAGAAGGCTGGCTGCCCAGCCTCCTCCTCCTCAGAGACTTCAACATCCCCTCATTCTTCACCATGTTCAAGTAAGTCACCTCACCTCTATGCTTTAAGACAGTGGTGTTCAGAAGTGGCGTTCGGGGGGGGGGGGGGGGTTTACTTGACCAGGACCTGACAAGTTACAGGGTTGTAACTGGTCAGGTCAACTGGCAAGGCTTTGCCCAAAGCTAGGATTGTTGTTGACTTAAATAGGGTTAAGATATCATATGTGTTTTTCTGTCTGTCCACAGTGAGATGGAACTGAACTGTTCCCTGCAAATTCTGTCAGAGTTGGAAATGCATATCAAGGGCAGTGGCCCCAACCCCTTTTCATCCCAGAAGCCAGAGCAGATCCAGGCCTGTCCCAACAAACCACCTTCATACTGCAACTCCCACTTCCTCTATTTTCAGGGCCTACTGGAGCAAGAAGAGCTTGAGCAACCGGACAATTCTAGAACTTATTGGCAGGTTTAAAAAGTATAAAATGAATAGCCTCCAGTCTAGGGTTTGCCACATTAGCTTCCTGTATTGTTCAAATGGATGCTTTTAGTGTATTATGGTGTTGCTCTCCTTTGTATCTCTTGTGTATGATGAAGCTATATACATTTATGGTGTCTGTGTGTCTAGTTTAGTTTTAATGCTGAATCATTCACTTAGTTTGCTAAAGCCTACATGTTATGTGTGCACACAGTTGCGTGCAGGCCGACCAACTGAATAGTGAAACTGAAAACTAATTTGGTTAATAAATACAATAAAAATATGTTACACAAATAAGTGGATGTTCCAGAAGTGTGATAATTGTCCGTCAATATTTTAAGTTGAATTATGAATCATTCGGTGTCGAAACCGAGTGCAATCCATTCCATTCCATTGACTCAATCCAATCCACATCAACAGATGCTTGTGCGCCAATCTTGAATAGATCTCCATCTAGTGGATTAAAATCGTAAATGCACTCCTGAATACAATCAAATGCCCTATCTGTGATAAAAGTGCAATTTTAGAAGGCTATGATAGGCTGATATATAAGCATACACATTCAGGTATTTAGGCCTAGGTATACTGAACAACAATCTAAATACCACATGCAACAATGTCATTGATTTTACTGAGTGAGGAAATCAGTCAATTTAAGTGAATTCATTAGGCCCTAATCTATGGATTTCACATAACTGGGAATACAGATATGAATCTGTTGGTCACAGATACCGTAACAAAAATGGGCCTTAGGATCTCGTCACTGTATTTTTGTGCATTCAAATTGCCATCAATAAAATCCAATTGTGTTTGTTGTCCGTACCGTATGCCTTCCCATAACATAACCCCACCGCCGTCATGGGTCACTCTGTTCACAATGTTGACATCAGCAAACCGCTCATCCACACAACGCCATACACGTGGTCTGCGGTTGTGAGGCTGGTTGGGCGTACTGCCAAATTCTTTAAAACGAGGGTTGGAGGCGGCTTATGGTAGAGAAATTAACATTCAATTCTCTGGCAACAGTTCTGGTGGACATTCCTGCAGTCAGCATGCCAATTGCATTCTCCCTCAAAACTTGAGACGTGGGACAAAACTGCACATTTTAGAGTGGCCTTTTATTGTCCCCAGCACGAGGTGCACCTGTCTAATGATAATGCAGTTTAATCAGCTTCTTGATATGCCACACCTGTCAGGTGGATGGATTATCTTGGCAAAGGAGAAATGCTCATTAACAGGAATGTAAACAAATTTGTGCACAACATTTGAGAGAAATACGCTTTTTGTGCGTATGGAAAATTTCTGGGTACTTTTATTTCAGCTCATAAAACATGAGACACTTAACATGTTGCGTTTTTATTTATGTTCAGTGTATTTATTTACACACACACACAGTATATTGAATCTAAACTGGAGATTCTTCAAAGCTTATGAAAATCTATATTACAACAGTCTACTACTGAAAAGTATACAGCCTTTAGCATAGCCTACTGTAGGCAGGTAGGAATACCATCCAATATTTTCTATTTATTACAACTCGTAAAAAAAATATATATATATTGGCCTACCAGTGGAATGAGTTTTGAGAAAGTTTATATGAAAGAAGTGAGACCACCTGAAGAGACGAAGGCTCTAGAGTTATCAGACAGTTCTGGAAGGGGGAGCACAGGTGGTATAAGTGGCCGGCGCAGCCACCGCTGCTAATCAAGCAAGCTCTGCGAGAAGACTCATTCAGCAACGTGCGTTACTTCAAGAGTTCCAATGACAGATAACAAGAGGTAAGCAAGCGGCTTTATTGATTGAGAATTACCAGGTATAGGCTAACGTGTGCATGGTCTCTCCCCTGCCTCGTGTTTGTGTTATGCCTCAATGTAGACACTGAATGTCCCCATGGGTTTTACTATGTCTATTGCGGGACTGGACACGCTATGGCAATCAAATGTGCACTGAGGAGTTACTGAGGGAAGAGAATAGGAACATAGGCCTACATTCAGATGTGGTCAAGGCCATGATGGTTTTATGTGTCTCATAACTCTATTGTCACAGTCAATATGATGTTCAATTTATAGGTAGTATTTCCTCTACTAAAGGAATTTGTCATTCTATTCTGTGCAGGCTTTAAAAACATTATTATCTGGATCTGGGTCCAACAACACAACATATCTAACACAATCTTTTTTTTATACTGATAATTCAAGCCTTTATTATAATAATATTGCAATGTGTGTTTCATGTGGCATGTTCTCGAACCCCCCCACCCTGCCCTCTCCCTCAACCCTCTCCATATATGGCAGGCCAAATACTCCAATCTAAAAATAATGGACATGTGCTTCACATTGGTCAGTAGTGGTCCTTATGATTGGGTAGCACACCAACGAAAAAATAGCTGCAAGACAGGTCATGATTTGGCCCGGTTTGATGTGAGTTGGGGTCTGATCCCTGGCTAATACATTTGCCTTTCATGTATCAACATAAATATTTGTGTGATTCCTTTTTAACCCCTCCATGACCAACCCAACCGGCCACCCACACACTCACCTTATTATAGAAATCCCCTCATTGAGTATAGGGTGTTGTGTTTCTATAGCATGCATTTCTGTGGTTCTCATTGTAAAAACATTTTTTACACACATTTTACAAGCTATCTTGCCTTTGAAGTTAGTTAGACATGAAGGCCTACTTTTTACTGTCAAGTTTGAATTCAAAAAAGCTTTATTGGCAATGGCATTGCAGAATGTGGTACAACATCATTATAGAAGAGAATTATGTTTTTAAATAAAAAATTATTATTGTCTCCATCGACCACTTTTTAGTGCCCCAGCACCAGGGGGTAAGGCCAAAGCCATGGCCTTCAAGTCTCAGAAAGAGATGTTTCAGAAGATGGAAGAATCGTTCAAATTCTGCGCCAGTTGCAGAAAGCAGCCTGGTCAGGTTTCAGATGCACTAACGCTCAAACGCTGTGTGAGGTAATTATGAGAAAGACAGAATGAAAAATGTACTTGAACATGAAACTTGCACTCCATTATGTATTGTACCGGTTACATGATCCAAAATCTATCTGGTTGGAAGTAGGTGCACTGTCCTCACAGGTTCTTTCCTTCCCCTTCCATCCTCTCCCTCCTCCTCCTCCTGACTATCACAGGTGTCTGAATGTCTACTACTGCAGTAAAGAGTGTCAGAAGGCTGATTGGCCTCAGCACAAGAAGGTCTGCTCGGAGTTGCGTCTCGTAGCCATTGACCGACTGGTGGAATGGCTCGTGTTCAAAGGTAAGAGAAGGCAGATAAAAGAGGAATGAGCCATGACATTGGGCCAGTTGCTAAATGATTGTCGTGGTTTAGATTAACAATGTGCGCTGCGGGTCCTGACCTCGACACTAGGAAGAGCCATCGTCCTCTGGTATTTGTCATGATGACAGCACCACCTATCTGAGATCATTTTGAAAAATGAATTAAAAAGATGTTCCACAGGGTTTGATTCTAGGACCATTTCCTTTTAGTATTTCTTATGACAGGTATTCTCTGAACAGTGTATTCAAATAAATAAAAAGAGACAACACCAGGAGGATAGCACCAACTTCAGGATAGCCCAGACTGATTTTTCATACTCCCCCCTTCCTCTTATCCAAACAGGAGACCTCCCATTCTCTACAGGGAAGTGGACCCGGCCTCAAGGGGAGGTGAAGGGCTGGGATGACTGGCTTGCCATGCAAGGGGACCTCACCCCCCGTCTGGACGCCATCTTGTCGGGCACTGATATGACAGACCTTTGGATCAACGCCGGCAGGCCCAAGCCAGAGGACGATGACCTGAGAAAGTCGATTTGGCGGGTATCGAGCGAGTTCTTCTCCCGACCGATGACTATTGCCCTAGGGTTTAGACTGTTTGGCTTAAACCCGTATTCCAAACCCCTCACCATCCACTTGATAGGGGTTTCTGACAATGAGACCCTGGGAGCCCGACTGACAGACTTTGATGAACTGGACCGAATGTTTCCTGGACACAAGGGTCTGGAGGTGGTGATGGTGGGGCCAGAGGTGGTGGATGGGCCAATCATGAGGCCCCCACTGACTAACTTTGGCCCCAAGACGAAGACCTATATCAGTGCCTACAAGGGCCTCTACCACCAGTTCTTTGAGGAGCTTGTGGAGACAGAGAAAGCAGCTAAGCCAGATCTGGTGGTTGGATTTCACCCAGGTGAGAAGCTCTGCCATTGTGCAATTTCCAGCTTTTCAAGGAAATAGAATTGACAAAGTTTGTGTTTCCTAAGACTCTAGTTATTTCATGATAAAACAAATGGGAAAGAAACAGATTAGGACGTTGCCTGGTTATAAACTTGTTGGTTTTGAGGTTGAAGCTTTGCTGGTTGAGTTGTTCTTGTCTGAGCTAAGCTCTGTTTGACTTCCTCTGTCTCCTACAGGGTTTGATGCCAGTCAAGGTCTCGATCAGGGCTGGCTACCAACACTGCTGCTCCTCAGGGACTACGAGATCCCCTCCCTATTTACTGCACTAGAGTAAGCCCCACATAACCCTGATCTTAATACCCTCCATAGCATAACAGAATCCTCCATATTTACCAAATCAAATCACATTTTATTCGTCACATGCTTTGTAAACAACAGGTGTAACAGTGAAATACTTCCTTACGGGCCCTTCCCAACAATGCAGAGAAAGAATACAGAGAAATAACATTAAAGTAAAACACGTAATAATAAAAGTAATAATAAATACACAATGAGTAACTTGGCTATATACAAGGGGTACCAGTACCGAGTCGATGTGCAGGGGGACAAGATAATCGACGTAGATATGCACATTTAACTAGGAATAAAGTGACTAGGTAATAAACAGTAGCAGCAGCGTATGTGATGAGTCAAAAAAGTTGTGCAAAGAGAGTCTAATGCAAATAGTCCGGTAGCTATTTGGTTAATTATTTAACTATCTGCATTGACTCTTTTTGCACTAACTTTTTTGACTCATCACATACGCTGCACCAAGTGTGGAATCAACAGGACCCAGAACAGCTTCTTCCCCCAAGGCATAAGACTGCTAAATAGTTAGTTAAATAGTTAACCAAATAGCTACCGGACGAATTATTTAGCAGTCTTATGCCTTGGGGGTAGAAGCTGTTCTGGGTCCTGTTGATTCCACACTTGATACATCGATACTGCTAGCTGTGCGGTAGCAGAGAGAACAATCTATGACTTGGGTGGCTGGAGTTCACTGTTGTCTACTACAAAGAATTGAGTGTGTAATTGTTGATCCTGCCTGATCCCCACAGGAAGACAGAGATGACCTACTCCTTGCAGATCCTCTCAGAGTTGGAGATGGATTTAAAAGGCAGTGGAGTCAACCCCTTTGCCTCCCAGAAACCAGAGCAGGTCCAGGGCAATCCTAACAAACCACCTGTATATTGCAACTCCCATTACTTCTGCTTCCAGGGCCTACTGGAAACAATGGAGTTTGAAGAACCAGAGGACGATTGAGAATTGAATTGAAGTCGAACACTAACGGGACATTGTTATTCAAGAGACAAAGAAGATTTTAGGTGTAGGGAGAAGACACGGATATCATTTTTTATCGACTCCAAGTGAGAAAAAGAGGTGCAATACCTCATTGAAAAACAATAACAGTAGTTCAGTCAAGAGCGGAGGTACGTTAAAACATTTGCATCGACTATCGAATTGCTCATCCATGGTAAGTGGAATTATGAACGTTTATCTCTCACAATTTGAATTTACTCATACAAAACCTTTGTCTTGTTGGCAGGCAATAGATTGTTTGCATAGATTTTGGACAGTAGCATTTGCACTCATTTTCTATGCGAGCCATGTGTTTCTGAGCCAATGTGCAATGAAGTGACAGTTATGTACATCTACATACTATGTTATCTATGAAATGAGTTTGCATGTTGCTACACTTACTGTGGTTCAACAAACTGCTTACAGGAGATATCAGAGGTTGCTTTTCTAATCGCAGTCACAGTGATCATAAAAAAAAGAAGAGAATCAAAAAGCAGAACCAACACGCAATAATTAGTGAAGCCAAGTTGCTGGTATACTGGAACATGTTTAACTACAAAAGCGGACAGCAGCACACAGGTTTTCGATTTGCTTAGTTCATTATTGATTTTAAATACTATCAGCTGTTAGACTGCTGAAATAATTACGCAAATCTACATGTGTGTGTGGTCCTACATCTATAATCTTTAATCCATAAACACCTCAATGACATCAAGTGTACCTTTGTGGATTTTACATTTGAAGACATAAAAAAGCCAAGGCCATATATATTCTTGCATTATGTTGATTTATTTGAAGGTATTTGTAAGTAGTGTTAAATAAAATGTATACACATGCTCTTTTTGAACATTTCTGTTCTGAAGTTTGTTGTTCTTGAAATATACTTTTTGTGAAGAAGTAGTATTGCCTTTTACCATTAAAGTGATGTTTTTTTTAAACAAAACATGCTCATCACTATTGTGTTGGTTCTTGGTTTCACATCCTGATATGGAGGGCCATATTGTTCTTATATTGATCGCGTTGGTGTCACTCATTTAAAATGAACACAAAAGGTGTCAAATCAAGATCAGCTATTAAAAACCAAAAACGTAAAAACTGTTAAGCAAATAAAATGTTTCCTCTGTTAGTGTTAACTTAGTAAGACTTCAGATATTAGGATTCAACTCGAGCCAAAACACTTAAAACCAAGTCCACAATGTAGATGTTGAGATTGGCAATGGTCCCCACAGTAACCATGGCGACAATAGTCACAGTTAGGCAGATTATAGTTAGGCTAGTGCCTGTAACCGAAGACGGGCCAGAGGATGACGGCAGACAGGTACAACACCACAGCCACTATGTTAAACACCAACTCCAACAGATCCATCCCAATACAGGAGATGAAGCATTCAAGTAGCTTGATCAGATGGATGAGCACAGTGCCAGGGAGGCAAACTACATAGACCATCACGCACTACACCATGGCAGGCGGGCGGAAGACCCACCGCACACCCAGGAAGTAGTTGGTGGCGTTGGCCAGGATGATGCAAGCGAAGATGGCCTCTTTGAAGCGGAGGACCCCCCTGAGAATGGACAGATGGATCTCCAGACACTTAATTTTCCTGAGAAGATGATGCAGAAGATACTGCTGATGCAAGACAGGCAAGCAAATTTGATAGTGAAGAAGACTGTGGCGGCTGCGACCATGAGCGTGCACCAGTGGCGGTCGGTGCCGTTTTAAGATTGGGGAGGACAACTTTTTTTTAATGAGCATGGCCTTATTTCTATTGCAACATATTGGATGACTGTGATTCATATTCGATTCACCCAGCTCAATGTGTCATCGATAGATTTAGTCTACTACATGATACAAACATGTTCCCAATAACCATCATGAGGGTGCTACAACCTAACCTATGAATGAAAGTTTATGTATGTGGACAGGTCGAGAGAAAATTTGTAGTAATCAAGGACATAGACAGTTACACATTCAATACCGCCTTGCGCACTCTTGCCAGCTTCTAGCTGATCTAGGGCATAATCATTAGTCCAAACAGTTGCAAACAAGTTTCTATTGGACAAATTCAGTTACGTTTATCCCTGTTTCATTCCATTTGGTTCCGTTTAAGAAACGTTTTTCAACAGAATCGGCGTAATAAACACCCCTGATAACCCGCACGCGCACACAGTTCACTTTCATAGCAGCCACATAGCAGCCTCTGCGTCTCAGAGTAGGTGAACGGATGAAACCACGGCGTTTAGAACCAAAAAACTCACATTTGGACTCATCAGAACAAAGGACAGATTTCCACCGGTCTAAAGTCCATTGCTCGTGTTTATTGGTCCAAGCAAGTCTCTTATTCTTATTGGTGTCCTTTAGTAGTGTTTTTTTTTGCAGCAATTTGACCATGAAGGCCTGATTCACGCAGTCTCATCTGAACAGTTGATGTTGAGATGTGTCTGTTTCTTGAACTCTGTGAAGCATTTATTTGGGCTGTAATCTGAGGTGCAGTTAACTCTAATGAACTTACTCTCTGCAGCAGAGGTAACTCTGGGTCTTCCTTTTCTGTGGCGGTCCTCATGAGAGCCAGTTTCATCATAGCACTTTATGGTTTTTGCGACTGCACTTGAAGAAACTTTCCAAGTTCTTGACATTTTCTGCATTGACTGACCTTCATGTCTTAAAGTAATAATGGACTGTCGTTTCTCTTTGCTTATTTCAGCTGTTCTTGCCATAATATACGGCTATCTTCTGTATACCTCCCCTACCTTGTCACAACACAACTGATTGGCTCAAACGCATTATAAGGAAAGAAATTCCACAAATGAACTTTTAAACAATGCACATCAGTTAATTGAAATGCATTCCAGGTGAGAATAACTCATGAAGCTGGTTGAGAGAATGCCAAGAGTGTGCAAAGCTGTCATCAAGGTAAAGGGTGACTACTTTGAAGAATCTCAAATATAAAATATATTTTGATTTGTTTAACACTTTTTTGGTTACTACATGATTCCATATGTGTTATTTCATCGTTTTGATGTCTTTACTAATATCCTACAATATAGAAAATAGTCAAATTAAAGAAAAACCCTGGAATGAGTAAGTGTGTCCAAACTTTGACTGATACTGTATCAAAAGTAAAGTACATTTAAAATTGCTTATATTAAGAAAATCCGACGGCCCAATTTTCTTGTTTTTATTTATGTTTGTTGAGTCCACCATATCAGAGGCTGTGGGATGACCAGGTATGTTCTCTTGATAAGTTTGTGAATTGGACCATTTTCCTGTCCTGCTAAGCATTCCAAATGTAACGAGTACTTTTGGGTGTCAGGGAAAATGTATTGAGTAAAAAGTACATTATTTTCTTTAGGAATGTAGTGAACTAAAAGTTGTCAAAAATATAAATAGTAAAGTACAGCTACCCAAAAACACTACTTAAGTAGTACTTTCAAGTATCTTTACTTAAGTACTTTACACCACTGCCCTGCTGAAAGGTCAAATGAGTGGAATGGTGGCAGCATGTGCTACTACCAACACCACAGAGCCTCTGAGCTTGAGTGCAGCAGTGCAGAAACTTGCTGCACAACAAGAAAGTATGATGACCCTGAAACGTTCTTCAAAACATACCTTCAAAGCCAGGGCACACTGCTTCACAACACTGGATGAGTGAGTTTCACTGCTACGAATGGATTACAGATACCTTTTCATGGCTGCGTGGAAGCTGATGTGGAAGTGATGGGGAAGCACATTTTCACCGTAAAAATGCACCTGTGTAATAAAGTATTCCATGTATCATCGCATTTGCAGACATGTAAGGTAGCCTACTATTTCTAATGGTATGAGTAGATTGGATAGTCTTAATTATGGCTAAATAACAGCAGAAGACATTAAAAACCCTGTGTTGTTGGGTGTTGGACATATGAGTCTTTTTTCATTGTCTTGTCTTTACAGCAATAGTTTGGAAAGCAAATGGCTATGTTGTCCGGTGATTGTATTTTAAATATTGCCTGGCTGGGCCTCTACTCTTCATTGACAGTTGCAACTCAACAATCATCTATTTGCCTAAATTGTGGCCCCTCCAACTGTAGGCAATGCAATTTAAAACAATCCACAGCTTACTTTTTTAAAGAAGCTAATTATCCTATGTGGCCAAATCATGCTTTCTGGTGTAGCAGCCTATTTTGAATGATTATATCTATTTCTGTAGGCCTACAGTGGCTTGTGAAAGTATTCACCCCGCTTGGCATTTTTCCTATTTTGTTGCCTTACAACCTGGAATTAAAATAGATTTTTGAGAGGTTTGTACCATTTGATTTACGCAACATGCCTACCACTTTGAAGATGCAAGATATTTTTTATTGTGAGACAAACAAGAAATAAGACAAAAAAACTGAACTTGAGCGTGCATAACTATTTACGGCCCCAAAGTCAATACTTTGTAGAGCCACCTTATGCAGCAATTACAGCTGCAAGTCTCTTGGGTTATGTCTCTATAAGCTTGGCACATCTAGCCACTGGGATTTTTGCCCATTCTTCAAGGCAAAACTGCTCCAGCTCCTTCAAGTTGGACGGGTTGTGCTGTTGTACAGCAATCTTTAAGTCATAACACAGATACTCAATTGGATTGAGGACTGGACTTTGACTAGGCCATTCCAAGATATGTAAATGTTTCCCCTTAAACCACCCAAGTGCTGCTTTAGCAGTATGCTTAGGGTCATTGTCCTGCTGTTTGTCTTCTCTGTTCAATTTATAAGACTTTTGACCCCTAGTGGTCTGAATATTGACTTTGATCTCAGGCCCTTCTTATGAACAAATGTTCCTTTATGAACAAGTGTTATCAATTGAAAAAGTGTTTTTACAGCTTATTAGAGTACACCTAATATGCTCCCCCTGTTGATGATGCTCATTATATATTAAGGTTGAACCAAAAGATTACATGGAACAAAAATGAAATGAAATTCGAAATTATTATGTGAAATTGAATGAAACAATAATGTACGTTGATGCTAATATGATGTACAATATTCCATTATGTTTCTATATGATAACAACAGCGTAATATATTTAATATGCCATATGCTATTTTTTTAACAGTTTCACTAATACATTTTAATTAACTTAATCATTATGACACACCCCTCACTACTGTCATTGGTTGCACTAATTGCACTGTGTGTCTACATAACCTGTTTCAAGTATTCATGACATTACCTTGAGGAAGGCACAGCGATGCCGAATCGTTGGTAAATACCCAATAAATTGCTGGGAGATTATACATGAAGTGTGCGACTTTCTTTATTTTGATAGTTTATAGTTTATTCGCCATTAGTCAGCACCTCCACACAAACTATTATTCTGGGTGTTCGCCAGCTCATGTTTTTTTACAGACTTACACTGCACCAGAACATCCTGTATCGAATTGTATGCGATCCTCGTGATGGTGAATTCTGGCAGCTGTTCTTCACCAGGAGACATACAGTGCAAAACATGACCATGCTTGGCATTTCGGTTGGAAGTGTACGTTAGATTCCATATGCCGGTGCTACTATTGACTTACAATGACGAAAGACTTGCAACGTTGGACAGAGGAATGCAGAAGAAGTGCTCTATCAAGAGATGTGTTACCACACACTAAAACTCCATTACAATGCATTAATTTCTCTGCACCTCTGTAGGCTGTTGCAATGGACTACGCACTACTTGGGAAGACAGGTGGCTATGATAATGCTCTAGTTCTTACAGATATGTTCACAAAGTTCCCAGTCATGGTGCCCACATGAAACCAAACTGCAACGACTACTGCCAATGCCATTGTGAAACATTGGATTCAATATTTTGGATGTTGTGCAAGGCTGCATTCGAACCAAGGGAGAAATTTAAAGTCAAATGTGATTTCAGATTTCTGAAAAGTCTATGGTTTAGCGAAGAGCGTGACAACCGCATACCACCCTCAGGGGAATGTGAATTGTGAGCAATTCAATCACACATTCCATGACATGCTGAGAGCTCTGCCACCAGAGAAGAAGAGACATTGGACCTAATACCTACCGAAACTGATTATAGCCTACAATAGCCATCGTCACTCCGCAACTGGTTACCCCCTTTCTACTTAATGTATCTGAGGGATGCAAGACTCCCCATTGTCTTAGAGGAATGACCTAATGATCTGGATGTTTCATCAATGGATGAATGGGTACAGACACACCATGAATGCCTGAAAACTGTCTGTGAAGTGGCACAGAAGAGTGCAAGTGACGTAGCAGATAGCCGCAAGAGGACTTACAATAGGTCTTCCAGGGAGGTGCTGAACCTTCCAGGGAACAGAGTTCTCTATCGAAATTACAAGCCAAGAGGCTGGAACAAAATCCAGGACTTATGGGAATCATATCCCTATATTGTTCTATAGCAAACACACTGAGATGTACTCATCTTAGACTGGCACTGCTTAGGGCAGCCCTTCTCTCCTAAACTGCATAGGGCATCCATTTTTTTACATTTATAATTCTGCTGAAAGCTGTCTGTGAATCACAGTTGTGGCTAGATGGTTACAGCTAGGACGAAAGGGACGTTTTGGGGAAAATGTTTGACTTTTAACTAACCTTAAACCTAACCATTGTCCTAACCTTAACCTGCTTCTCTTAACCTGTTATGTTGATTATCCTAACTTGTTCCAAAAATCAATTAGGTTCGTCACTGTATAACATCTAGTCCTCACCATGAATCAGCAGACTTGATTCAAATTCTAAAAAGTTTGATTCTACGGGCAGTCAGGCCACTGGAACTGCACAAAAGTTGCCCTCACACAAACAATGTTTTTACATTTCCAATTTCCAATTAAGTTGGAATTGGCCCGGGGGGCCACTACTGCAATTCACACATTGTGTCACAGTATCCACAGAAAATGGTGCCCCTCCTCGGCCGGGCGGCGCTCGGCGGTCGTCGTCGCCGAGTCGATGTGGGGGACAGGGAGTTGTTAGCCGTGGTCAAGGCTTTGACAGTGTGGAGACATTGGCTTGAGGGGGCACGTCACCCTTTTCTCATCTGGACCGACCACTGTAACCTGGAGTACATCCGGGCAGCGAGGAGACTGAATCCTTGTCAAGCCAGGTGGGCTATGTTCTTTACTAGGTTCCAGTTTACCCTTTCATACATTCCGGGTTCTCGGAACCGGAAGGCCGACGCACTGTCGCGTCTCTATGACACCGAGGAGAGGACCATCGATCCCACTCCCATACTCCCTGCGTCCTGTCTAGTGGCGCCGGTGGTATGGGAGGTGGATGCGGACATCGAGCGGGCGGTTCAGTCAGAACCCACTCCGCCTCAATGTCCCGCGGGTCTGAAGTTCGTTCCGCTTGGTGTTCGCGATCGCCTGATCCAATGGGCCCACACTTTACCCTCCTCAAGTCATCCTGGGGTGGAACGGACAGTGCGAGGCCTGAAAGGGAAGTACTGGTGGCCCACCTTGGCTGAGGATGTAAGAGACACTATGTCTCTTCCTGTTCGGTGTGCGCCCAGTGCAAGGCTCCTAGGCACCTGCCTCGAGGGAAACTACAGCCCCTCCCCGTTCCACAGCGACCTTGGTCTCACCTCTCGGTGGATTTCCTCATGGATCTCCCGCCATCTCAGGGGAACACGACGATCCTGGTTGTTGTGGATCGGTTATCGAAGTCCTGCCATCTGCTCCCGTTGCCCTGTCTTCCTACGGCCCTACAGACCGCGGAGGCCCTATTCACCCATGTCTTCCGGCACTACGGGGTGCCCGAGGACATCGTATCTGATCGGGGTCCCCAGTTCACTTCCAGAGTGTGGAGGTCGTTTATGGAGAGGCTGGGGGTCTCGGTCAACCTGACCTCGGGTTTCCACCCCGAAAGTAATGGGCAGGTAGAATGCATCAACCAGGATGTGGGCAGGTTTCTGCGGTCGTATTGCCAGGACCAGCCAGGGGAGTGGGTGAGGTTCGTGCCATGGGCCGAGATGGCCCAGAACTCTCAACGCCACTCCTCTACTAACCTGTCACCTTTTCAAGTTGTATTAGGTTATCAGCCAGTCCTGGTGCCCTGGCAGCAGAGCCAGACGGAGGCTCCTGCGGTGGAAGAATGGGTACAGCGCTCTCAGGAGACCTGGAGTGCTGTCCAGGAGTGCCTGAAGCGGGCTATCAGGCGACAGAAGGAGAGCGCTGACCGCCGCCGCAGTGAGGCCCCCGTGTATAATCCGGGGGACAGAGTCTGGCTCTCGACCCGGAACCTGCCCCTCAGACTGCCCTGCCGGAAGCTGGGTCCGTGATTTGTGGGGCCATTCAAAGTCCTGAGGAGAATAAACGAGGTGTGTTATAGGTTACAACTCCCTTCATATTACCATATTAACCCCTCGTTTCATGTGTCTCTCCTCAGGCCGTTGGTAGCTGGTCCACTGCAGGACGCTGAGGTGCGGGAGGTCCCTCCGCGGCCCCGGCGTACACAGTCCGGGCCTTCCTGGACTCCCGACGTCGGGTAGGGGGCCTGCAGTACCTCGTGGACTGGGAGGGGTACGGCCCGGACTCTGCTCCTTCCTCCTGCCCTACATATCCGTGGCACTTCAAAATTGTATCACACACTTTTGTTTTAATTAAGATGTTTAATTTTATTTTTCCATAAACAAGGAATAACATAACACACGCCACTACACATAACAAAAGAAAAAGGTTACAAGCCCTAGCCTACAGACAAAGAACATGAAAAAACATGAGAATCACATCACACAATGATACAGATATAATAACAAAAATAATAAAGGGGGGGGGGGGTTGTGAACAGATCAAAGGACAGCAGGTATCAAGGGTGACTGGAGGGGTTGATAAAGTGTCAAGGTATGCCACCCATCTTAATAGGAACTTTCAATGTGGTGGATTCGTCTATAAGAGACTCATTAACTCGCCCAGACATTTAATTGGATGATGGATTAAGTAAGTGTTCTTCTGAATTCTATTTAACCCATGTTTTAGGGGTGGCCGCCCACAGGAAGTCATGCAGTCTGGAGTCATGGTGGAGCCCTTTGTTGGCTGAGCGAGAGAACGCATCCGTTTGGTGAGATCAGAGGTCTTTGAGTTGAAGCAACTGTACCAAAAAGGGAGCAACTGGGCACCTGCACCACTTCCAGTGCCCGTTTCTGTTAGGTTTGTTTCTATCTGGTATTTGTATGTCATTTTGAACTTTTAATCTATTTGCATTGGCTAAACAAAAACTATGGAACAGAACATTGTGTGGTGTAACCATCAAAAAGCCATGACCTATTAAATGTTATTTGTTGAAACTGTTGCCTGCCTCTACTTCACTCTTCCTGATCAACCCAGATCCAAACTAACATTTTCCACCTCGTGACAGTTATACATGGGCATATTTTTCACCTATGCATATCTTGATGAAGAATTCATGCGAGATCTGTACAGGATTAGGCAGACAGACCGAAGAGAGATCAGTTACCACCAGAGGTCAGCTATGGGCGTTTGAAGCCTAATATCCAGAGCAGGGTAAGAACCAGGGGAAGATCTTGATTGCATACTCCTCGCGTCCTCTCTCCTCGTCCTAGGCAAGAGGACGCGAGGAGTATGCAATTGAGATTCTCCCCAGGTCAACTATAAAGAGGATGAAGAGTTTCATTGACAAGGATGTACTGTACATCTGGGCTTTCAAATAAAGCTCCATAGGTTATATTATGTTATGAAAAAGAACAGCAATTAACACAGGGAATAAATAAAATCCACAACATAAAAGATTGACATACGCTACAACCACCAGATTGTCCCATGTGCAGTTATGGCAGATGAAAGTCATTCTGAAAGCTGAAGACAGGCCACAGGGTCGCAGTGGAGGTGTACAGAAGCACGGCCAGGATGTCAAAGCCACCCAGGTACACCTTTAGAAGCTGGAAGATATGTATTACAGGAAAAGAGGTTGAGGTCGATGATTACTGGAAACAGACCATACAGACAATATGTTATAAAAGAAAATGTAGACCTACCTCTTAACTTAGCAAGATGTTAGGATTTCAGTCGAGCCAAGATGGTGAAAACCAAGTCCACGACGTAGAGGATGAGATTGGCAATGGTCCCCACAGTTACCACATCCAGGTTGTCATGGCGACAGTTGTGACAGTTTGGTGGATTGTACTCACGGTAGTGCTTGTAACCGAAAACAGGCCAGAGGATGACGGCAGACAGGTACAACACCACAGCCACTATGTTAAACACCAACTCCAAAAGTTCCATCCCAATACAGGAGATGAGGCATTCAAGTAGACTGCACAGATGGATGGGTATGACGAGAACGGTCACAGGGAGACAGACTACATAGACTACAATGCACCACAACATGGCGGGTGGGCGGAATTCGCCTTCCACACCCAGGAAGTAGTTGGTGGCGCCGGCGAGGATGATGCAAGCCAGGACGGCCTCTGTGAATCTCAGAATACCCCTCAGGTTTGATAGATAGCCCTTTGGACATTTCATTTTTCTCTTGACGCTGTCCACCAGGAAGACCACGGTAGCGGCCAATGAGAAGATGATGCAGAAGACACTGCTGATACATGACAGGCAGCCAAAGACGATGGCGAAAATGAGCGTGGCGGCGGCGACCATGAGCGTGCACAGCATGGTCAGACCGCAAACAAGGTCGTCCCAGTTGGGCAGGAGGACGTGTATTAGCATGATCTCAGACACCAGTAGAACCACAGCCACAATGACACAGAAGACCCAGATGAACTCGCAGTAGATGCCATATGGGTTCACCATCCTACCCCTGAACATAGGGATGACCAAGGCTAACGTACACAGTATGATCTCCAGCAGCCGCAAGATGTTGGGCAGACTCTTGAAGTGTTTACACATCTCCAGCTCCTGAATACGGTAAACTTCAATTCCAAAATTCTATTCCACCTGTGTGGCTTTTTTTTGGGGATAACCAAGATTTTACAAGCTCAACTTTTACTGTTGACTCTCGAGTGACAACACTTCCCTTGATTTACGCTGAGTTATTCCACCTTCATAACTGTTTCACAATCTCGGATGGAGGCAACCCTTATAGTATTACAGACAGAAGTGGGCAGGCTATCTGCTGTTAATGGTTAACGTACGTTTGACACTAATATCGTTATTCAAATCCCTGGAGAAGTAGATATACAGTACACTATGGAGAAGCTGTTCTGCACTATTACTGTTATAGACCAATGAGAATGCGGTCACACTTTATTTAGATAGTCCGAATAGTCAATCTGTAGTTACACTACAGATGGTCATATTATCAACAAACTATCTGTTGATAAGCAACTGCTTGCTAAGGTTATGGTTAGGTTTAGAACAAGGGTTAGGGGAAGGGTTGAGGTTAGGATAAGGGCTAGGGCTAGGTTTAGTAGATAGTCTGTCGTCAATCTAAATAAAGTGTTCCCTGAGAATGTAAGTGGTAAAAGGACAGTAGGCCAGTGCTGCAACTCACACACAAGAATTTAACGTAATGAAAAGAAATGTGGTTGTGGTCCTTCAAAATCCTTTATCATATACAGCAGTTGTGAATGTTGGCCATGTAATGCTGTTACACAGGCTACTTTTATGTAAATGTAGCCTTGTTGCCATGGAAATATCCATGTGTGATTGACATTGTAACTATACCCTTTACGTTCTATATGGATAATTTCATCATTAACGTGTAACATCATGACAAATTCCTCAGAGGTCACTGCAGGGTTTATATTTGTTCTACTGAAACTATTATTTTTTTTATTTTTTTTAAATCAAAAAAGATGAGGGGAAACAAGCAGCTTTTGTTAAATGACTATTCAATGCAACAACAAATAATTCATGAAACGCTATGGATTATATAGTACAGTAAAACAGATACAGACAGAGATCAATTACCGCTATGAGCGTTTGAAGCCACATATCCCAAGCAGGGTAAACACCAAGTCCATTATAAAGAGGATCAGATTGACGTATGTCATGAATGCCACCATGAACTGAATGGCCCAGATACAGTAGCTTCCAGGACAGTCACTGGGACGAGGGTTGCCTTTGAATGTATAGATGGGCCAGATGATGGCAGCAAAGGTATAGAGAACCACAGAGATGACCAGAAATATAAACACAAACCTGTCTATATTAAATGGCAAACACTTCTTAATTTTTGTGAAGATGTTGGTGATGATGATAATAGGGATGATGGGGAAGGGAATGACATAGGCCACAATGCACAATATCAGTGCCGGTTTCCCGTCATAACCCGTGAGGGAGATAAAAATTATGCAGCTCACGAAAGCCTCCAGAACCTTCCAGAATCCAGGCAGGGCGGCCAGGTAGCTCCCCTTCTTCTTATCCATGAACTTATCTTTCAGGACCTCTAAGATGTAGGCCACGCCACAAAGTAGGGCGAGGAAGGCGATCACAATCGAGTACAAACATTTTCGGCAGATGTAGAAGTTGGCGTACATGACGAAGACGGACGCGGTCATGAGAGCGGAGGACATTGCCATTCCTGTGGTGAAGTCGTCCCAGTCCAGACAAAACTTGAGGAGGAGGTGGAGCATGAACATCTCAATGACGGTGATGATGAGGGTCATGATGGAGCAGAAGGCCCAGGTGAACATGGCATAGTTCCAGTAGGTGTGTTGAGTCTCGCCCTGAACAGCGGCCAGGATGAAGGTCAAGATGCCCAGCACTATCTGAGTCATGTGCAGGGCCCCTCGTCCATTTATTAGAGAGGAAGGAGTGAATACGGCTTCGGACAGGGCCTTTTTTATTTTGTCCATTGTCTCCGAGTGTGTGATGATGCCTCTTCTCCTCTATCAGGCTTTCTAGACAGCTGTAATGGTAGAGGAGAGAGTGAGCTTCGTCTGAGCTATCCTCTTATCTGTTACCTAGTAGATAGCCAGTCACAATGTGCTTTGCATGATATTCATGAAATACGGTGTGCAGTATCTACACCGGACAGTATACTTCAGTGAGTTTTAAGAGGAAGTGTTTCTCAAGTTTTTGAAAGAGAGACTGGCTAAAAGTTTTCAATTCAAGCATGGAAAACATCTGTGACAAATGCACACTCCCTCAAGTTTCCAAAGACAAAATGAAGCAAGGTTTATTTCAATATTCAAAAAAGGAGGGAGAGCTGCTTTGATATCAAGAATGAAAATATGGAGAGGTGTTCATCGGAGAACGGGGTATAACTTATAGCAACCAAATTAAGTTGCAGCTGTGTAAAAACACTGTACTTCAAAAAATACAAGGCAAAATTGAAAAAGCCTTTATTTTAGTGGCTATCGCATTGCATTGCTTCTTCAGGGAAGGCCTGTGAGCCGCAATACGTTGGTGCATTTTTTGATGGTTTTTTAAATATAAAAGCTAGTTAGACAGACTAAATAAAGTACAGAAAAATGAATCTGGTAAGATGAACATTTTTACTGACGAGAATGTACTGAACGTGCAACATATACAGTGCCAGTCAAAAGTTTGGACACACCTATTCATTCAAGGGTTTTTCTTTATTTTTACTATTTTCTACATTGTAGAATAATAGTGAAGACATCTTTGAAATAACACATATGGAATCATGTAGTAATGAAAAAAATAAAAAAGTAGCCACCCTTTGCCCTGATGGCAGCTTTCCACACTCTTCGCATTCTCTCAACCACTTTCAGGAGGAATGCTTTTCCAACAGTCTTGAACGAGTTCCCACATATGCTGAGCACTTGTTGGCTGCTTTTCCTTTACTCTGCGGTCCAACTCATCCCAAACCATCTCAATTGGGTTGAGGTCGGGTGATTGTGGAGGCCAGGTCATCTAATGCAGCACCAGCACTCTCCTTCTTGGTCAAATAGCACTTACATAGTCTGGAGGTGTGTTTTGGGTCATTGTTCTGTTGAAAAACAAATTATAGTCCTACTAAGCGCAAACCAGATGGGATAGCGTATTGCTGCAGAATGCTGTGATAGCCATGCTGGTTAAGTGTGCCTTGAATTCAAAATAAATCACAGACGGTGTCACCCGTAAAGAACCCCACACCATCACACCGCCTCCTCCATGCTTCATGGAGGAAACCACATATGTGGAGATCATCCGTTCACCTACGCTGCATCTCACAAAGACACGGCGGTTGGAACCAAAAATCTCATATTTGGACTCATCAGACCAAATGACAAATTTCCACCGGTCTAATGTCCATTGCTCATGCTTCTTGGCCCAAGCAAGTCTCTTCTTCTTATTGGTGTCCTTTAGTAGTGGTTTCTTTGATGCAATTCGACCATGAAGGCCTGATTCATGGAGTCTCCTCTGAACAGTTAATGTTGAGATATGTCTGTTACTTGAACTCTGAAGCATTTATTTGGGCTGCAATCTGAGGTGCAGTTAACTCTAATGAACGTATCCTCTGCAGCAGAGGTAACTCTGGGTCTTTCTTTCCTGTGGCGGTCCTCATGAGAGCCAGTTTCATCATAGCACTTGATGGTTTTTGCGACTAAGTTCTTGAAATTTTCCGGGTTGACGGACCTTCATGTCTTGAAGTAATGATGGACTGTCGTTTCTCTTTGCTTATTTGAGTTGTTCTTGCCATAATATGGACTTGGTCTTTTACCAAATAGGGCTATCTTCTGTATACCACCCTTTCCTTGTCACAACACAACAGATTGGCTCAAATGCATTAAGAAGGAAAGAAATTCCACAAATGAACTTTTAACAAGGCACACCTGTTAATTGAAATGCATTCCAGATGACTACCTCATCAAGCTGGTTGAGAGAATGCCAAGAGTGTGCAAAACTGTCATCAAGACAAAGGGTGACTACTTTGAAGAATCTCAAATATAAAATATATTTTGATTTGTTTAACACTCTTATGTGGTTACTACATGATGCCATGTGTTATTTCATAGTTGTGATGTCTTCACTATTATTCTACAATGTAAAAAATTGTAAAAAATAAAGAAAAATCCTTGAATGAGTAAGTGTGGCCAAACTTTGGACTCGTACTGTATGTAGGTGTCGTCATGCACCAGTAGTACAATGAACTAAGCCACACAGGGAATAAATCAAGTTCACAAAGTAAAGGAGCAGGTTGACACGTCAGTTTTGGCAGATAGAAGGACGAAGGTCGTTCTGGAAGCTGAAGACGGGCCACAGTGTCTCAGAGGAGGTGTACAGGAGAAAGGTTAGGACATCAAAGCCAGCCAGCTACACCTCCAGAGGCTGCAGGAGATGTTTTACAGAGGGACAGAGGTTTAGGACGATGACAAGGATCGTCAAGGGGAAACACACCGAGGAGACGATCACACAGCACTCCATTCCTGGATTTCCCTTGTAGTCGGTAAGGAACACAATTATGATGCATGCCCCAAATTCCACAGCAAAATCTAATACACACAATCTAGTAAAGGAATGAGATGAGAATATAGAAGTATAATATATATGGATGAGCAGTGACAGAGTGGCTAAGATGCAATAGATAGTAAAGAACATATAGTGAAGGATACAGTATACAGTATATACATATGAGATGAGTAATGTGAGATATGTAAACATTCTTAAAGTGGCATTATTAAAGTGACTAGTGTTCCATTTAATAAAGTGGCCAATGATTTCAAGTCTGTAGGTAGGCAGCCGCCTCTGTGCTAGTGGTGGCTGTTTAACAATCTGATGGCCTTGAGATGGAAGCTATTTTTTAATCTATCTGTCCCAGCTTTGATGCACCTGTACTGACCTCGCCTTCTGCATGGAAGTGAGATGAACAGGTAGTGGCTCGGGTGGTTATTGTCCTTGATGATCTTTTTTGCCTTCCTGTGACATCGGGTGTTGTAGGTGTCCTGGAGGGCAGGCAGTTTGCCCCCGGATGATGCGTTGTACAGAACGCACCACCCTCTGGCGTGCCCTGCGGTTGTGGGCGGTGCAGTTATCGTACCAGGCGGTGATACAGCCCGACAAAATGCTCTCAATTGTGCACCTGTATGAGTTAGCGAGGGTTTTCGGGTGACAAGCCAAATTTCTTCAGCCTCCTGAGGTTGAAGAGGCGCTGTTGCGCCTTCTTCACCACACTGTGTGCGTGGACCATTTCAGTTTGTTGGTGATATGTAACTTTCCACTTTCTCCACTGCTGTCCTGTCGATGTGGATAGGGGGGGGGGTGCTCCCTTTGCGGTTTCCTGAAGTCCACGATCATCTCTTTTGTTTTGCTGACATTGAGTGAGAAGTTATTTTCCTGACACCACACTCCGAGGGCCCTCACCTCCTCCCTGTAGGCTGTCTCATTGTTGTTGGCAATCAGGCCTACCACGGTAGTGTCGTCTGCAAAGTACAGGAGAGGGCTGAGAACGCACCCTTGTGGGGCTCCAGTGTTGAGGATCAGCGGAGTGGAGATGTTGTTTCCTACCTTCACCACCTGGGGGCGGCCCGTCAGGAAGTCCAGGACCCGGTTGCACAGGGCGGTGTCGAGACCCAGGGTCTCAAGCTTAATGACGAGTTTGGAGGGTACTATGGTGTTTAATGCTGAGCTGTAGTCAATTACCAGCATTCTTACATAGGTATTCCTCTTGTCCAGATGGGATAGGGCAGTGTGCAGTGTGATGGCAATTGCATTGTCTGTGGACCTATTGGGGCGGTAAGCAAATTGGAGTGGGTCTAGGGTATCAGGTAGGGTGGAGGTGGTATGATCCTTGACTAGTCTCTCAAAGCACTTCATGACAGAAGTGAGTGCTATGGGGCGATAGTCATTTAGTTCAGTTACCTTTGCATTATTGGGTACAGGAACAATGGTGGCCATCTTGAAGCATGTGGGGACAGCAGACTGGGATAGGGATTGATTGAATATGTCCGTAAACACACCAGCCAGCTGGTTTGCGCATGCTCTGAGGACGCGGCTAGGGATGCCGTCTGGGGCTGCAGCCTTGCGAGGGTTAACACGTTTAAATGTTTTACTCATGTAGGCCACGGAGAAGTAGAGCCCACAGTATTTGGTAGCAGGCCGTGTCAGTGGCACTGTATTGTCCTCAAAGAAGTTGTTTAATTGGTCTGGGAGCAAGACGTCGATGTCCGAGACGTGGCTACTTTTTTTGTAATCCGTGATTGTCTGTAGACCCTGCCACATACGTCTCATGTTTGAGCCATTGAATTGCGACTGCACTTTGTCTCTATACTGACGCTTCGCTTGTTTGATTGCCTTACAGAGGGAATAATAACACTGTTTGTATTCGGTCATGTTTCCAGTCGCCTTGCCATGATTAAATGCGGTGGTACGTACCTCTCTGCTGCTTGAACATATCCCACCGGGCGGCCATTTTGTTTTGGAAGGACAGTCTCGGAGAGACTGGGTTAATTGCACGGTGCTGGATGAGGCCACGGTGCTAAAGATGTGTCCTCGAACAAGTCGGAGGAAATACTGCCCTTCAACAATAACTCCCTTTAAGGTTGCATCAGAGATAAGGGCGTTATCGAAACATGCCAGGCCAGAATAACTAGTGTTTGCTCCAGCTCTTCACCTCAGTCTTTTTCTTACATTTTATAGCTAGATCACCCATTTTTCCCCTAAGAGTACTCATCAGGGCCGTAACCAGGGTTTTAGTGAGGTCCGGAAGGGGGTAGGGGAGTTTCCATACAATTTTTTTTAATACTATGCGTTTCCCAGCTTCTGTTCTGGACCTGGGGACTGTGAAGAGACCTCTGACTGCGTGTCTTGTGTTGTACCAATGAGTGTCCCAACTTAGTGCCAACTTCTTGAACAGACAGTTCGGTACCTTCAACACCTCACACAAAGACCAATCGTGATGCATTCAATCTCTCCTCAACTTTGAGCCAGGAGAGATTGACATGCATGTTACTGACATTCGTCCTCCGTGTACACCTAAGTGCGATACGTGCTGCTCTGTTCTGGACCAACTGCAATTTACCCATGTCCCTCTTTGCATATCTGACCACACAACTGGGCAATTGTCCAGGTGTGCCAAAACTAGGGCCTGTATGACCTGGGTAACACTTTACTTGACACCTATTTATTCAAGGATTTTTCTTTATTTTTATTATTTTCTACATTGTAGAATAATAGTGAAGACATCTGTGAGATAACACTTTACTTGACACCCAGATTCATAACACGTTATGACACGGTAATAACCATTTCATAACAGCTAACATTTAAAATGATAAACTTGGATTAGCTAATACAACGTGCCATTGGAACACAGGAGTGATGGTTGCTGATAATGGGCCTCTGTACGCCTATGTAGATATTCCATTAAAAAATCTGCCGTTCCCAGCTACAATAGTCATTTACAACATTAACAATGTCTACACTGTATTTTTGATACATTTTATGTTATTTTAATGGACAACTTTTTTTTTTTTTTTTTAAACAAGGACATTACTATGTGACCCCAAACTCTTTAACTGTAGTGCAGGTGTCATAACCAGCCATAAAATAATCCAATATGTCACAACAGGTCTAAATATGTGTCGTGAGTGTTATGACCATATTATGTCAGGTTCTGACAAGTTATGTCAGCTGTTATTCAAATCAAATGTATTTATAAAGCCCTTCGTACATCAGCTGAAATCTCAAAGTGCTGTACAGAAACCCAGCCTAAAACCCCAAACAGCAAGCAATGCATGTGAAAGAAGCACAGTGGCTAGGAAAAACTCCCTAGGAAAAACTCCCTAGAAAGGCCAAAAACCTAGGAAGAAACCTAGAGAGGAACCAGGCTATGAGGGGTGGCCAGTCCTCTTCTGGCTGTGCCGGGTGGATATTATAACAGAACATGGTCAAGATGTTAAAATGTTCATAAATGACCAGCATGGTCAAATAATAATAATCATAGTAGTTGTCGAGGGTGCAACAAGCACGTCCGGTGAACAGGTCAGGGTTCCATAGCCGCAGGCAGAACAGTTGAAACTGGAGCAGCAGCATGGCCAGGTGGACTGGGGACAGCAAGGAGTCATCATGCCAGGTAGTCCTGAGGCATGGTCCTAGGGCTCAGGTCCTCCGAGAGAAAGAAAGAAAGAGAGAAAGAGAGAATTAGAGAGAGCATATTTAAATTCACACAGGACACCGGATAAGACAAGAGAAATACTCCAGATGTAACAGACTGACCCTAGCCCCCCGACACATAAACTACTGCAGCATAAATACTGGAGGCTGAGACAGGAGGGATCAGAAGACACTGTGGCCCCATCCGATGATACCCCCGGACAGGGCCAAACAGGCAGGATATAACCCCACCCACTTTGCCAAAGCACAGCCCCACACCACTAGAGGGATGTCTACAACCACCAACTTACCGTCCTAAGACAAGGCCGAGTATAGCCCACAAAGATCTCCGCCATGGCACAACCCAAGGGGGGGGGGGGGGCGCCAACCCAGACAGGAAGACCACGTCAGTGACTCAACCCACTCAAGTGACGCACCCCTCCCATGGACGGCATGGAAGAACACCAGTAAGCCAGTGACTCAGCCCCTGTAATAGGGTTAGAGGCAGAGAATCCCAGTGGAAAGAGGGGAACCGGCAAGGCAGAGACAGCAAGGGCGGTTCGTTGCTCCAGCCTTTCCGTTCACCTTCACACTCCTGGGCCAGACTATACTTAATCATAGGACCTACTGAAGAGATAAGTCTTCAGTAAAGACTTAAAGGTTGAGACTGAGTCTGCGTCTCTCACATGGGTAGGCAGACCATTCCATAAAAATGGAGCTCTATAGGAGAAAGCCCTACCTCCAGCCGTTTGCTTAGAAATTCTAGGGACAATTAGGAGGCCTGCGTCTTGTGACCGTAGCGTACGTGTAGGTATGTACGGCAGGACCAAATCGGAAAGATAGGTAGGAGCAAGCCCATGTAATGCTTTGTAGGTTAGCAGTAAAACCTTGAAATCAGCCCTTGCCTTAACAGGAAGCCAGTGTAGGGAGGCTAGCACTGGAGTAATATGATAAATTTTTTTGGTTCTAGTCAGGATTCTAGCAGCCGTATTTAGCACTAACTGAAGTTTGTTTAGTGCTTTATCCGGGTAGCCGGAAAGTAGAGCATTGCAGTAGTCCAGCCTAGAAGTAACAAAAACATGGATTAATTTTTCTGCGTCATTTTTGGACAGAAAGTTTCTGATTTTTGCAATGTTACGCAGATGGAAAAAAGCTGTCCTTGAAACAGTCTTGATATGTTCTTCAAAAGAGAGATCAGGGTCCAGAGTAACGCAGAGGTCCTTCACAGTTTTATTTGAGACGACTGTACAACCATCCAGATTAATTGTCAGATTCAACAGAAGATCTCTTTGTTTCTTGGGACCTAGAACAAGCATCTCTGTTTTGTCCGAGTTTAAAAGTAGAAAGTTTGCAGCCATCCACTTCTTTATGTCTAAAACACAGGCTTCTAGCGAGGGCAATTTTGGGGCTTCACCATGTTTCATTGAAATGTACAGCTGTGTGTCGTCCGCATAGCAGTGAAATTTAACATTATGTTTTCGAATGACATCCCCAAGAGGTAAAATATATAGTGAAAACAATAGTGGTCCTAAAACGGAACCTTGAGGAACACCGAAATTTACAATTGATTTGTCAGAGGACAAATTATGACATATCCTCTTATGGCTAGGGGGCAGTATTTTCACGGCTGGATAAAAAACGTACCCGATTTAATCTGATTATTAGTCCTGCCCAGAAACTAGAATATGCATATAATTATTAGCTTTGGAGAGAAAACACTCCACAGTTTCTGAAACTGTTTGAATGGTGTCTGTGAGTATAACAGAACTCCTATGGCAGGCAAAAACCTGAGATGCTTCTGTTCAGGAAGTACCCTGTCAGACCTTTTATTTTCTTTGTTTGACATCTCTTCCAAAAACTCAGGATCTCTGCTGTTACGTGACACTTCCCACGTCTCCTATGGAGTCTCAGAGCCCGGGAAAAACAGGAATGACGTAATTCAAAGCCCTGGCTGAAACAAAGGAGAGCAAAAGCTAAGTGGTCACTCAGTGGACTAAGCCTTACGCTCGCGACCCGCCCCGCCCCCGGCTTTCGGTTTTTCCCTCAGTATACAGACAGGCAGATTCCCGGTCGGAATATTACCGCTTTTCTACGAGATAAATTGCATAAAAATTGGTTTTAAACAGCGGTTGACATGCTTCGAAGTACGGTAATGGAATATTTAGAAATTTTTTGTCACATTCTGCGTCATGCTCGTGGCCGAGATTTAGCGTTGGGATAGTGTCTAGAACGCACGAACAAAACGTCTTGATGGAACATAACGATGGATTATTTGGGACCAAACCTACATTTGTTATTGAAGTAGAAGTCCTGGCAGTGTATTCTGACGAAGAACAAGCAAGGTAAGAACATTTTTCTTATAGGAAATGTGATTTTGGTGAAGGCTAAACTGGTTGGGTGTCTAAATAGCTAGCCCGTGATGGCTGGGCTATGTACTTAGATTATTGCAAAATGTGCTTCACCCGAAAAGCTATTTTAAAATCGGACATATCGAGTGCATAGAGGAGTTCTGTATCTATAATTCTTAAAATAATTGTTATGCTTTTTGTGAACGTTTATCGTGAGTAATTTAGTAAAATCACCAGAAGTGTTCGGTGGGAATGCTAGTTCTGAACGTCACATGCTAATGTTAAAAGCTGGTTTTTTATATAAATATGAACTTGATTGAACAGACATGCATGTATTGTATAACATAATGTCCTAGGTGTGTCATCTGATGAAGATCATAAAAGGTTAGTGCTGCATTTAGCTATGGTTTGGGTTTATGTGACATGATATGCTAGCTTGAAAAATGGGTGTCTGATTATTTCTGGCTGGGTACTCTGCTGACATAATCTAATGTTTTGCTTTCGCTGTAAAGCCTTTTTGAAATCGGACAGTGTGGTTAGATAAAGGAGAGTCTTGTCTTTAAATAGCTGTAAAATAGTCATATGTTTGAAAAATTGAAGTTTTCGGATTTTAGAGGAGTTTGTATTTCGCGCCCCGCCCATCATTGGATATTGGAGCAGACGTTCCGCTAGCGGAACGTGTAGATGTAAGAGGATATTATGACATGGCTATGACCATGTCATAACGTGTTTTGATGCTGGGTGTCATGTGAAGTGTTACCAGGACCTGTCTGGTTGACTGACATGTCAAGAAAGCAGAACAAGGGCTTATCTTGGACAGATCTCTTCCCATTTAGCAATCATTGAGTCTATACACTGAGTATACCTAACATTAGGAACACCTTGAGTTGCACCCCACTCCTTTTGCCCTCAAAACAGCCTCAATACGTCAGGGTAGGGACTCGACAAGGTGTCGAAAGTGTTCCACAGATGTGCTGGCCCATGTTGACTCCAATGCATTCCACAGTTGTGTCAAGTTGGCTGGATGCCCTTTGGGTGGTGGACCATTCTTGAAACTGTTGAGCTTGAAAAAGCCTGCAGCGTTGCAGTTCTTGACACACTCAAACCGGTGCTCCTGGCACCTACAACCATACCCCGTTATTTTTGTCTTGTCTTGCCCATTCGCACTCTGAATGGCACACATACACAATCCATGTCTCAATTGTCTCAAGGCTTGAACATCCTTCTTTAACCTGCCTTCTCCCCTATATCTACACTGATTGAAGTGGATTTAACAAGTGACATCAATAAGGGATCATAACTTTCACCTGGATTCACCTGGTCATGGAAAGAGCAGGTGTTCTTAATATTTGTATAATCAGTGTATGTTTTGACCATGACAGCTTGCTATCTAGGGTTACACCCAGCAGTCTTATCTCCTCAACATGCTCAATCGCCACATTAATCAATAATAGATCTAAACTATTTTTTTTATATTTAGCACCAGCCTATTGCTAGTTACCCATTCTAAAGCTGACTCGAGCTCTATGTTCTGGGTGTCAGTTATTTATTTTGCTGTCGTCGTAGCCGACGTGTATACTGTTGAGTCGTCCAACAAAAAAAACTAAGACACACAGGTTTTATTCAATGTCCGTGGAAGCCAGCTGCCCTGCGGTACACTACACTCAACTGAATTTGCATTAGAGAGGCTTCCATTAAAGAAAACCCTCTGTGTTCTATTAGATAAGTAACTCTCAATCCATGATAATGCATAGGATGCAAATCCGTAACACTTTTTTTTTCAGCAGTAGGTTATGATTAGGGCTGTGGCAGTCATAAAATTTTGTCAGCCAGTTATTGTCATGCAAAAGCCTGGCGGTCTCAAGGTATATGTATACAATACCTTTAGAACATCTACATAAAAAAAAAGTCTAATAAGTCAATGTAATTTACACCATCTCAATAAATCCATTATTTTAGTCCGGTCTAAAGAAACATTATAATATGAAAAAAATGTATTTCAGAAGAACAGAATATGAGTTGGCCTACTGTAGGCCTATGTTGTCTGGCTATGCACCATGCCATAGGCTGTAGGTGTCACGTCCTGACCAGTATAGGGGTTAATTGTTATTGTAGTTTGGTCAGGATGTGGCAGGGGGGTGTTTGTTTTATGTGGTTTGGGCTATGTATTTAGGTAGAGGGGTGTTTGGTTTATGTGGTCCGGGGTTTGTTAGTCTATGTTCTATGTTAGTATTTTTCTATGTTCTATCTAGTCTATTGTATTTCTATGTTTAGTTAATTGGGGTTGGACCGTCACTTGGAGACAGCTGGTTATTGTTGCCTCTGATTGAGGCTCCTATAAGTAGGAGTTTGTTTTTCATGGGTTTTTGTGGGAGATTGTGCTGTGTATAGCTTTGTGCCTTACCAGCCTGTTATTCCTCGTTGTGGTTTGTATACTGTTTGTTTTGGGTTTTTCCTTCTTTGTCCGTAATAAAGAAGATGAGTGTACATATTCCCGCTCTCACAGTATCCAACGAAGGTGGCGCCCCTCCTCGGTCAGGCGGCGGTCGTCGTCGCCGGCCTATTAGCTGCCACCGATTTATGTTTCTGTGTCTTTTGGTTTTGTCTGTCTATCCCGCACCTGTTTCGTGTCTGTTATTAGTGGGGGGTTATTTAGTGTGTATTTTCAGTTTGGGTTCTCGTGCGGGATTGTTTTACGTCAACTCTGGACAGTTGTGCGTGAGTGCTGCGCTCGTTGCTAATTATATTTACCGGGCTGCGCCCCGTGCGTCTTTTGTTTTGGGAACGTGTTTTCCCGAGTTGAATTTATGTGCGCCCTGTGCCTTTCGGCTTCTTGTGTTGTTCCCGGATTTTCTATTAAAACCCACTATTACTCCGGACCTCTGTCTCCTGCACCTGACTCTGCCTCTCTACTGATCCTGGTAATCGTGACACCCGCTGCGTTTTGGTCCTCTCCTTACGACACCCGTGACAGTAGGCTTGTTCATTTAGCTGAGAAAGATATGCTTATAAGTCATTATTTTATTTTATAGTAAGAAGAATAGAATTTAACTTAGCTGAATAAAATAGAAAGGACATCTTTCCCATTACAGTGCGAAAGTGATCATTTGAAACAGGTCCTTTATGCTGGATTTAGAGTTATTTGGTAACTTTAGTTGTGAATGATACAAAATTTAGAATGTCTTGGAAATCAAAACATATATGGGCTGCATGGTGCGACTATAGGCTGTTGATGATTTGAGAAAGTAGCAACAAAAAAACTTGTGCTCTGTTCCTTGCCTCAGGCTGATCTAGAGGAAAAAGAAACACACCTATTAAGGCGAGGTGCTGGCTAGCGGAGTGGAAAACATGAAAATAAAGGAGAGCCGCACACTTTAAGAGCTCAGATGCAAAAATGTAATGTCCAACGTTTCGACAGCAAAGCTGTCTTCATCAGGCTGCACAGCTGTTCTCTCATAAATTGATATATTTTCACCCATCAGACTATTTTAAATTTATTTAATCTAGTCTTTACTAATATGTAAAAAAGAGAATGGCCCATTATCAAATGGGCAGGAAGAGGGGCAGGTGGAAAAAAGACCCACCGGTCAGTTTTGTAGGCTACTTCGGTTTTATAGTGGAGCTGTGCTTAATATGAGCAGCTGAGAACACTTATTTCCCTCTGCACACCAACCACTGTCTGAGGAGCATGCTCTCGCTTCCCTAACAGGTGATATTCCGCCCAAACTCTGTATGCCATGGGCTCTCCAATGTTGTTCCTGCAGCTACCCAGTGCTTAATTTGGGAAACCAAGTGAAATCTGTTAGGGAACATCGATTGTTTTCGCAAAGAAAAGTATTTCACTAAACTGTTGACAGCCCGTCTGGGCGCTCGAGAAATGAATAAAGGAGAGAGAGTAGGACAGGCCAGGGCAATTATTTTCCATGGAGGGCCACGTTAGAATATATTTTTGCCATCGCGGGCCAGAATCATATTACAGGATTATACATCATGTGTCTGACTGTGTTGACAGATATATCTACCGTAAATCACATCCATATATGCTACTTATTTTACTAACATGCACAGAAATAAACCACATCCATGTTCTCCTTTTGGTAGGTATTTTCATTATTAAACATCAATGAACTACACGGAGGGAAAAGTACACTGTGCGTTCAGCACCACGGACAGAACCCTTGTTAACGGGTATGCACAAAAACACAAGAAAGAGAGAGAGCTCAACATTACATTTAAACTATTCAATCAGGGTGAGGAGTGAAGTCTCTGATGGGCTTGACTAGAGTAGTGAAGTCCGATATAGTTTCTGACGTCGCTATGCGCAGTATTGCTGAGAGGTGAGTGTCACTAAGAGATGAGCTGTGCCATGACTTGTTATACGTATTTCATCACTGAAAATGTCTGTTCACATACATCCAGTGGCAGGAAAAAGTATGTGAACCCTTTGGAAATACCTGGATTTCTGCATAAATTGGTCATAAAATGTTATCTGATCTTCATATAGGTCACAACAATAGACAAACACAGTCTGCTTAAACTAATAACACACAGACACATACGTTTTCATGTCTTTACTGAACACACCGTGTAAACATTCACAGTGCAGGGTGGAAAAAGTATGTGAACCCTTGGATTTAATAACTGGTTGACCCTCCTTTGGCAGCAATAACCTCAACCAAACGTTTTCTGTAGTTGCGGATCAGACCTGCACTTTGCAAACTTCAGACGTGCAGCAATTTTTTTTTGTACAGCAGTGGCTTCTTCCGTGGTGTCCTCCCATGAACACCATTCTTGTTGAGTGTTTTACTTATCATAGACTCATCAACAGAGACGTTAGCATGATCCAGAGATTTCTGTAAGTCTTTAGTTGACACTCTAAGATTGTGGTGCTGAATGCACATTCTGCACATTCTGTGCTGTGCTCTTGCAGTCATCTTTGCAGGACAGCCACTCCTAGGGAGAGTAGCAACAGTGCTGAACTTTCTCCATTTATAGACAATTTGTCTTACCGTGGACTGATGAACATCAAGGCTTTTAGAGATACTTGTGTAACCCTTTCCAGCTTTATGCAAGTCAACAATTCTTAATCTTAGGTCTTCTGAGATCTCTTTTGTTCGAGGCATGGTTCACATCAGGCAATGCTTGTGAATAGCAAACTCAAATTTTGTGATTTTTTTTTTTATTGGGCAGGGCAGCTCTAACCAACATTTACAATCTCGTCTCATTGATTGGACTCCAGGTTAGCTGACTCCTGACTCCAATTAGCTTTTGGAGAAGTCATTAGCCTAGAGGTTCACATAATTTAAACATTCACAGTGTAGATTGGAAAAAGTATGCATTCAATTCAGACAACAAAAACACAATAATTTGTATGTTATTAGTTTAAACCCGCTATGTGTGTCTATTGTTGTGACTTAGATGAAGATCAGATCAAATTTCATGACCAATTTATGCAGAAATACAGGTAATTCCAAAGGGTTCACATACTTTTTCTTGCAACTGTAGGTTGACCGAAACAGTACAAACATCTTCTGAGCATGACTCCTAATCTTTGGAAAGTTTTGTTCATCGAGAGATGCATAGAACCTCGTCAGTGACATTGTTTTGAATAGTTGTCCAATCACTGCATCAGACTGAAGATCGATAAGCTCAAGTTGCAGGTCAGTGGGAGCGTTATCCACATTGAAGGTGAAAGGAGAGGATACCAACAGCATGTCATTTTCCAACACTTTGAAATCTTCAAAACGACGAGAAAACTCACAGTTCAAAGCACGCAGCAGTTATGTATACTTCTCCCGCTGGTCATCTGATAGGGAACAGACTAGTAGTGTCGGAAGGTGGGTGAGATTGTTGGCCTCTACTTGGCGGGTTGGGAGAATTCATTATCCCTTGAAGGCTTTGACAAGGCTGTACATCTGATGTGCAAAAAGGCCCTTCCCTTGTAGTTTGGAATTCAGTTCATTCATGAGGGCCATGATGTTCACGGTGAAGGCAAAATCAGCCAACCATTCTTTATGTTGCAGTTGAGGGAAATCCACATATTTTCCTTTAATTTGCAAAAACTCAGCAATCTCCGACTTCAGGTCCCACACCCTTTTAAGCACCTTCCCCAAACTCAGCCATCTCACATTTGTGTGGTAGGGGAGATCTGCATGACCCAATTCTGTCTCTTCCAACAGTGAGATAAACTGCATGTGGTTTAAAGATTTTGCTCTTATGAAGTTTACCACTTTAGTGACTGTATCCACAACATGGCTCATTTTCAGAACACATTTACAGAGAACCTCCTGATGAATAATGCAATGTAGGAAAATAATTTTCTGATCTTGGTTCAGCTCGTCTACTTGATCTTGTATCCTTTTCAAAAGGCCAATGTTTTTTCCTGTCAAGTTTGGGCACCCATTAGTGGTCACACTGGATAACTTTTCAAAACTCAGTCCCAGCTTTGCCACACACTTATTAACCTCCTTCAATAAATCTTTTCCTGTGGTTGTGCTCTTCATTGACTGCACTGAGCAAGCTCCTCTTTCATTTCAAAGTCTGGGGTTATGCCTTGTAAGAATATCAACAACTGCATCACTGCTCTCATCCAGGGCCAAGGAGAAATAGTTGAAATCCTTTACCTTGACTTTCAACTGTTGTTCCATATTCTCTGCGATGTCCTCAACACGCCGTGTTACTGTTCATCTTGACAGGGAAACATTTTCAAACAGCTCTTTCTTCTCGGGTCAAAGTATTGCTGCAGAGTCAAGTAAACATTCTGTAATGAATTCGCCCTCAGCGAATGGCTTGCTATGTTTAGCAATTTTGTGGGACAGTACATAGCTAGCTCTCACAATTCCATTGTTTGCTGAATGCCGTTTTGTGAAAAGTCCTTGCTGCTTTTGCAACTCAGAAATCAACTCTTTCGATGCACTTGCCCTCTGCTCAGAAGACATATTCCTATATTTCTCTGCATGCTTTGTCTGAAAGTGTCGGGACAAGTTGTAGTCTTTCAAGACAGCGATGCTATCTTTGCACACTAAGCACACAGCTTTCCCTGATACCTCAATAAAGACATTTAGATGTCCACTCTTGCTGGAACACCCTACATTCATTGTCTACTTTCCTTTTCTTTAAAAAACGAATTTTAGCACAATTTCTAGCTAGCTACTATTTGTAACTGTGAAGTGTGTGTCAGCCTGTCAGTCACAGTCTGTCCTCGTGCAGTTGTTACAGTGGGGGGAAAAAGTATTTGATCCCCTGCTGATTTTGTACGTTTGCCCACTTACAAACAAATTATCAGTCTATAATTTTAATGGTAGGTTTATTTGAACAGTGAGAGACAGAATAACAACAAAAAAATCCAGGAAAACGCATGTCAAAAATGTTAGAAAATGATTTGCATTTTAATGAGGGAAATAAGTATTTGACCCCTCTGCAAAACATGACTTAGTACTTGGTGGCAAAACCCTTGTTGGCAATCACAGAGGTCAGACGTTTCTTGTAGTTGGCCACCAGGTTTGCACACATCTCAGGAGGGATTTTGTCACACTCCTCTTTCGAGGCTGACGTTTGGCAAGTCGAACCTTCAGCTCCCTCCACAGATTTTCTATGGGATTAAGGTCTGGAGACTGGCTAGGCCACTCCAGGACCTTAATGTGCTTCTTCTTGAGCCACTCCTTTGTTGCCTTGGCCGTATGTTTTGGGTCATTGTCATGCTGGAATTCAATGCCCTGGCTGAGGGAAGGAGGTTCTCACCTAAGATTTGACAGTACATGGCCCCGTCAAATGATGCAGTGAAGTTGTCCTGTCCCTTTAGCAGAAAAACACCCCCAAAGCATAATGTTTCCACCTCCATGTTTGACGGTGGAGATGGGGTTCTTGGGGTCATAGGCAGCATTCCTCCTACTCCAAACACGGCGAGTTGAGTTGATGCCAAAGAGCTCCATTTTGGTCTCATCTGACCACAACACTTTCACCAGTTATCCTCTGAATCATTCAGATGTTCATTGGCAAACTTTAGACGGGCATGTATTTGTATTCTTGAGCAGGGGGACATTGCAGGCGCTGCAGGATTTCAGTCCTTCACAGCGTAGTGTGTTACCAATTGTTTTCTTGGTGACTATGGTCCCAGCTGCCTTGAGATCATTGATAAGATCCTCCCGTGTAGTTCTGGGCTGATTCCTCACCGTTCTCATGATCATTGCAACCCCACGAGGTGAGATCTTGCATGGAGCCCCAGGCCGAGGGATATTGACAGTTCTTTTGTGTTTCTTCCATTTGCAAATAATCGCACCAAATGTTGTCACCTTCTCACCAAGCTGCTTGGCGATGGTCTTGTAGCCCTTTCCAGCCTTGTGTAGGTCTACAATCTTGTCCCTGACATCCTTGGAGAGCTCTTTGGTCTTGGCCATGGTGAAGAGTTTGGAATCTGATTGATTGATTGCTTCTGTGGACAGGTGTCTTTTTTACAGGTAACAAACTGCGGTTAGGAGCACTCCCTTTAAGAGTGTGCTCCTAATCTCAGCTCGTTACCTGTATAAAAGACACCTGGGAGCCAGACATCTTTCTGATTGAGAGGGGGTCAAATACTTATTTCCCTCATTAAAATGCAAATCAATTTATAACATTTTTTACATGCGTTTTCCTGGATATTTTTGTTGTTATTCTGTCTCTCACTGTTCAAATAAACCTACCATTAAAATTATAGACTGATCCTTTCTTTATCAGTGGGCAAACGTACAAAATCAGCAGGGGATCACATACTTTTTTCCCTCACTGTATTTATACGTGCCTTCAAATAAATGTCCCACAAGCAGTGGGAGTTAAATCATTACACAAAGGCGAGTATTCATTGGGCTTTTATTCTGAATAACAAATACGTTTTTCCAAACTTTACTATCGCAAATTCTTTATGTGATCTGAGCATGATTCCGCAGGCCGTATTGAATCAGGTCGCAGGCCGCATACGGCCCCCAGGCCGGCCTTTGCCCAGGCCGAGAGTAGGAGATGGAAACGCATGGTGGTGAGATATTGTGTATAGCTAAAGGTAATGTGTCACCCAATTAATTATGCCATATTACTAGGCTATTCAAAATCAAATACGAATTCACCAATTGTAGGCTAACTGTAAGCCGCCCTGCATAATCAATGAACCAACAGTATCGCCTAGGCTATATACGTTCTCTCCCAGACTCATGGATTGAAATTTTGGAGCGTAGCATAAGATAACCAGTCCATCCAGTATGAAATGTAATACAGTCCACACTCAAAGGCCATTACTCCATTTTTTTATATTTTGCAGTACATGTTAGACCAATTATGTACCAAAGACATTTTAAATCAGTTGTGTTTTATGTTTTTCTGCAATGCATAATATGCGGTAGTCTATGTATTGTATAACGGCACAATCCTAATTTTTATTCAGGTTTTTTTTAAGGCTTGGGCTCATAAGCCTATGTACATGCATAGTTATGATCAATGATATCAAAAGCTGCGCTGAAGTCAAACAAAAGAGCTCCAACAATCTTCTTACTTTCAATTTCTTTCAGCAAATCATCAGTCATTTGTGACAATGCAGCACAATGTCCTTCCCTATAAGCATGCTGAAAGTCTGTTGTTCATTTGTTTTCTGTAAAATAACTTTGTATTTGGCCAAACACCATTTTTTCAAAAAAATGTGCTAAGCACTGGTAACAGGCTGATTGGTCAGCTGATTACACCATTATAGGGTGCTCTGCTATTCTTGGGCAGCGGCTTGAACTTTGCCTCCCTCCAGGCCTGAAGGCACATGCCATCTTCTTGGCTTAAACTGAAGATGTGGCAAACAGGAGCCACAATGTATTCCACTACCAACCTCACAATTTACCATCCAGGTTGTCGTTACCAGGTGGTGTGTCCTTATTTATAGATAACAACCATTTTTTTCACCTCAACCACACCAATTTGCGGAACTCAAAACTACAGTGCTTGTCTTCATTATTTGGTCCGCTATGCATGAATATGAAGGCTCAGCGTTTGTTGTTTGCATGTCATACCTACGTTTGCTAGTCTTGTCAACAAAAAAAGTTATTAAAGTGGTTGGCAATATCAAAGGGTTTTGTTATGAACAAGCCATCTGCCTCAATGAATGATGGAGCCGAGTTCGCTTTTTTGCCTAGAATTTCATTTAAAGTACTCCAGAGCTTTTTACTATCATTTATCTATGTTCCATAGTATAGTTTCTTCTTCTTTTTTTAGTTTAGTTACGTGATTTCTCAATGAACATGTTTGCCAGTCTGTTGTGTTGTCAGAATTATTTGCTATTCCCTTTGCATCATCTCTCTCAGCCATGCAGTTTTAAATTCATCATCTATTCATTGGGGATTCTAGCAGTTCTAACAGTCAGTTTCTTGATGGGCGCATGCTTATCAGTAACTGGAAGAAGCAGTTTCATAAATGCTTCAAGTGGGGCGTCAGGTTGTTCCTCATTGCACACATCAGACCACCAAATATTTTTCACATCTTTGACATAGGAATCATTGCAAAACCTCTTGTATGATCGCTTATTCACAATTTTAGGTCCAGCCTTTGAAACTTTGGTTTTTCTAGATATGGCTATTATATTATGATACCTACATCTAATGGGTGTGGATACTGCTTTAGAGCAGATGTCTGCAGCATTAGTAAAGATGTGATCAATACACGTGAATGATTTAGTTGCTGTTCTATTTGTAAATACCCTGGTAGGTGGACTGACAACCTGAACCAGATTGCAGACATCGGTTACAGCTTGAAGCTTTTTTTTTGAGTGAACAGCTTGATGACAACCAGTCAATATGTAGGTCAGCCAGAAAATATACCTTTTATAGCGGGCGCTGCAGGATTTCAGTCCTTCACGGCATAGTGTGTTACCAATTGTTTTCTTGGTGACTATGGTCCCAGCTGCCTTTGACAAGATCCTCCCGTGTAGTTCTGGGCTGATTCCTCACCGTTCTCATGATCATTGCAACTCCACGAGGCGAGATCTTGCATGGAGCCCCAGGCCGAGGGAGATTGACAGTTCTTTTGTGTTTCTTCCATTTGCGAATAATCGCACCAACTCTTGTCACCTTCTCACCAAGCTGCTTGGCGATGGTCTTGTAGCCCATTCCAGCCTTGTGTAGGTCTACAATCTTGTCCCTGACATCCTTGGAGAGCTCTTTGGTCTTGGCCATGGTGGAGAGTTTGGAATCTGATTGATTGATTGCTTCTGTGGACAGGTGTCTTTTATACAGGTAACAAGCTGAGATTAGGAGCACTCCCTTTAAGAGTGTGTTCCTAATCTCAACTCGTTACCTGTATAAAAAACACCTGGGAGCCAGAAATCTTTCTGATTGAGAGGGGGTCAAATACTTATTTCCCTCATTAAAATGCAAATCAATTTCTAACATTTTTGACATGCGTTTTCCTGGATTTTTTGTTGTTGTTATTCTGTCTCTCACTGTTCAAATAAACCTACCATTAAAATTATAGACTGATCATTTCTTTGTCAGTGGGCAAACATACAAAATTACCAGGGGATCAAAAACTTTTTTCCCTCACTGTATATCAGGCAGTGTCACAGGAAGGCACAAAAAATTACCAAAGACTCAAGCCACCCAAGCCACAGACTGTTCACTCTGCTACTGTCCGACCCATGGTAGGGGAGCCTCGGCTCTCGGACCAACAGGCTCCGAGACAGCTTCTACCCACAAGACTGCTAAATAGCCAGACTGCTAAATAAGAAATTATTGGTACTCAAACTATCTGCACTGACTCGATCTTGCACTGACCCTATGCACACTCACTAGACTATATACAGTTGAAGTCGGAAGTTGACATACACCTTAGCCAAATACATTTAAACTCTGTTTTTCACAATTCCTGACATTTAATCCTAGTAAAAATTCACTGTCTTAGGTCAGTTAAGATCACCACTTTATTTTAAGAATGTGAAATGTCAGAATAATAGTAGAGAGAATTATTTATTTCAGCTTTTATTTCTTTCATCACATTCCCAGTGGATCAGAAGTTTACATACACTCAATTAGTATTTGGTAGCATTGCCTTTAAATTGTTTAACTTGGGTCAAATGTTTTGGGTATCCTTCCACAAGCTTCCCACAATAAGTTGGGTGAATTTTGGCCCATTCCTCCTGTTAGAGCTGGTGTAACTGAGTCAGGCTTGTAGGCCTCCTTGCTCGCACACACTTTTTCAGTTCTGCCCACACATTTTCTATGGGATTGAGGTCAGGGCTTTGTGATGGCCACTCCAAAACCTTGACTTTGTTGTCCTTAAGCCATTTTGACACAACTTTGGAAGTATGCTTGGGGTCATTGTCCATTTGGAAGACCCATTTGTGACCAAGCTTTAACTTCCTGACTGATGTCTTGAAATGTTGCTTCAATATATCCACATAATTTTCCTTCCTCATGATTCCATCTATTTTGTGAAGTGCACCAGTCCCTCCTGCAGCAAAGCACCCCCACAACATGATGCTGCCACCCCCGTGCTTCACAGTTGGGATGGTGTTCTTCGGCTTGCAAGCCTCCCCTTTTTCCTCCAAACACAACTATGGTCATTATGGCCAAACAGTTCTATTTTTGTTTCATCAGACCAGAGGACTTTTCTCCAAAAAGTACAATCTTTGTCCCCATGTGCAGTTGCAAACCGTAGTCTGGCTTTTTATGGCGGTTTTGGAGCAATGGCTTCTTCCTTGCTGAGCAGCCTTTCAGGTTATGTCGATATAGGACTCGTTTTACTGTGGATATAGATACTTTTGTACCTGTTTCCTCCAGCATCTTCACAAGGTCCTTTGCTGTTGTTCTGGGATTGATTTGCACTTTTCGCACCAAAGTAAGTTAATCTCCAGGAGAAAGAACGCATCTCCTTCCTGAGCGGTATGATGGCTGCGTGGTCCTATGGTGTTTATACTTGCGTACTATTGTTTGTACAGATGAATGTGTTACCTTCAGGCATTTGGAAATTGCTCCCAAGGATGAACCAGACTTGTGGAGGTCTACAATTTTTTTCTGAGGTCTTCGGTGATTTATTTTTATTTTCCCATGATGTCAAGCAGAGGCACTGAGTTTGAAGGTAGGCCTTGAAATACATCCACAGGTACACCTCCAATTGACTCAAATGATGTCAATTAGCCTATCAGAAGCTTCTAAAGCCAATTTTCCAAGCTGTTTGAAGGCACAGTCAACGTAGTGTATGTAAACTTCTGACCCACTGGAATTGTGATACAGCGAATTATAAGTGAAATAATCTGTCTGTAAGCAATTGTTGGAAAAATTACTTGTGTCATGCACAAAGTAGATGTCCTAACCAGCTTGCAAAACTATAGTTTGTTAACAAGAAATTTGTGGAGTGGTTGAA